>NC_069108.1:1805139-2125065 GCF_947172395.1 Bicyclus anynana | reverse complement strand
ATCACTCAACCCAAAACGTCCAAGTCAACTAGACATAACATAAAAAGAACCTGCCCCAAGAAAAAAGCGATTAAACTTACAAAAAAAGCAAGAGAAACTATTTGATACTGCTCAAAAACTTCTTACCATTACAGATGAATGGGAAGTCATAGGAATGGGCTATGGTATTCAATTGAAAAATTTAAGTAAACACCAGCAAGATGTTGCAAAAAAAATAATATCTGAAGTCATTTTCTATGGGCAACTTGGAAAACTGACAGAAGAATCGTCAATCTCTTTAAAAAACCAATATCATTATCCGTACATTCATTCAGTACCTATTAATACTCTTACTCCATCTCCACAACATCATCCTACGCATCTGCTCCTACTCCATCCCCACAACATCAATCCTTCGCATCTGCTCCTACTCCATCCCCACAACATCAATCCTACTCTATCCCCACAACAACAATCCTACGCATCTGCTCCTACTCTATCCCTACAACATCAATCCTACGCATCTGCTCCTACTCCATCCCCACATCAATCCTACGCATCTGCTCCTACTCCATCCCCACAACATCAATCCTACGCATCTGCTCCTACTCCATCCCCACATCAATCCTACGCATCTGCTCCTACTCCATCCCCACAACATCAATCCTACGCATCTGCTCCTACTCCATCCCCACAACGTCAATCCTACGCATCTGCTCCTACTCCATCCCCACAACATCAATCCTACGCATCTGCTCCTACTCCATCCCCACATCAATCCTACGCATCTGCTCCTACTCTATCCCCACAACATCAATCCTACGCATCTGCTCCCACTCCATCCCCACATCAATCCTACGCATCTGCTCCTACTCCATCCCCACAACATCAATCCTACGCATCTGCTCCTACTCCATCCCCACAACGTCAATCCTACGCATCTGCTCCATTTTCTGTCTTTCAACCACGGGTTGTTTTTTAAACTCAGTACAATAATAAATGTAGTGTGGACTGTGGACATTGCACATTGCGCATGTTGGTTCAGTTGAACTCTTGTTCTGATTTATTGCAGAATGAAATGTTTTACTTTTTACGTCTTGTATTTTTAATCTAGTTGTATTATTTGACTGTTTTCCTGAGTTGACCATTTCTAGACTTCTAAATCTAGTTTCTAGAAACTTTTCTAGTTGAGTTGTTTAGGTAAACATTTAAACTTTTATTTATTTTTTCATGTCTTTATTTTCATGAATATACTACATTACAAAGGATTGAAATTGGCGTTAAATTTGGAAATAAAACTAAAACGTAGTACGGTAGGCTGGAATATTTGATGATGAATGCGCTGGTAGCCTCCCGGTGCCGGCGCCGATGACCCCCTCACGCAGCTCCTCATGACCGCTCCCCTCGCTCGTCTGCGCGCGAACAGAGTCCATTTGGGTAATTCATCGGTTATACCCATGTCAGTTTCCCATAGTCGATGAGATTCATTGTCTAATCTCGATACAACCAGATGAATGATTATAGCATCCCACTGATCGGTTTTAATGTCAACATTGTTTGATGCAAACATGAAGTTGTTGTATCCAGTAAGTGTTTAATTGCAGTTGCAGATTCAACTTGTATCGATTTTTGCCCAAATAATGTTTTCATAATAGCATTACAGTTGTACTTTTTGTTACTATAGCGTTTGGACGCTTCTATGTAGTTTGCAGCTGTAGTTTGGAAGTTTGTGATCAATGAATCTTTATTTCTCTTAAAGAATTTACATTCACTTACAGAGAAACAACTATAAATAAATTTTATTAACTATTTTACAGTTAGCTGAAAGCAAACACCAAAAACAGCTGAAAATATATACGGTGGTAATACCACTGTATATATTTTCTTAATTAAGATTTTAATTTAGATTTAAATTTTAATTTATATGTGTTTAACGATTTGGCATTCCTCACATCCACAGGTAATTATAAATTTGCACGCCTTCAAATTTTATATGTCTCTTACCGAGACAAGTCCTTTGACGCGGTAACAAAATATGATCCTTTCTACGGCTGTTTGTAAGTTTCTTAATAACATCTCAGGTTCTCCTGTTAAATTTTACTTTAAGTAATGGAGCTTTTGTACATCTGTCTATGTTATATTATCATGGATGTGCGACACAAACGTATCAAAGAAGGTTTGCCACTCAGTGTAATGACCTGAAAATTTTGGAAGTTCAATCCTAGGTAATTTTGTCTGAACTGTAGCTGCTGGTGATTGATTTCTCATGACTGCAAGCTTTGTGAATGGGGGCGTTAACCAATGCAATGTGATCCATAAACACAGCTTTGATAACAAGAATGATGCCTGAAAACTGTCCTGCAAATCGTCCTTAAAGTAAGACGACTGTCCTGCTCCGCAGTAACTTTTGCACATATCTCCAAATGTGTTTGATTAAATATTGGTTCTAATTTATTTAAAGCTTCCAATCTAGATGTCTAATATGTGTTTTGACCTTATCTCTTGATTAGATTTTCTAAAATTGCGTTCTGCCTTTTTAACTGCTCATACAACTCCTGTTGTCCTTGCCAACTCCATTTTTAGGTATTTTTTTTAGGTTTAGGTGTGGGCTACTCTCGCCCATATCATATTATATTATGTAATATTTAAAATATTAGCGCGCGGCATTAGGGCGCTTTTAGTGTCACGCGGATTTGCTCACGCACGCGGGATTGGACCGCATGCGTAAAATTTCACGCTGCGGATCATACGCAGCATGAGTTTCAGTTTGCTACGGGCTGCGTAACGGTATAGACGTGTTCAAAAATGATCAATGTCAGAAGAATATCTATCGCTTACATACTTTACAAACGACGAAACAAGAAGACAAGAGTACATGTTGATCCCTTTCTTGAAAATAGGCTTCTTGCTGGGGCGTTTGTTACACACTTTGGAAAACTACAAAATAATGAACGTAAATTTAAAAATTACTTTCGAATGTCCATTCGTTCTTTTGATGAACTGTTGTGTAAAATTGAGAATAAGCTACAAAAACGCAGTTTACGAAGGATTACAATACAACCGATTGAGAGGCTCGCTATTACATTAAGGTAAGTTTTAAATTTTAAATATTTAATTTCCTGCTATGATTTAGTGGAAAGGGATTTGAACAGGTAGGATAAA
Organism: Bicyclus anynana; assembly: GCF_947172395.1. Lineage (NCBI taxonomy): Eukaryota > Metazoa > Arthropoda > Insecta > Lepidoptera > Nymphalidae > Bicyclus > Bicyclus anynana. The sequence continues at coordinate 2,121,924 of NC_069108.1, read as the reverse complement.
CGTACCAATCCCAAACCAGTAAAGGACTTTTTTGACTTCAAATTACTGTCATGTGTAAATTTACATGTGCAAAAAAAAAATTTGTCATGTACTCTGGTCAACTGCAAAAATGTTAAACAAAAATCAAATCAATGATTTTTTCGGTAGTTGACCATCGTGGTCAACTATTGAGACATCATACAACACATGTTCTAGTAATTATCCAGTCTAAATAAACGGTATAATAATGATTTTTTGTTTGAAATATCGTAAAGTAACGCGTCATTGGTTATTAATTGTTGAAATTTCATAAAATAAGATTATTTTACTCATAAAATGTCACCATTAACGTGGAATCATTCCTACCTTTCATCACACGCTACTTATTATAATATAGATAAAAGTTATAGGTTTGCACATGACAGTAATTTAAAGTCAAAAAAAGTCCTTAATTGGTTTGGGATTGGTACGTTCAACGTAGGTGGATACACAATCCTTTTTTTTATCTGATAAAGTACACATGGCCACAGATCAAGTTACCCAAAACCAGCATAAATGGAACTCGCGCCTTGCGTATTATCATACTTAGGTAACCCGTCGGAGTCCCGCTTATACTGGATTTGAGTAACTTGATCTGTGCCGTGTGTACAACCGCACTCATATGACTAAACATACAATTAATGAGAAACTGGAGAAAAAAAGTTAATCGTACTCATTTTAATAAAAAGAGTTTTATTCATAAATTAAAAAATCAAATTTTACATCATTCATTTCTTTGTAAATTTGTATCCTGAGCGTTGACATTTCTTTCGCCTGTAGACGATGTTGTTGCTGGGGTATAAATTACGTCATAAGACGTGATATTAAACAAGCCGCTTTCAGTCGAAATAAGAGTTTCATTGTCATTCACTGCAGCAGAACTAATAGCATTGTCGTTAAGACTCGAAGTATCCTGGATTATACTATTGGTTTGGTAATCTTGATTTATCGGTGACAAACTGTCAAGCTCAGTAAAAGCACTAGAACTTGTTGTAGGTATGGGACTGTAGTATGCAGGTTGTGTTTGACTTTCCATTTCCATAACTATATTTAACACTTTTGTTCTGAACATTAGTTTTTGATATCTAGTGAATCTTTTTAATGAAGGCTGCAGAGACTGAAAGAAAGCCAAATCCTCACTTTCTAGCTCCAGTTGATTAGACTTTAAGCATTCTAATAACTGTGCCTCAAATTCAGATGGTGCTTGCTTTTTAGATTTTACTTGTTTTTGTTTTGATGTTGGGTGAGAACTTTCTTGACGTGAAGTATCTGGTTGCGTGGACTCATTACGTGTTTCTAAATTACGTTGTGATGTTAGTTGAGAACTTTCTTGACGTGAAGTACCTGGTTGCGTGGACTCATTACGTGTTTCTAAATTACGTTGTGATGTTAGTTGAGAACTTTCTTGACGTGAAGTATCTGGTTGCGTGGACTCATTACGTGTTTCTAAATTACGTTGTGATGTTAGTTGAGAACTTTCTTGACGTGAAGTATCTGGTTGCGTGGACTCATTACGTGTTTCTAAATTACGTTGTGATGTTAGTTGAGAACTTTCTTGACGTGAAGTATCTGGTTGCGTGGACTCATTACGTGTTTCTAAATTACGTTGTGATGTTAGTTGAGAACTTTCTTGACGTGAAGTATCTGGTTGCGTGGACTCATTACGTGTTTCTAAATTACGTTGTGATGTTAGTTGAGAACTTTCTTGACGTGAAGTATCTGGTTGCGTGGACTCATTACGTGTTTCTAAATTACGTTGTGATGTTAGTTGAGAACTTTCTTGACGTGAAGTATCTGGTTGCGTGGACTCATTACGTGTTTCTAAATTACGTTGTGATGTTAGTTGAGAACTTTCTTGACGTGAAGTATCTGGTTGCGTGGACTCATTACGTGTTTCTAAATTACGTTGTGATGTTAGTTGAGAACTTTCTTGACGTGAAGTATCTGGTTGCGTGGACTCATTACGTGTTTCTAAATTACGTTGTGATGTTAGTTGAGAACTTTCTTGACGTGAAGTATCTGGTTGCGTGGACTCATTACGTGTTTCTAAATTACGTTGTGATGTTAGTTGAGAACTTTCTTGACGTGAAGTATCTGGTTGCGTGGACTCATTACGTGTTTCTAAATTACGTTGTGATGTTAGTTGAGAACTTTCTTGACGTGAAGTACCTGGTTGCGTGGACTCATTAGGTGTTTCTAAATTACTTTGTTCAGACATTTCTTCACAGAGTGACTCTTCTCCAGCAGTTTCCGTTGTACTGTCTAAGAAAGTCAAAATGTCATAGTAAGAATATTTCTTCTTCTTCTTACTCCCAGAGCCGGATGGCTGATTTTTTTCAGATATCTTGTCTTTATGGTAAGTGTCCCTTGCTGTTCGCCAGCGTTGTTGTATTTTCTTGTCTGAAATGACAAAATATAATAAGTAAGTGGCAAAAGTACACACAGTTTCAGATCAAGTTACCCAAAACCAGTACCAATAAACGGAACTTGCTAGGGCCTCGCCGGGCGGCGAGTCGTCTACGATAATAAACAACGCATGAGTCCTGTTTATACTGGTTTTGGGAAGCTTGATCTGTGGCCGTGTGTACAAATCTGATATTAGTTGGATATGATAACATTTTCGGCAAATCATAGAAATCTAACGTAGCTATAGTACTGTAGTTAAAACGAATTAAAAACTTCTAGCGCTAGCTACTTCCGTGCCCTTTCACGGGTATTTATTTTTCTTCTGAAGTAAAATTCGAGCGGTGCATGCTGTCTTATGTCTGATGTCAGCATTATTAATATATTATGTTATCATATTATTAATATATTGTTTTTGTTTTCAGATATTTGGCAACTGGTAATACATTCACTGATCTACACTATTCCTATATGATTGGAATTGCAACAATTAGCGAAATAGTAAGACAAGTTTGTTACATAATATGGATTGAACTAGTCTGAATGTATTCCACAGCTTAATGGGATCAAATGGAAAGAAATCGCAGAGGGATTTCTCACATATACAAATTTTCCTAATTGCTTGGGTGCTATTGATGGAAAACATATAAGAGTGATTCGGCCGCCGCACAGTGGATCACTATATTTTAATTATAAGAAATATTATTCTGTAGTGCTCCTCGCAATGTGTGATGCTGATTATAATTTTACATATATTAATGTCGGTACCAGTGGAAGCAACGCCGATTCAACCATCTTTAGAAGGAGTCAATTGTATACGAAACTGGAAAGTAACACGTTGGGTATCCCTGACCCGCAAGAGTTGCCTATTATTTGCCCCGAAGTAGCTTATCCATCTAGTGTAAGAGCAAAGTTGCCGTTCGTGATAGTGGGAGATGAGGCATTTGGTTTATCATCACATATGATGCGGCCTTATGCTCGTGATAATTTACCTTACAAAAAGAAAATATTTAATTACCGTCTGTCCAGAGCTAGAAGGTACATAGAATGCACTTTTGGAATTATGTCAAATAAATTTAGAATATTTCACAGATCCATGACTGTCAAGTTAGATCTAGCACAATCAATAGTCAAGACGGCATGTCTACTTCACAATTTCATAAGGAAACGGGATGGCTACATGGTCAGCCATACATTTGTCACAAATGGTTTTACGGGACCACTACCCAGGCAGCAGACTGAAAGTAGTAATACGTCGGCAAGTAATATCAGAGATATATTTGCAGATTACTTTATCAATGAAGGAAAAGTCTCCTGGCAACACCGATATATAATTAATTAACTAAACTCAAAAGGTTTTAGAAGGTTTTTGATGTTATTTGTGAATTAAATAATTATGCTTATATTAATAAAGTAATGATGCTTGTATAAATAAAATAATGAACCAAACACATACCCGCCACTTTTCTTTCCTCTTCGCTCAAATTTTCGTAGTTAGGTGCCAATTCCTTCAAAATATCTCTCCATGCAGCCTCCCTCGCGTCCCTGTTTTTGTATAATTCATTGCGTTTATCCCACAAAACGGGCCGCAGATGAACTTCAATGATTACTCGTTCTGTATCAATTTTCATTTCGGTAGTACAATACGGCGCGTGCGCCCCGCTCGACTCTAAAATGGGCACTGAAGTTGTAGGCAGCGCTTACGCATGCGGATACCCCGCACCGGGGTGACGCCCCGCACAGCGCCCCGCGTCCCGCGTGCGTTTATCACGCTTTACAATAGATACCTATATGAAATTGTTCTTTGCGGATGCTACGCATGCGGGCCAATCCCGCGTGCGTGAGCAAATCCGCGTGACACTAAAAGCGCCCTTAGTGCGCGTAGTCATGTATGAGGCGACACACACACGCGCAAGCCGCGAGCGGTACGCGCGGCCGATCGCCCGCCGCCCGGCTGACACTCCGCACGAGTACCTACGCTCCGCTGCAGTCGGCGACAAATTATATTTAATTTAGTATTTGTGTAATCTTGTTCTATACAGGGTTAATTTTCGTAAATTTGCAATAATTTCAGAAATAACTTAGAATCGATAATACTATCGATCTATGATTTCAAAAACCCTCCTTAATTTTGACATTTTTTGAAATAATTTTTCCATGAAAATACACAATGTATGGACATAGTGTATCACTGCAAAATCCAGCCGCGTAAAGATACCTAACTATCGCAAGGAAGCGGCTGGTAAGTAGGTAACTGTCTCTAGTCAAAACAAGTAGGTAGGTGTAGGTCCCACGTGTAAACAATCTTATCGCTCCAACCTTTTCGTCTTGCCGACAACAAACGCACCGCACCGCGGGCGCACGGTACGGGAGAAGGGGAGAGGGCGGCTTTTGTTTTAAATTATTGAATTGGATCAGTCAGTTACGTTCGTGTCCTTGACCTAATCACTGCGCGTGCTTCCAAAGTTTTAAGTTTTTAATTAAGTGACCCGTAACCGTTATGTCTCGATCAGTGTACTCAAATCGAGAATTTTATGAAATGGTGCGCTGTTACAATTTAAGTGGTGAAAGCTTAGTTCGCGCGCAAGTGTTATATCGGACTGAAAGCATACCTCGGCTGCAGAGACAAGGCTTAAACCCCAGGCTGCCATCTAGAGCCACAATTTTAGCGGCAACGCAAAGACTGTTAGATTACGGGCAGTTTACCACACCTAGACATGCTAGTGGTAGAGGCGGCCACAGGCAAATTACACTTCAACTGGAAACTGAAATTTTACAGTTCTTCGAACGTAAACCCTGCGCTAGCACGAACGATGCAGCTCGACGTTTTAGTGTGAGCCAATATTACGTGTGGAAGTTACTGAACACAACGGGACTCCATCCTTACCACTACCAACGCGTACAATCTTTACACGACAACGATGGCCCTGCTCGTGTACGTTTTTGTGAGTGGTTACTTGCAAATGAAAATGTTAATATTTTATGGACTGACGAAGCATTGTTTACGCGCGTAGGAATTTACAATAGTAAAAATGAACATTTTTGGTCCTTGAGTAATCCACACGTCATTAAAAGCAGTTACCATCAAGAACGATTCAGTATAAATGTATGGGCCGGTATAATTGGCAATGTCATCGTGGGTCCTATTATTGAAGGTAGATTAACGGGCGCAACCTACCTGGATATGCTTAGTGGAGTCATAGAGGAGATGTTAGATGATGTGCCACTAAACCTAATACGCAACTATTACTATCAACACGATGGTGCTCCGCCTCATTACGCAAGTGATGTGCGCAATTTCTTGAACAATAAGTACGGTAACCAATGGATTGGACGCGGAGGCCCGGTACCGTGGCCAGCTAGGTCTCCAGACTTAACCCCACTTGATTTTTACTTGTGGGGTGAAATTAAGAGACGTGTCTATGTGGAAGAGGCACAAAGTGTTGATAATCTGCGTGACAAAATAAGTGCAGCCTTTAATGATATTAAAAGTGACACAGAAACACTTAATTTAATAAAAAACAATTTAGGCAAACGTGCCCGTTTGTGTGTTCAACGAAATGGCCTACATTTTGAGCAACTTTTAAAATATTCATAAATAAACTAAATACGTACTTAGACAATATTAATGATTAACCTGCCTGCAATTACTTATCATCTAAGTAATTGTGTTTTTCGTGTTAAATTGTTATCATAACTTTTTAAAAATATCTAATAATAAAAGACACTACGTACTTTACCCATCTTCTTAGTTAGTTTTTAATAATTGATGAGTGATCGCTAGACACTAGGTTAGTCGTGTAGGTACTTGAGCCCAGCTGATCGCATCGCGTCGAACGAGAACCGCACCGGGCGGCGAGAGAGCATTGAACTTGATTTTTAGGTAAGTGCCTACAGCATATTAGACTCATATCTTACCTACTAGTACTCTACCTACAATGTACAGTGCCCTTGAGTTTTTAAGAATTAGGATTTCATTGGGAATTTTTCAAATCCTTGTAACTTAAAAACTACCATGATTTATGCAATTATTTTCAAATTGTATTTTTATTTTGCTTTTTAAATTTAAAATTCAAAATAATGAAAGTCTATGAAAATTAACCCTGTATAATAGGGACCACATTTACCCTATACTGGTGACCCCTAAAAGGACAGAAAATGAGTGATAGCAGCGCAGATTCGACGAACACAAAGCGACCCGACGGCCACGTTACAAAGCGGGCGAAGAAAAAAGTGGGCGTTTCATCGGATGACGTCGGCAAACGTATCAAAGTGCCGATGTTTTCATCGGAGGATCCAGAGTTATGGTTCGCCTTACTAGAAGGGCAACTGGACAGCGCCGGTATCACCGATGATCAAACAAGGTTTGCACACGTAACAAATAATTTAGATATCACTTTCGCTAAAATTGTGAAAGATATTATTATAAATCCGCCCTCTCTTAACCGATACGAAAAAGTCAAGACCGAATTAATAAAAAGACTATCCGCCTCACACGAAGTAAGAGTCAGGCAACTCCTAATGCACGAAGAGTTAGGAGACAGAAAACCATCACAGTTTGCACGGCACCTCCAAGACCTGGCTGGTTCGAACATTCCGGAGGAGTTTTTGAAAACAATTTGGTGTAGCCGGCTTCCGAAACACGTGCAGACAGTTCTGGCTACGCAGCCATCACAGTCGTTGGACCAACTTTTGGACCTTGCGGACCGCGTGCACGAGATAACCGCAGCGAAAGACGTAGCAGCTACTACCACGTCGCAGACCAACTCACCAAGTGTGCACGCCGAGATCGCAGAACTTCGGAAAATGGTCGAGCGACTATCTGCAAAACTGGAGGAACGCAGCGACAGATCGAGAACTTCAACGCGAAGAGGAACTAACCATCGAGCGTCGTCACGTAGTGGATCGCGCTCAGCTTCCAGCTACAGAAGATACCCGGTATGCTGGTACCATGCGAAGTTTGGTCAAGACGCAAAGAAATGCCAGAAGCCCTGCGACTATCAGCGTTCGGGAAATGCCACGGGCAATCACTAATGGCGACAGATGATTGCCCTACCACCTCTGGTCGCCTCTTTGTTACCGATCGCGCGACGAAAGCACAGTTCCTCGTGGACACTGGAAGTGACCTCTGCGTTTTCCCCCGGTCGAATCTCAAGGAGCGCCGAGCACCGGCGGGTTACACACTGGTTGCAGCGAATGGTTCCACCATAAACACATATGGGTACACACACCTAAACTTGGACCTGGGACTTCGTCGAACTTATCCGTGGCGTTTTATAGTGGCGGACGTAACTAAACCAATTATAGGCGTAGATTTTTTAATTCATTATAGTATTATCGTAGACTGTAAGAATAAAATGTTGCATGATAATTTAACATCTCTTACCTCTGCAGGACGTACAGCTATGAATTGTGATGTTTTATCTGTTAAGGTACTCACTGGGGAATCGCCGTACCATTTAATTCTGTCACGTGATTACCCAGACTTTACACGCCCAGCAGGTACACATCGCACAATACCGCATAACACCAAACATCATATTCGCACTACACCCGGCCCACCAGTAACTTGTTCACCTAGACGTTTAGCTCCCGATAAATTGAAAATAGCGAAGGCTGAGTTCGAGGCAATGCTCGCCAATGGTACAGCGAGACCTTCGGACAGCCCTTGGTCGTCCCCGCTTCACCTGGCCCCGAAGAAGGACAACGGTTGGCGGCTCTGTGGGGACTACCGGAGGCTGAACGCAAGGACTATCCCAGATAGGTATCCAATCCGGCACATACATGACTTTGCCCACAGCATCGCTGGCTGCCAGATCTTCAGCACCATCGATCTGGCAAAAGCTTACAACCAGATACCTGTCAGCGAGGAAGACATACCTAAAACTTCAATTTCAAGTCCGATAGGTATGTTCGAGTTCCCCTTCATGTCCTTCGGGCTTCGTAACGCAGGCCAAACCTTTCAAAGGTTCGTCGACGAAATGATGCGCGGACTGGACTTCGTCTACTGTTATCTCGACGACTTCCTAATTTTCAGCAGGAATGCAGCCGAGCACGAAGACCACCTACGTCAGGTATTTAATCGTCTTCGCCAATATGGAATGACAATCAACGTGTCTAATTGCGTATTTGGAGTTCCCGAAGTAACTTTTTCGGGTTATAAAATTTCCAAGAGCGGGACTAAGCCATTAGAAACGAAGATACAAGCCATACGAGACTTCCCTCCACCTAGGGACGTTAAAGCACTGAGGCGCTTTCTAGGCATGGCCAATTTTTATAGACGCTTCTTGCCAAACGCGGCTCTGATCCAAGCACCTCTCAATGCTCTCCTTACGGGAACGAGCAAAGGTTCCACCCCCATCCACCTTACAGGTGAGACATTAAGGTCATTCGAAGCTACAAAAGACAGCCTCTCAAATGCAGCCCTCCTTGCACATCCGGACTGCAGAGCTAAATTAGCATTAGTCACTGATGCTTCAGACTTGGCTATAGGGGCGGTCTTACAGCAGCAACATGATGATGTGTGGCAACCCCTTGCTTTCTTTTCCCGAAAATTAAGCCCATCCCAGCAGAAGTACTCACCATACGACCGTGAGCTCCTCGCGATTTATGAAAGTATCAAGTATTTTCAGCACATGGTCGAAGCTAGGCATTTTACGGTCTATACAGATCACAGACCAATATGTTTCGCCTTCCACGAAAGGAAGAAGAATTGTTCCCCTAGACAGTTTCGTCATTTAGATTTTATTTCGCAGTTCACGACGGACATAAGGCATATATCAGGGAAAGACAACGTTGTCGCTGACACCTTATCTCGCGTCGATGAACTGGCATCTCCAATCTCTTTGACTGACTTAGCCATGGCTCAAGATAAAGACCCAGAACTGACTCAGTACCTCAACAGCGAAGAATCTTCTCTTCGTCTGAAAAAGATGAATATACCTGGCTGTCGCGTACCTCTGTACTGTGATGTCAGTACAACGACGACCAGGCCATTTGTCACAAAAGACTTCCGTAAGCGAGTCTTCCAAAGTTTACACTCACTAAGTCACCCCGGAGCCTCTGCAACCGCCAAGTTGGTAGCCGAGAGATTTGTATGGCCTGGTGTAAGAAAGAACTGTCGCGAGTGGAGCAAAACTTGTTTAGCATGCCAAAGGTCAAAGGTCTCTCGACAAGTTTCTTCTCCAATTGGAACATTTGACCTTCCCCGTGCACGTTTCCAATCCGTGCATATTGACCTAATCGGCCCTCTCGCGGTGTCGCAGGGAAATAAGTATTGTCTTACTGCCATTGACCGATTCACCCGATGGCCTGAGGTGATACCTATCCCCGACATCACTGCGGAAACCGTGGCAAAAGCTTTGATCTCCGGATGGATTTCCCGTTTTGGCGTCATGGAGAGCATCCTGACAGATCGAGGTGGGCAATTCCAGTCAGCTCTGTTCCAGTACCTAGCTAAAATGGTTGGATTCCGTCACAAGCGCACCACCAGCTATAATCCAGCTTGTAATGGAATTATAGAACGCTTCCACAGACAGCTTAAGGCGTCCATCACCTGCCATGCTGATCACAACGGGACAGAAGTCTTGCCTTTGGTGCTACTTGGCATTCGCAGCGCGTTCTAAGAGGACTTAAAACCTCTTCTGCCGAGTTGGTATATGGCGAACCCCTCAGGCTTCCAGGTGAGTTTTTTGACCCCTGCACGCCCTGTACAACAGATATGTCTGATTTCACAGCGCGCCTCAGATCCTTCGTAGGTAAGTTAAAACCTGTCCCCGCTTCACGGCACAGCAAAAATAATATTTTTGTATTTAAAGGGCTCGCGACCGCCGAATACGTCTTCCTTCGTGAGGACGCTTCGCGTTCGCCTCTCCAGACAGCTTACAGCGGCCCTCATAAAGTTATCTCACGAGGAGATAAAACTTTTACACTTTTAGCTTGTGCTTGTAGCTCGCTGCATCGACGTTTTAAGGCCGGCGCCCACTGCCGGCACGGCACGGCATGTCATGGCAAAGGATTTCAATACTAATTAAATTATTTTGAATCTTATTTCAATAAGTTTAGAATTTACGTTACCTTATTTTGATACCACGATGCCGCGACGTGCCGCAGGATGACGCGACACGCCGCAGGATGCGGCGGTATGACGTGGCACGCCATTGCATCCCGTGAGACATATGGGTCATTTTTGGATCGAGGAATTATGATTGCTAGCTAGTTGAAATAAGGTTGAAACTTGTGCAGCATTTCGATGGGGCGCATTCCGGTCGGTGCGCGGGGGCAAGGGAGGAGAAAACGCACTGGCGCGCGCGATTTTTTCTCTCACACTGACTGAGCGTGGCAAGTAAATTAGCACGTGCGTACGCGATACAGTAAATTACTTCACGTAAAATACGGGAAAATGGATGAAGAGAAATTGATTAATCTGGTTCGTTCGCATGAGTGTATATACGATGTCTCCTCTCGTTTCTACATGGATCAACATATGAAAAGGAACGCATGGCAGAAAATTGCAGAAGAAATGAATAAAACCCGTAAGTTATTTTTTTACTTATTTATTGTCAGAAATAGAAACTAACATCTATTAACAATTTCATTTTGCCAGTACACGTTACCAACATTAGAAAAATATTCCGTGAAACAATCTCTTACAACCATCCCTTCCAGATTATTGAAAACTGTATCATTGGTTCTATCGATTGCATTATTAGTATTAGAGCCAAGTGCCTCCATAGAATGATCATCAATGATAAAGTTATGCAAACACGTGCTTGCTAGTATAATGTTGTTTACGTACTTTGGTTGAACTTTTATACCTTTTTGAAATAGTTCAAATCTTTCTTGTAACATTCCAAAAGCATTTTCTACAATACGCCGTGCTCGACTTAAGCGATAATTGAATATCCTTTTTTTTTCATCATTTAAAAGATGTGAGGGGTATGGTCTCATAATATTTTTTGTTAGTGGAAAGGCTTCATCAGCAACAAATACGTGGGGTAATTTTTGAGTTGAATGTGGTAAAGCTTTTTTCGGTGGTATGCTTAAAAAACCATTACGTAGTTTCGAACCAAATTTGGAGCTTTGAAGTATACCGCCATCGCTATTTCGACCATATGCTCCGACATCTACAATCACAAATTTGTATTTTGCATCCACGACAGCTAATAAAACGATGCTAAAGAACTTCTTGTAGTTGATATACATACTTCCACTGTTATTAGGAGCTCTAATCTTGAAATGCTTACCATCTATGGCCCCAATGCAGTTAGGAAAATTCCAAAATTTATCAAAGTCGGTTGCAATTGACTGCCATTGTTGGCTCGTGGGTTTCGGCAATGCAGTAGATCTTAATACAGTAAATATTGCTTGACAGGTTTCGTGGACTATTTTACGCACAGTAGTGAATCCCATACGATAGCTAAAAGCTAAAGACTTAAAAGAAGCTCCTGGTATTAGATACCTGTAACAAAACAAAAAAAAACATTAGTAGACGACTTAAAAGCGTGTGTTATTTAAAATACTTCATTCTTGTTACAGATGAAGAATGTCAGAAGGCATGGAGCTGCCTTCGTAACAATTATAGAAAAGCCTTAAAAAACAGGGTGTCCAAAAGCGGTGACGCTGCCAAAAAGAGGCGACCAATTAAATTTGAAAAGGAACTTGAATTTCTGCAAAAGTTTTTTCAAGACAGACCTCAGCTCTCAAATTTAGACTCTTCTTCCGACGATACACAGCTTTCCGAAGATACGCAGAATATCGAAAATACACAACCTCCCAAAACAGCATCAACTGTTAATTTTCCCGAAGCACAATCGCCTGTATCTCAAATGTCGTGTTCATCCCATGCATCAGATTCTAGACCAGCTAGACATGTTCGTCAGCGATCATACATGTCATCGCAAACACAGTATACAGAAACAACAGCAGAAATATTAAAAAAATACATTGAAAACCAAAAGAAGGAACAACATCCTATGGAGATATATTTTCAAGCAATGGCGGCAACAGCGAAGACTTTGTCACCAAAATTACAAGCTGAAATAAAACGCGATGTTTTACGTATTGTTACTGATGCAGAAATAAAGCATTTGGAAAATGTGGAGTTAAGTTCAGTTGTGCAGCGAAGTCGTCCTTCGACATCAAGTTCAGGATTCGATATTTCAAATGAATTTCATTCATCTCAGCAATACGCACCAACTTCTGTTGCCAGAACCCATAATACAACTATCGAAAGAAGAAATCCTTTACACAATTTTTCTTCATTTAATAAGCCCGAACAACAATATAACACCGAACCAAACTATGGTACTACTCATATAGAATACATACCTACTCCTATATCCAGACATCAACATAATAGTGATATATATGACAATAACTCCAATATTCAATTGCCGGATTATGAAAACTAAATTTTTTATAATACTTTCGCTTTTTATCATACTGTACTGTAGGTACATTTGTGATCATAGATAGCTGATTATAAAAATAAACAATTACTAAATAAATCAAGACTTTTATTTTAATATTAGTAAACGCTCCGTGGTGTCACACACTGCTCAAAAATTTGTTAGGTTATTCTGCTAAACTGTTTCAACCGAAGTGGTTAAGTTTATCTTGCCTAATTCTATGCCCCATCGCATGCAATATGTAATATGCACTAACCTTAGACATACAGACAATCTCTCTGTAACAGGTATAGGCGATCGAAAATTAGTTTTGATTTTCTTTATATGCGATTTTAGCAAATCACTTAACTTTTCAAATTTTTCATAGTCCATTCTGTAATAATCATAGAATTTTCGGATGTCGTATCTCAAATCATTAAATAAGTTGCTGAATTCACCATTTGTAGATCTTGTTCTCCATAAATTATGCACCCAGAGTTGTCTGTTCGTCAAATTAGCAGTTCTTATTTGTCTCTCTTCATCTTCAGCTAGAAGTGCTATTAATACTAAATCCCAGTCAACCATAACGACACAACAAAATGTTCTTTTGCGACACAACCAACTTCGAATACGCGCGGAGCAAAACTAACCAGAGTGGCTGGGCTTTCAGCAGGATGCGGAACACCGCGGGATGCCATTGCACGCCGCGGGATGCCACTGCACGCCGCAGGATGCCATTGCATGCCGCGGGATGCTCTGCCGTGTCATGCCACGCCGTGCCGGCAGTGGGCGCCGGCCCTTAGCGAACTTTAGGTAATTAACTACTTTATTACATTATTACATCGCGAAAGATTTACGTTTTCCATTGTAATTAATAAATAGTTCGTTTTGATTTTATTATATTGTTATTATTTGTGTTTTAATTTATTGGTTTTGTTATACTTAGTTAAAATTTTATATTAGGTATATTAGATTTCGTTTGTTATTAGGTATTAATAATAGCTAATTAATTATCATTTTACGATAACACTGCTGCCTTAACTATAAGGTAAAATCACAACACCGAAATGATTTAAAATAATAAAATATGGTTGTTATTAAAAAAATAATAATTGTATAAGTACACAATTTACATGTACCTACAATCATCGACCTTAACTAGGTCTCTTGGGAGGGAGTGATGTGGGCTACTCTCGCCCATATCATATTATATTATGTAATATTTAAAATATTAGCGCGCGGCATTAGTGTGCGTAGTCATGTACGAGGCGACACACACACGCGCAAGCCGCGAGCGGTACGCGCGGCCGATCGCCCGCCGCCCGGCTGACAGTCCGCACGAGTACCTACGCTCTGCTGCAGTCGGCGACAAATTATATTTAATTTAGTATTTGTGTAATCTTGTTCTATAAAATAAAAATACCACATTTACCCTATATAGGTAATAAACTGTTTCAAACTATTGACATATACTATTTGGATATTTGTGACTAGTTCAACTGCACTGACAAATATTTCAAAATAGGCAGGTAACAATAGTAAATGCAGGCCTAAAGTTTAAGTTAAAAGTCCATATTCAAAGAAATGTTCACATTTTTGTAGGTTATGTGTCACAGTAAAATGAATGTCATTTGAGGGTCGATGCACAGCAGCTCGGCAAACTCCTCAGAGTTGAGTGACCCCGACTCCTTGAGGTATGGTTCCTACTGTTAACGCCAATATTATTTCATATTTGATGATCGCTTCAAACTGTGTCAATTTGATTTAAGCACCTATAGCTGGTCTTATAAGACGCAGTTTCGCTCGACACGCAGTCATCATTCGCATCAAATTCTTTAATTGTCACAAATGCATGGCAGTGACCGACTGACCTTCGCCGCTAACCGTCGCATTTTTTGAACCCGCACCAAATTTAAAGAATTTAACCAGCTCCGCGCCGCTGTACCTGTACCAAATCAAACTCAAGTGTGGTCATTTGCTGCATGAGAAAAGAAGACCTACCAATCGAACGAGCACTAACAAACACGTCGAAAGGTAAGATTAGCTATAGAATGCTATTTGAATTTACACAGTAAAGCGATCGCATATTTGAAGCATAATATAGGTATTACATAACCCCACCCGCTTAAAAATCGTTTTAGGTACTATTTACACGTGCCTAAACACCTACGATTTCAGGGAGTTAGAGTCACATGGTACAGCCCCCAGGTGAGGGTCGACGCGGAATCGGTACTCATGTCCTACCACCAGAATGGCATTCTTGGCATTGGCATTCTTATTCAATACGTTGTAGACAATGCTGATATTAATGTAAATACGCTAGACGGCAATAACACGCTCCACATAATGGGTACTATTCGAATTGTTACTCCAAAACATTCAGTTTTACTAGAAGAACCTATGCCACGAATAAAATAATCTCTTTCAGCAAACCTTGCATTTTAAAATACGTAAAACTTGGCAACGTCATAAATATAAGGATGCTTATAAAGGACACATTTTTAAGATCTATTTCTTTATCAACCCATATTCGGCTCACTGCTGAGCTCAAGTCACCTCTCAGAATGAGAGGTGACTTGAGCACCATAACATCAACAGGAACATAGCTGGCCCAATGCGGTTTGGCAGTTCTGGTATGCAGGTTTCCTCACGATGTTTTCCTTCGCCAACAATTCAACTGAAAAGTTGGAGGTACATGCCCCGGACCGGACCCGAACCCAAACCCCCGGAATCGGAGGCAGAGGTCATATCCACTGGGCTATCACTGACTCATCAACGATCGACCTGGCGTGAGCGCACTAACATCTGCGTGAACGACCAGCTGGAGACTGAACGAAATGCAGGTTCGCATTTTGCGATGCCTGATCCCGCAACGGCAGCCAGCCAGATTGCTGACATGCCAATACCATCTTCTTCAATTGAATTAACTATTAATAAAATAAATATTATTTACCCCGTAAATATGTAATTTTTGAACACATGTTCTTTAAACATTTTTAACTAATTTATGGAAAATAACCTTTATAATTGAGGTTAATAATATTAACAGAATTAGGAGCTCTTGAAGAAAAAAGAACAAAGATTACAGATTTGACACTGTTCTTCGACGATCTGTTTGATAGTGTAAACGGAAGCTTCAGCCAAGTTTAAAATTGCAAAAGATCTGCTGTTAACCCATCGTCACCACTTCATAAATTAGATTATAGTTTACAATACTAAAATCTATGAAATTTATAAATGCAAAAAACCAAGGAGTAGTGCCACCTTTGATCTACGAGTAGTTGGATAAAACAATTGAAATCACAAAAAGAATTACAAAACAATTATCTCGTATTGGTGTTAACTCTCTATTATATGATTACTCTCTATACGCAATTTTAATCAGGACCCTCTCGAAAACTTCTTTGGGGAAATTCGGGCTCGTGGCCATAGTATGCCTGCCTACAGCATCTACTTTTGTAGCTGCATATAAATGTTGATTAATATTAATATTATTGCATCACCACATTCAGTTGGTTCTAATTGCGAAAAAGATGATAGAGTTTGTCTTCAGTCTTTAAGACATCTATTGATGGAAGAAGAGGAACACAATACTGAATGTGATGGTGTAGATAGTGAGAATCAAAATAGTGAGTAACTACTGAAGAAATTCCTCCCAATGACAATACAGAACTAGATGCTAATCATCTAAGTATTGAATTTTTAAATATTCCCAGGAGCTTTGTTAGACAGGAGGTCACACAAGGTCACACAAGGACAGAAGGTCTAACAAAGCTCCTGTAGACGTAGACAAAAGTGCAGCAATATTGGGTGGATAGCACAGCTAGCTAAGAGAAATATATACAAAAACTCTGCCGTTATCAGCACATAGTAATTGTAATATACTTTTTACTATTACTTAATTCCTATTAGCTACACCAGAGCAGTCAGGTTGTCTTTCGACATTGGCCTCCTCCAGACTTTGCCACTTAGCTCGGTCTCTACTCTCTAGCTTTTCTTCGTCATCCTTTCGGCAGGTTGTCTTCCCGTCTTTTATGTGGTCGTCCTTGCGTCATTTTCCCATCTCTAGGGTACCATTGTACGACCTCTTTAGACGATTTTTCTTTTGAGGACTTGACCACATGTCCAGTTCAGCGCCACTTTAGCCTTTTTACAACGCTATGTATGATACAATGTTTTTAGGGAGTGCAAAACAACACGGGAACTTCATTATCCGCCTGAACCACTCTACGCTCTAGATGACATGAAATAGACTTAAATGCAGTTAGGAGAGTAGATTACCTTTTTTTTTAAAAACGATCGCCTACAGTACAAATAGTGATGGAAAAAATTTACAATGATGACAGCCTGCCCAATTTTACGACAAGTGTTCACAACACAAGTTGCTAAAGAAATTAGGTTTTAAATATTCAAAACAAAATCGTAAAATTATGCTTATTGACCGACCAGAAGTATTTAAATGAGATGGCAAAGTTCAGAAGAGAAGGAAAAAAATATATCACTTGGATGAAGTGGGTCAATGAATGAAGGTAAGGTATAGATAAATTATTAAATATGTAATTTTATTAACCATCATCATTATTATCAGAATATTTTAACAGCCCACAAGGCCAGGCCCCCTCCATAGGAGAGGGGAGATTGTAGAATCTGTACCTGTGCCAAAGGACATTATTAAAATTTGCCCCAAACTGTACAAACTTATCATATTTTCACAATTTAATTACAATACCAAAAGAATTTTATTCAATCATGTAGTTTGCTTAGCAGTCTCTAAAAATATCAAAAACACTAGAATTTAAATAGATTATTCACGTTCTTATCAAGTGACTGATGTCAAATTAACGCCAGACGACAATGTAAGACTACGGATTGGCGTTATTGGATAACGCGTCATACCATTCAAGACAAAAGGAGACTATACAGAATAATGCATCCAAGAAGGCAACCATTCAATATACACTATGAAAACAATGAAACAAAGGCACAACTATTATATAAAATTAAAAAAGAGAAATATAAATATGAGTCTTATGTTGTACTTGTTATTGTTGTAACGGCTAAGGAGATCAATGTAACAATATTAATGCTACCACCATGCACTGCAAACTAAACTCAATTGAGTTGATATTGGCTCAGGTGAAAGATTATAGAAGCTACTCGTAGCTTCAAAAAAACATTTCAAATGGCCGAGTTAAAAAGAATGCTGCCGAAAGCGTTTGTAATAGAGTTAATCGGAACACAATGACAACTGACAATGTTAACTGTCATTGTCATCTTGTCATGTCATGGACAATGACAACCATTGCTCTCTCTTGTATGACGGTTGCGCTGTGCACAGCGTTAAAAGTATTATTAACCATTTAGTGTGATATTAATAAAATAGTAAAAAGAAATAAAATAATTTTACTATAACAAAACCAATAACAATACAGCTTTAAAACAAGTAATTAGAAAAATTGTGAGAACCATGTAATAAAAGAAGAACGCAAAATGTCACATTTAGAACTTAATGGACGAGACCAGTGAGCGCTACCTCGTTTATGTTGGCGATACTTCGTCTTCATATGATTCAGATTAAATGCTAGATTTAAGGTTAATAAGTGATCTATTTATTCACTACAAATAAATTGCATCCGTACTAAGAACAAGAAGAGCTCAAAATTAGAGGATTGGTCATCCTTCATTGCCATTTTTACTAGTTTGACAAGGGACATGACATACATAACTGACGCGGTCAAGTTACACTACATCCCCTCAAGCCTTTCGAACGAAGTTTTAAGTATGGTCTCCCATTTACAAATCACGGACGATAATTGTAACGTGGCCCTGGATATCTTAACCAGGCGCTACGAGAATAGGCGCGTCTTAATAGATCGATTTGTAGAAATAATTCTTGACCTCCGATCTATGAGGAATTTCAGTTCAATCGGGGTCTACAAAATTTTAAATTACCACAAATAGCAATGGAAAAAATTAACAATGATGACAGCCTGCCCAATTTTACGACTAAGTGACAAGTTGCTAAAGAAATTAGGTTTTAAATATTCCAAATAAAATCGTAAAATTATGCTTATTGACCGACCAGAAGTTGCAATATGGCGTCAGAAATATTTAAATGAGATGGCAAAGTTCAGAAGAGAAGGAAAAAAATATACCACTTGAATAAAGCATGGGTCAATGAATGAAGGTAAGGTATAAATTACTAAATACGTAATTATTAACCATCATCGTCATTATCAGACTATTTTAACAGCCTACAAGGCCAGGACTCCCTCCATAGGAGAAGGGACATGTAGAATCTGTACCTGTACCAAAGGACATTATTAAAATTTGCCCCAAACTGTACAAACTTATCATATTTTAACAATTTAATTACAATACCAAAAGAATTTTATTCAACCATGTAGTTTGCTTAGCAGTCTCTAAAAATATCAAAAACACTAGAATTTAAATAGATGCGTTATTGGATAACGCGTCATACCATTCAAGACAAAAGGAGACTATACTGAATCATTCATCCAAGAAGGCAACTATTCAAGCCTGGATAAAAGAAAAAAAATATACATGATCAAAATAATGAAACAAAGGCACAACTATTATTAAAAATTAAAAAATACAAGTATAAATATAAGTCTTATGTTGTAGACGTAACGGCCAAGGAGACCAATGTAACAGTATGAAGGCTACCACCATACATTGCAAACTTAACCCAATTGAGTTGATATTGGCTCAGGTGAAAGGTTATATATGAGTAGCTTGTAAAAATAGAACATTTCAAATGCCCGAGTTGAAAAGAATGCTACCGGAAGCTTTTGTAATAGAGTAAATCGGAACACAATGACAGCTGACATTGTCAACTGTCATTGTCATCTTGTCATGTCATGGACAATGACAACCATTGCTCTCTCTTGCCTGACGGTTGCGCTGTGCACAGCGTTAAAAGTATTATTAACCATTTAGTGTGATATTAATAAAATAGTAAAAAGAAATAAAATAATTTTATTATAACAAAACCAATAACAATACAGCTTTAAAACAAGTAATTAGAAAAATTGTGAGAACCATGTAATAAAAGAAGAACGCAAAATGTCACATTTAGAACTTAATGGACGAGACCAGTGAGCGCTACCTCGTTTATGTTGGCGATACTTCGTCTTCATATGATTCAGATTAAATGCTAGATTTAAGGTGAATAAGTGATCTATTTATTCACTACAAATAAATGGCATCCGTACTAAAAACAAGAAGAGCTCAAAATTAGAGGATTGGTCATCCTTCATTGCCATTTTTACTAGTTTGACAAGGGACATGACATACATAACTGACGCGGTCAAGTTACACTACATCCCCTCAAGCCTTTCGAACGAGGTTTTAAGTATGGTCTCCCATTTACATATCACGGACGATAATTTTAACGTGGCCCTGGATATCTTAACCAGGCGCTACGAGAATAGGCGCGTCTTAATAGATCGATTTGTAGAAATAATTCTTGACCTCCGATCTATGAGGAATTTCAGTTCAATCGGGGTCTACAAAATTTTAAATTACCACAAATAGCAATGGAAAAAATTAACAATGATGACAGCTTGCCCAATTTTACGACAAGTGACAAGTTGCTAAAGAAATTAGGTTTTAAATATTCCAAACTAAATCGTAAAATTATGCTTATTGACCGACCAGAAGTTGCAATATGGCATTAGAAATATTTAAATGAGATGACAAAGTTCAGAAGAGAAGGAAAAAAATATATCACTTGGATGAAGCACGGGTCAATGAATGAAGGTAAGGTATAAATTACTAAATATGTAATTATTAACCATCATCGTCATTATCAGACTATTTTAACAGCCCACAAGGTCAGGCACCCTCCATAGGAGAAGGGACATTGTAGAATCTGTACCTGTACCAAAGGACATTATTAAAATTTGCCCCAGACTGTACAAACATATCATATTTTAACAATTTAATTACAATACCAAAAGATTTTTATTCAATCATGTAGTTTGTATAGCAGTATCTAAAAATACCAAAAACACTAGAATTTAAATAGATTTTTCATGTTCTTATCCAGTGACTGATGTCAAATTAACGCCGGACGACATTGTATGACTAGGATCGGCGTTTTTGGATAACGCGTCATACCATTCAAGACAAAAAGGAGACTATACAGAATAATGCATACAAGAAGGCAGCCATTCAAACCTGGATGAAAGTAAAAAATATGCACTATCAAAACAATGAAGCAAAGGCACAACTGTTATAAAAAAATAAAAAGAGACGTACAAATATGAGTCTTATGTTGTAGACGTAACGGCCAAGGAGAGCAATGTAACAATATTAAGCCATACATTGCAGACTTAACCCAATTGAGTTGGTATTGGCTCAGGTGAAAGATTATATACAAGAAGAATGTAAAAATATAACATTTAAAATAGCCGAGTTCAATAAAAAGCTTTCAAGCAAGTAATTGGCAGAATTGTAAGAACCAAGTAATAAAAGAAGAACACAGAATGTCACATTCAGATAACTTAATAGACGAGACCAGTGAGCGCTTCCTTGTTTATGTTGGTGATACTTCGTCGATATATGATTCAAATTAAATGCTAGATTTAAGGTTAATAAGTGATCTATTTATTCACTACTAATAATTGGAATCCGTACTAAAAACCAAAATCACCGATATATTGTGTGCGCGTGTGTGTGTGTAGCTGCCGCACCGATGACTGTTCTGCCCAAGATAGAGTTGCCACACTTCAGCTTAAAATTAGAGATTTGATCATCCTTCATTGCCATTTTTATTAGTTTCAAAAAATTCAAAATTCAAAATTCATTTATTTCAAGTAGGCTCAGTTTACAAGCACTTTTGACACGTCAGTTGACTATTTGTAAAGATTCTACCACCGGTTCGGAAGGCAGGTTCTGCTGAGAAGATACCGGCAAGAAACTCAACAGTTGCTCTTTTGAAAAAGTCATACAGTATTACAATTTACATTTGATAACAATTAAATTACAATTTCTTATAGTTTTATTTCCTGTGTGAAGGTGGAAGCTGATCCAATGGCCTCCAAGCACCTTTGTCGTTAAGGAACTCATCAATAGTGTAGTAACCTTGACTAAGTAAATGTTTTTTAACACATTGCTTAAAGTTGTGCATTGGCAAGTCCATCACAGTCTTGGGGATCTTGTTATAGAAGAGTACACCCAAACCCACAAAAGATTTTTTAACTCTTTGGAGACGATATGCAGAAATAACTAACTTATGCCCGTGTCTAGTAAGACGTGGGTTTAGATCTCCTTTTCGTTTGTACAAATTAATATTTTGTCTCACATAAACTATACTGTTATATATATACTGACAGGCTACTGTTAAAATGCCTATTTCTTTAAACTTTTGACGAAGGGACTCGCGTGATTTTAGTTGATATATTGCTCGAATTGCTCTTTTTTGAAGTACAAATATAGAATGTATATCAGCAGCCTTGCCCCACAACAAAATACCGTAAGACATTACGCTGTGAAAGTACGCAAAATAAACAAGTCTAGCTGTATCAACATCAGTAAACTGTCTTATTTTTCTCACTGCAAAAGCAGCTGAGCTGAGTTTACCTGACAGTTTTTCTATATGAGCACCCCACTGAAGTTTAGAATCCAAGGTCACTCCCAGGAAAACTGTGGAATTCTCTATTTCTAGTGTTTCACCATTGATCATTATAGACTTATCTAATTTTATAACATTTGGTAATGAAAACTCAATACATTTAGTTTTCTTTGCATTTAAAAGTAAGTTGTTAACAGTGAACCAATGCGACACATGCGATATGGCACGGTTTACATCGTCGGAATTATCTTTACTTCTGTCACTCTTAAAAATTAGGGATGTGTCGTCAGCAAACAGTACTATCTCACAGATGCCGCTAACATGGTGTGGTAAATCGTTTATGTACACTAGGAATAGAAAAGGACCCAGAATTGAACCCTGTGGGACGCCCATTGTGTTAGAAAAACCGCGAGACTTTGAATCATTTATGCATACCTTTTGTGTTCTATCACTAAGATAAGAGGCGATGAGATCGAGTGCAACACTTTTTATGCCATAGTGGCTTAACTTAAGTAAAAGAATGTTATGGTCAACACAATCGAATGCTTTGGACAAATCACAAAATACACCAATAGCATTCTTAGCATTTTCCCATGCATCATATATATGTTTTAAAAGTTTAGCACCTGCATCAGTTGTACTGCGACCTTTAGTAAAACCATACTGTTCAGGGTGAAATAAATTATTTAAATTAAAATGACTTAAAAGTTGATTTAAAATGATTTTTTCAAAAACCTTACTAAGTGTTGGCAGTATTGTAATTGGTCTATAATTATTAACATCAGTTTTGTCACCTGATTTAAAAAGTGGTAACAGTTTGCCATGTTTCATTAGGTTCGGAAAGATACCCAAATCCACGCATTCATTAAAAATAATAGCTAAGTGGGGAGCAATGACATCAATGATGTTAGATATTACTTTCACTGACATGCCCCACATGTCTCCAGTTCTTTTTAATTTTAACAGTTTAAAAGTTTTTTTAATGTCTGATACAGTTATATGATGAAATTCAAAAAGAACGTTGCACTCTTTAACATGGCCTCTTAATATCCTCTGGGCTTCCGTAGCAGAAGAGTCCAGTGAATCTGTTAACAAGATAGGAACATTCTGGAAAAAGTCTTCAAAGGCATTAACAACCTCGTTATCGGTGTTTATCTTTTTATCATTGACAATTAATTCAAAACTCATATCACGTGGTCTAATTTTGCCTGATTCTTTATTAATTATGTTCCAGGTTGTTTGTACCTTGTTTTCAGATTTTATTATTCTATCTTTGATGTGTAATGATTTTGCAAGAATACAAACACGTTTGAAAATTTTTGAATAGTTTTTTACATGTTCTAAATATGTTCGCGTTTGATTATACTGTTTCTCCTCGTACAACTCGTACAATCTGTCTCTACTTTTGTAAATGCCTACAGTAGCCCATTCGCTAAACTTTAATTTTTGAGTAACATTAATACGTTTAAAGTTAAAAATTTTACAAAACTCTTTGTCTATTGTCTTGAACAGCGTACCAAATAGCCTGTCTGGGTGACTATTTTCAAATGAAAGACTTGGAATTTTTGAAGAAATTATGCTTTTAAATCGCTCTAATTTACCTTCAGTTATCGGCCTATACTTGAACCATTGGTTGCTATTGGATTTATTGTTTAAAATAGTTATTATTTGACCACTGTGATCAGAGCCTAATTTATTTATTATCATCTTTTTTTCAATCACACAATTGTAAAATATATTATCCAGACATGTCCCTGAAGTAGCCGTTATCCTAGTAGGTTCATTAAAAGCATGAGTCAAATCAAAACATTTGAATAAGTTAAGAAATCTAACAGACTTTGAGTTTTCTGTTAGAATATCAACATTAAAATCGCCACAAATCAGTATTTGTTTGGAAGATGTGCACAAACGTCTCATTACATCCTCCATTACCTCTTCAAATTGATCAAAGTCAGCAGGAGGGGGTCGGTACACGCATACTATAACAATTCGTTCCAACTCCACACAAGATAGTTCAACAATGCATTCCACAGAAAGACTAACTATGTCTTTTCTATGCTTATATTTTAGGTTATTAAGTAAAAGTATTAAAGAGCCACCATGTCCAGCCCTTCTGGAGAATACACTTGACAATGAAAAATTTTTAATATCAAGTACTGATAGTTGTGACTTTGTGAGCCAGTTTGACAAGAGACATATCCAATTGACGCGGTCAAGTTACATTACATCCCCTCAAGTCTTTCGGTCGAGGCTTTAAGTATGATCTCCCATTTACAAATCACGGACGAAAATTTTAACGTGGTCCTGGATATCTTAACCAGGCGCTACGAGAATAGGCGCGTCTAAATAAATCGATTTGTAGACATCTTTCTTGGCCTCCGTTCTATGAGCTTAAATTCAGCTCAATCGGCTCTACAAAATTTAAAATTACCAATTAATTACTGTGACTATGTGTTTGACTCAATAGTAGTAAGAAAATTAAAAGGCGACCTGCGTACATTATTCGAGCGTCAACATATACATTCTGCCTACACTAAACAATTTAATAACCTTCTTGGAAGAACATGCGCTATGTGCCGAGACAGAGCGCTCCAGTCCAGCACGTGGTAGTAACACTAAACAAGATAACACACCGCAGGTCGCACGTAGGTACTCTCCAGTTCCTGGACCATCGGAACACCAACAATATACAACACCCAACCCGTCAGCTTACACACAAACAACATTCAGTCGTCCGAACATATATAGTCGCCCTGTCTATATGGCACGACCATTGCGCTCACCGCCCAATATTCACAACTGACTCTCATCTTCGCGTCTCCACACACCACAAAGAAATTCGCCCACACTCGTTAGCAATTTTTATTGTCCTTGGTGCTCCGTTAAAGGACATATATTAATTGCTTGCACGCACTATAACGCTAAGCCCATACAGGGGAGATGGGATTTTATTATGGCCCGTGACAGGGGTTTATGCACTATGAGATGAAATATAAGTCAAGTGCTAGTTGCAAAGAGTGCGGCAACCCTGACCACACCTCACTACACATATATAAAGACACATATCTCTCGACTTCATCATCCGACCACTTGTTGCCACCAGCCCTGCGCGAACAATCTAGACAACGCCCGGCTGAGCACACACAACAACGATCAGCACATGCCGCTCATAAATCTCCCTCACCACCTCGCAAACGTGGTCGTACACGTCCAACGCAAGTGACTAGCGACTATTACAAAGCACCAAGAATATGAAAACGAACCCACTAAACTCAATTACACACACTCTACCCGTGCAAATTTTCATAACTTAATACAGTCTTACACATTTTACCCCAACATTAATCACTCAATCGGCACTCGCATATTACTTTTGCTACCTGTCGGATATTTGAAATCTCCCGCGTAATCCGCCGCCGCCAAAAGGCGACCGTGGCGCTAACGTCGCAAGAAGATGGCTGCTACACGCTAAATAGCCGCACCAAGCATTAAGAAAAATCTAATAATATAAAGTGATTACTGGTGAAATCTAAATTAACTTTCATCAAACTAGTACAAACAATCATCCCAGTGTTTTGCACGACAAGACGTGGATATCCACTACTTCAAATTCCAAAACGAGCGAGGCCGGAGCACACGACGCCGGGGTCTTTGGTGGTACAATTCCTTTATTTCATAACTAGCAACTTCAAAACCATACACTACCGAATTTTACTAGAAATATCGGACACACGTGGTAACTTTCATAATGCGAGAGTATTCCTCGATTGTGGTAGTTTGATATCATTGATAACAGCGCATGGCCAGTTAATTGTGCCTCCCCTGACAACACTCATCTCTCAAAACAACTGGCATCGGTAGCCAGCCCCTCACAAGAATCTAAGGCATCAGTAACAAGTGCTGTCCAAGTCTCAGAACGGGACTTGTTATAAAAACACAAGCTCATATATTAAAACAGTTGGACAAAGTACCAGATATAGGTCCACAACCTGGCCTTCCGCCCATACCACTAGCAGATTTGAATTACAATATACCACCTGAAGTCGACCTTATACTGGGTTCCGACGTTTTTGGCCAGGTAATGGACTTTTCATGTTCTTATCAAGTGACTGTTGTCAAATTAACGCCAGACGACATTGTATGACTATTTTGATTGGCGTTATTGGATAACGCGCCATACCATTCGAGACAAAAGGAGACTATACTGAATAATGCATCCAAGAAGGCAGCCATTCAAGCCTGGAGGAAAGAAAAAAACATACACTTTGACAACATAACATATACACTTTGACAACAATGAACCATAGGCATAACTATTATTAAAAAATAAAAAGAGATGTATAAATATAAGTCTTATGTTGTAGACGTAACGGCCAGGAACCCACTGTAACAGTATGGAGGCTACCACCATACACTGCAAACTTAACCCAAGAGTTGATATTGGCTCAGGTGAAAGGCAATATACGAGTACCTTGTAAAAATATAACATTTCAAATGGCCGAGTTAAAAAGAATGCTACCGGAAGTTTTAAAACAAGTTATTGGAACGGCACTAGGGTTTCTTTAGTCCTGGGCAGGCCAATAGCCTTTGGCACGATCTTTGATTTTGCCATAGTATGCCCCACCTGAGTCCCAGGTTAATGCAGCCTGCATCATGAAGACAAGTCAGACGCTCAGATGAAGACAAGTCAGACGCTCAGATGAAGACAAGTCGAATAAAGAAATTCGCCAGCTGTAGAGGTTCTGGGAATCCCCAATGATAAGTTACAAGACCATTGTGAGGAAATCTTCCACACAACTACTCGTCAGCCGCTGCCCTTCTTGAGAACGCACCGCTACTAGGTAGCACGCACGCTAGCCTTACGTAGGTTTCTCAATTCAGTTCTTGTGACCAATTACTATAGGACCTGCCTCGCTAGACGTTACCGTGTCAAAAGTATATGATCACTCTCAAAGTTTCTCTATAGTTTTAGGAGGAGAGAAAAAAAGTGATCTAAAAGGCACATTGTGTACCAGACAAGTACGCATTAATATATGTATATAGTTTTAATTAACGTTTTAGTAAATTTCTTTACACATCATATCAATGCTTATATATTTACAGGTTATGGCACCCGTCGCAAATGCCAAGGAGATTGGATACAATCGAGGGCATATCTCAAATCACTACTACCGACGATTGCAGCAACTGTCTATAAATTAAAAAATATTAAATCTAAGGACCTAGTACATTGCTTTAGCCAATGCCTCATTAAATGGCATAGAGAAAAGGTTTGAAACACTTCTAAATGATGAACAGCGCCGCCAAAGCAGCGGCAAATTGGGAAGACAACGATGTTGACGAGGAAGACTTTTTCAATTCTGTCTGTCAGGCTACAGAAAAACCAAAGAGCGCCAACTCAATAAGAGTAAAGTCTCTTTAAAATGTGGATAGATATGAAATCTAGACTCTTTTACAGATATTTAAAATCTATTAATTAAATACAATACTGCTATACCCTCAATCGCTGTTGAACGTCTGTTTAACACAAAAACGAGCCTCGCTTCAGACGAGAACTTCAACATGTTAATGTTCAGGAAGGGGAAATATGCACTTTAAACCCGACGATTAAATTACAGTTTTGAATTATACAAGTATTTCGTTTGTTTCAAAACCATATCAAAATTAGTTGTCATTTGTCATTCAAATTTCAAAGTCGGATTGACAACTGAGCGGAGTCCATGACTAGAACCTGCGCCATTTTGAACTGGCTACTAGACTCCGCGCTACGGAAGAAGTCCCGCGGCTAAAAGCAGAACTAAAATTGACAGCGCCTTACACAAATGACAATAAGACCGCCATTACAGGCAGACACATTAAAGGTCATTAGGTCATGGGCATGATAGAAGACGGATCGGAAGATTTACGGTTAGAGGTGTGCCCAGGTAATTTAAGGTCAGCAAAAATATTGGTGCCCATCATTCAAAAACATGGAAAGTGGGCACTACAATACACACAGACATGTGAAGAGCATATGATTCTCTAAAAGATTATGGGTCCATAAATCCAAATACCCTTTTGTGCAAGAAAATACCACTGAACAGAATTGTCGAAAACAGGGCTCCATTGATCAAAACGAAGGGAATGAAAATGACACAAAATATGAAAAATAATACGACCATGCATAGAGCAAAACACCACCGGATCTGTTGACTTAAATCACAAACAAAATAGCAGGGATTATAACAGATAAGCCGGCTAACATTATAGCGGCTGTCCATTTAACAACCAGGCCACACTTTCCATGTTTTGCCCACACTGTGACCCTTGTCGTTCAACATAGCTTGAACTCTATCAAAACATATAGTTTGAGCAAAACACCGCGGGATCTGTTGACTTAAATAGTATTCCATCAACGTCAGAAGAAGATTCCTGTATCTTAACTGCGCCCTAAACAAAGAAATCAACCGTTTACTCAAGGATTGATAGTTTTGTGAAGTCTACGAGACCATTACCCCTAAGTTCGTCTAAGCAACCTGATAATCAAATTGATAAATATATAGTAAAAGGTACATTCATTTTCAATAGTGGAAGAAGAAGAATTTCAAAAAAATGTACAATATGATATTGCCCTCATACAGATTGCCCACTCGCAAAACTATATCGTCTAGTCTAGTGCTTAAATTGTACCAGAGTACTAAAAAAAAGGTTAATTGTACCCGAGTACTAAAGAAAAGCTTAATTGTACCAGAGTACTTAAAGGAAAGGTTAATTGTACCAGAGTACTAAAGAATAGGGTAATTGTACCAGAGTACTGAAGAAAAGGTTAATTGTACCAGAGTACTAAAGGAAAGGTTTTGGAACTGACTGTCTAGTTAAATTGTACCAGAGTACTAAAGAAAAGAGTATTTATGTACTAGAGTACTAAAGAAAAGCTTAATTGTACCAGAGTACTAAAGGAAAGGTTAATTTTACCAGAGTACTAAAGAAAAGGGTAATTGTACCAGAGTACTAAAGAAAAGGTTAATTGTACCAGAGTACTCAAGGAAAGGTTAATTGTACCAGAGTACTAAAGAATAGGGTAATTGTACCAGAGTACTAAAGAAAAGGTTAATTGTACCAGAGTACTCAAGGAAAGGTTAATTGTACCAGAGTACTAAAGGAAAGGTTAATTGTACCAGAGTACTAAAGGAAAGGTTTTGGAACTGACTGCCGAAGCTGAGGCTGTAAATCTAAATAAAGATGGCTGGACATCTATTAATAACATCATTTATAGCTTACAGTTCACTTTTTCGACAAAAACTCCTTAACTGCTTAAACAAGTATTGTTAGGCTGTTCTCAATTAGACAAACGTCATACAGCATAAAGTCAAACTTCTTAATAAATTAATCGTCGAAATGGGGAATCACAAACAAAATAGCAGGGATTATAACAGATAAGCCGGCTAACATTATAGCGGCTGTTCATTTAACAACCTGGCAACAATTACCATCTTTTGCTGTGAACCTTGTCTTACAACATAGTTTGAACGCTATCAAAACACAGCTAGATAAAGCAAAAATAGTGGAGTATTTTAAGCACAGCTCCTCTGCAAACGGCCCACTACAAGTTATGCAGACACAAATGGAGTTACCGCCCTTAAAGTTAATGCAGAGCGTTGTTACTAGATAGAACAGCACTTATGACATGCTGACACGTTTATTAAAAATTGAAGATACTGTAGTAAGTACTCTAGCTATCAAACAACTTATTACACTCCGCGCCACGAAACAAGTCCCGTAGACGCAGGGCTAATGTCTTAATGGTGCTGTTTTGGTAATGGCGGTCTTATTGTCATTTGTGTAAGGCACTGACAATTTTAGTTCAGGTTTTAGGCGCGGGACTTCTTTTGTTTCTGACAGAGCAGTGCATTGATACCTTGAAAATATTCTATGAAGTGATTGAAGAAATAAGTGCTGAGAAATCAGTCACAATATCAAAAGTAATGATATTGGTAAAAATAATGAAAACTCACGTGATAAAACTATAAAAATGTTCTGCGAGATCAGTTGAATAATCGGTGTCGCTACTCTGAAAAATTGATGATATCGTGTTAATAAAAGAGCCTAATACTAAAGAATAGGGTAATTGTACCAGAGTACTAAAGAATAGGGTAATTGTACCAGAGTACTAAAGAATAGGGTAATTGTACCAGAGTACTAAAGAATAGGGTAATTGTACCAGAGTACTAAAGAATAGGGTAATTGTACCAGAGTACTAAAGAATAGGGTAATTGTACCAGAGTACTAAAGAATAGGGTAATTGTACCAGAGTACTAAAGAATAGGGTAATTGTACCAGAGTACTAAAGAATAGGGTAATTGTACCAGAGTACTAAAGGAAAGGGTAATTGTACCAGAGTACTAAAGAAAAGGGTAATTGTACCAGAGTACTAAAGAAAAGGTTAATTGTACCAGAGTACTAAAGGAAAGGGTAATTGTACCAGAGTACTAAAGAAAAGGTTAATTGTACCAGAGTACTAAAGGAAAGGGTAATTGTACCAGAGTACTAAAGGAAAGGTTTTGGAACTGACTGCCGAAGCTGAGACGAACGTCATCTATATATATAAAAATCAATGCCACTTTTCGTTGTAATTCCATAACTCAAGAACGGGCTCACCTATCCAAACCAAATGCTTAGGATTTGGTCGGCATATTTAGTAGATGGTTTATGTGAAGTTTGCATAAAATCGGTCGAGCCGTTCCTCATTTGTCACATTTTTTGTAATAAATGAATTCAATAGAAACTTTTTTCACAGAAACTTTTTTGAAGTTTTGTTGACAGGACAAGCACGTTGTTATGTCATTCATGCCGTCAGTTCATTTTGGACGTGGTTCGATGAATTTATGTGTACTTTTCTAAGTTGCCGTATATGATTTCACATGGCATCATATGCGACAGCTTCTTGGGAATTTGTTTTTTTTTTGTTCTAATTTTTTTTTTCGAGTTTTAAGCGAAAACATATGTGCATACGGGAAAAATGCCACCAGCCAGACGAGCAAATATAGGTCGGCGAACGCGTAATGCAAATGATGTGGCATTACTAAGACGATCACAGACTGCAGATGAACGCGCACAAGCTAATGCATCGCAGCGTGAACGTAATGCACGCAATGGATTTGTTAACCCAGTACCTGTACTGAATCTTGCACGGCCATCACGAATACGTCGTGCTGTTTTGGCTGAAATGATGCGTGCTGCTTTTAATTACAACAGTCAGATTGATTATAGTATGTATGGATACATTGGAATGATGGACGCAATATGTCCACATTGTGATGCGGCTAACTTTCCAGGTGAAACGCCCGGCATGTGTTGTGCTAATGGCAAAGTGAGATTGCCAGCATTAGAAACTCCACCCGAACCATTGTATTCATTTATTTTTGGGACATCGCAAGCGTCGAAGCACTTTCTGAGTCATATTCAACAATACAATTCGGCATTTCAAATGACTTCTTTTGGTGCAACTAAAATTATTAGAGATAATTTTATGCCGACGTTTAAGGTAAATACTTCAACAGGATTATTCCATGTTTGTATCAATCTGAAGCATAAAGTATATTTAAAAAAAAACTGATATAAGATTTACCTAAAATTGTATACATGTTACAGATTCAGGGCCAGATTTATCATCAAGCTGGTTCGTTATTGCCATACCCCGACGCTGATCATCAATTTTTGCAAATTTATTTTATTGGTGATGAAAATCGTGAATTGGATCAACGTTGTGCAATTGTTTCGAATACAAGACGAGAAATTATTCGTGAGCTACAAAGGTTTTTCCATCAGCATAACGCATTAGTTCAATTGTTTAAAATTGCTCTCGATCGTATGCCAACTGATAATCACAAAATCGTAATAAGAGCTGATAGAACACCTTTTGGAGAGCATGCAAGGCGATTTAATGCACCAACAATTGATGAGGTTGCAATTGTAATTCTTGGTGATCAGTTTCAATCCCGTGATATTGTACTTCATCGTAGAAATGAGCAATTGCAACGTGTTTCGGAACTTCATCGTAGTTACGATGCATTACAGTACCCAATATTGCATTGGAAAGGTGACGATGGTTACCATATCAATATACCAATGATTGATCCACGAACAGGTAAATAATTGACCTATTTTTAGTGTGTTGACATTTCATTTCTACAACTTTCTAAAGTCACATTTTGTAATTATTTTCAGGTCTACATATACAGAAAAAAGTTAGTGCCATGAATTTTTATTCGTATCGATTGATGATTCGTCCACAAGAACAAAATTATATCTTAAAATGTGGTAAACTATATCATCAGTACATCGTTGATATGTATGCCAAAATAGAGACTGAACGTCTTAATTATATTCGTTTCAACCAAGCAAAATTAAGATCCGAAGAATATATTCATTTGCAAGATGCGATAGCGAATGATGCTAATGTTAATGACATCGGACGTTTAACTATATTGCCATCTTCGTATATTGGTAGCCCACGGCATATGAACGAATATGCACAAGACGCAATGTCTTATGTACGAAAATACGGTCGACCGGATCTGTTCATTACATTTACATGTAATCCGCAGTGGGATGACATCAAGAACAATTTATTTGAAGGCCAGTCGACAACTGATCGTCATGACATTACAGCACGTGTTTTTCGGCGAAAATTGAAAGCACTTATGGATTTAATTGTGAAATTACGTGTATTTGGAGAGGTGCGTTGCCATATGTACTCCATCGAATGGCAAAAAAGGGGATTGCCGCACGCACATATATTAATTTGGCTGGTAAATAAAATAACTCCGGATCAAATCGATAACGTTATATCAGGTGAAATTCCTGATCAAACTGTTGATCCTGAGTTATTTGATGTTGTCGTTAAAAACATGATACATGGTCCGTGCGGTGAACTAAATATGAATTCGCCATGTATGATTGATGGAAAGTGTTCGAAACGATACCCAAGACAATTGACTTCAGACACAATAACGGGCAATGACGGATATCCGTTGTATAGACGTAGATCACCTAATGATAATGGCAAAACGGCAACCATTAGAATGCGTAACCAGGACGTTGAAGTTGATAATCGTTGGGTGGTTCCGTATTGTCCATTATTATCGAAAATATTCAAGGCTCATATAAATGTGGAGTATTGTAATTCAGTCAAATCCATTAAATATATTTGCAAGTATGTAAATAAAGGGAGCGATATGGCTGTTTTCGGTGTAGCTGGTGATAATAGAAATGATGAAATTACTCAGTATCAACTGGGGCGCTATATTAGTAGTAATGAAGCTGTCTGGAGGATTCTGTCGTTTCCAATGCACGAAAGACATCCTGTGGTTGTTCACTTAGCTGTGCATCTTGAGAATGGCCAACGTATTTATTTTAATGAAGCAAATGCATTGGAAAGAGCAGCACACCCACCAGCGACTACGTTGACAGCTTTTTTCAAATTATGCGAAACTGATACATTTGCTAGAAATTTGTTATATTCCGAAGTGCCTCAGTACTATACATGGAATGTGTCTTCAAAAAAATTTCAAAGACGTAAACAAGGAACAGCAGTCGATGGGCATTCAGGCATTTTCAAAACAGATGCAATTGGGAGAATGTATACAGTACATCCAAACAATGCTGAGTGTTTTTATTTGCGATTGCTATTAGTTAACGTCAATGGCCCAAAATCATTTCAAGAATTAAGGACAGTCGACGGTCATTTGTGTCAAACATATCGTGAAGCATGTCAACTCTTGCATTTGTTGGAGGATGATGCACATTGGGATTCAACACTTAATGATGCATCTACGTCAGCTCATCCACAACAAATACGAATGCTATTTGCCATTATATTATCGACATGTATGCCATCAAATCCACTTGAATTATGGAACAAATATAAAAATTATATGGCAGAAGATATTTTAATTCGTATGCGTCATCATGCAAGAAATCCTGATTTGTTGATTACCTTGGAAATGTGCAACGAAGCTTTGATAATAATTGAAGATATATGTCTAACGATTGCAAATAAAGCATTAGTACAATTGGGTATGACCGCACCAAATCGTCCCATGCATGATTTGTTTGATCGTGAATTGCAACGTGAGCAGGAATTCAACTGTAATGATTTGCGTTTATTTGTACAATCGAATATAACCAAATTAAATATTCAGCAAAAACATGTATATGATACAATCATGCAAGCCGTTTCCAATAATGCAGGTGGATTATATTTTTTGGATGCACCTGGTGGCACAGGTAAAACGTTCGTTATATCATTGATTTTAGCGACTATTCGATCAGATCAGAAAATTGCACTAGCACTTGCATCTTCGGGAATTGCTGCTACATTATTAGAAGGTGGTCGGACCGCACACTCTGCATTAAAATTGCCATTGAATGTACAGGTGATTGAAACTCCAACTTGCAATATATCGAGAAATTCTGCTATGGCAAAAGTTCTGCGATTAACGTCAATTATTTTATGGGATGAGTGTACAATGGCGAATAAAAAATCACTAGAAGCATTCAATCGAACAATGCAAGATTTACGTGGTAATCAACAGCTTTTTGGTGGTGCTTTGATATTACTTTCAGGGGATTTTCGTCAAACATTGCCTGTCATTCCTCGATCAACTCCTGCTGATGAAATAAATGCCTGCTTGAAGTCATCAGTTCTTTGGAGATATCTACAAAAATTGACACTAAACATTAATATGCGTGTTCACCTACAAAATGATCCAGCTGCCCATGAGTTCTCAAAACAATTGTTAGAAATTGGTGACGGCAAAATACAAATCGACAGAACCAACGGATTGATCGCTGTACCGAACAATTTTTGTACAATTGCGCAATCGATAGATGAATTGATTGAATGTGTTTTTCCGAATATTGTTCAGAATTACAGAAATCATGATTGGTTGACAGAACGCGCCATTTTAGCACCGAAAAACATTCATGTCAATGCAATTAATTTTCAAATTCAAGCGAAACTGCCAGGCGTAGTCACGAAATATAAATCAATTGACAGTGTTATGAATCAAGATGAGGCAATGAATTATCCAATTGAATTTTTAAATTCATTGGAGCCGGCTGGTATGCCACCGCATTGCTTGAATCTGAAAGTTGGTTCTTCGATTATATTATTGCGAAATATTAATCCACCAAAACTGTGTAACGGAACAAGATTGGCAGTGAAAAAGTTATTGCCAAATTTGATTGAAGCTACGATCTTAACTGGTAAATCAAAAGGAGAAGTTGTTTTGATACCGCGTATACCTATGATTCCAACTGATATGCCTTTTGAGTTCAAACGTTTACAATATCCTGTGCGTTTATCATTTGCGATGTCCATCAACAAGGCCCAAGGTCAAACACTTCACGTTTGTGGTGTGAATTTGGAGGAACATTGTTTTTCACATGGCCAGTTATATGTTGCCTGTTCCAGAGTCGGTACCCCCAGCCGTTTGTTTATTTATGCTCAAAATGGAAAAACAAAAAATATTGTTTATCCAAATGTTTTGGATTAAGTGTGTTGTAAATAGCTAGCAATTGATTTCGATTTTAAATAAAATATTTTTTTGATTAAATAAATGAATTTGATGTTCCGATTTGTTTATTTTATTTCACTTTATACGTAGCGAAGCACGTACCGGGCCGCTAGTACAGCATAAAGTCAAACTTCTTAATAAATGAATCGTCGAAATGGGGAATCAAAAACAAAATAGCAGGGATTATAACAGATAATGCGGCTAACATTATAGCGGCTGTCCATTTGACAACCTGGCAACAATTGCCATCTTTTGCTGTGAACCTTGTCTTACAACATAGTTTAAACGCTATCAAAACACAGCTAGATAAAGCAAAAATAGTGGAGTATTTTAAGCACAGCTCCTCTGCAAACGGCCCACTACAAGTTATGCAGACACAAATGGAGTTACCGCCCTTAAAGTTAAAGCAGAGCGTTGTTACTAGATAGAACAGCACTTATGACATGCTGACACGTTTATTAAAAATTGAAGATACTGTAGTAAGTACTCTAGCTATCAAACAACTTATTACACTCCGCGCCACCAAACAAGTCCCGTAGACGCAGGGCGAATGTCTTAATGGTGCTGTTTTGGTAATGGCGGTCTTATTGTCATTTGTGTAAGGCACTGTCAATTTTAGTTCAGGTTTTAGGCGCGGAACTTCTTTTGTTTCCTCTACCTGAAGATTGGCTGCTGAAAGAGCAGTGCATTGATACCTTGAAAATATTCTATGAAGTGATTGAAGAAATAAGTGCTGAGAAATCAGTCACAATATCAAAAGTAATGGTATTGGTTAAAATAATGAAAACTCACGTGACAAAACGTCTGATTGAAAATGGTACACACTATTAAATGTTCTGCGAGATCAGTTGAATAATCGGTGTACTCTGAAAAATTGATGATCTCTGA
Source organism: Bicyclus anynana (assembly GCF_947172395.1). NCBI lineage: Eukaryota > Metazoa > Arthropoda > Insecta > Lepidoptera > Nymphalidae > Bicyclus > Bicyclus anynana. The sequence goes on along the minus strand of NC_069108.1, from coordinate 2,085,070 downwards.
TGAAGCTATACCCTGGCTCCGATGGTATACCTCGTGTGGCTGACATCGCTACCGCTCAACAAAATGTATTGTAGATTCATTTTTGATCATGACTATAGCTTGGCAAATTCGTTCGTAACTCTCCCAATGGCCCGGGTGGGCCGGGAGGAAGGTAACGATGCCCCGCGCGCACGACTTCATACCCGCACAGTTCTTTCCCCCCGTCGCCGGCATAGCATGGGAGCATTATCAACGAACTTGCCAAGCTATACATGTTTATTACCTATTCAACTTTGAATGAAATGAGTAATTTCTTTAATTCTTATTTGTTTTCTGTTTAAGATGATCTTTGGAGATAAGAAGGAAAAAAAAGGAAAATAGATTTAAAGAAAGCGTTGAATAAAATTCGAAAGAAGAAAAAATCGGTAAGACAAATTAGCAAAGAATACTCCCTAAACCACAATATTGAACTAAATCAAAAACTAAATCAGAAATCGGTAAGACAATTTGTCGCAAAGAATATGATACTCCCTAAACCACAATATTGGACTAAATCAATGAGCGCAGACGAGATGAAGAAAAGAAACCACAGTACTACGACTACGAGTAGATGGGGAAAAAAAGGTAGTTGAATGGCTTCTAACATTTCCAAATGTGGATTTCCAGAAAAAAACAGAAATTATTAGATACTGTTCAGAACAATAGGAGATGGAGGGGTTAAAAATTATCGCCCAGATCAAAAATGGTTTGACAGATTTTTACCCAGAAAATCTTAGACAGACATCTCACTTGAAGTTCAGTTCTTGGTTAATTAAAACAAAAGAAAACCTCTTATCCATTCAAAAACTGATGCTGCCTGAAATCTCAACAAAGCAAGAAAAGTCTGAGTGATCAGGGCCGTAATTATGTAGGTGCTGCGCGTGAAATAACAAGTTTTTTGACATCTAAGGAGTATGAAAACTCTGTTGTTGATTTTACATCCAAGTTAAACATAGAATTTAAATTCTCTCCTGCATACGCTCCTCATTTTGGCGGTTTATGGGAAGCCGGAATAAAAAGTGCTAAATTTCATTTAAATAGAGTCATGGGTAATGCGCACTTGACCTTCGAGGAACTATCCTCGCTATTTGCTCAGGTTGAAGCCATCCTTAATAGCCGACCCCTCTGTCCTCTCAGCTCTTCTCCTAATGATCTCCAATGCCTAACCCCGGGACACTTTCTAATTGGCAGACCTCTTAGTTCACTACCAGGCCCATCATTTGCCGAAGTCAAGGAGAGCCGCTTGGACCGATATCAACGTCTAGAGAGAGCCAGGCAACACTTTTGGAGAAGATGGTCCAGTGAATATGTGGCCGAGCTACAGCAGCGAGTGAAGTGGCGCACCAAATGCACTAATCTGAAGGTGGATGATCTTGTATTAATAAAGGAGCCTAATGCTCCACCGCTCTGCTGGCAGCTGGGGAGAGTGGCGAGGCTATACCCTGGATCAGATGGCATACCACGTGTCGCCGACATCGCTACCGCCCAGGGGACCATAAGACGTGCTCTCAATCGCCTAAGCCTGCTGCCAAGTGACGATTCAGCTTGAAAACTTCATTTCAAGGGCCAGAGGATGTTCGCGCTCGCGCTCTGTGTTGGTGTCAATCAAAATTCTCCGTCTAACTGACATTACATGTATTATGGGTCTGTGAAGTATTAATCTGTGCCCGCGCGTTTCGGTCTTGTCACTTCGGTGCACGCGTCGTTTTTTTTTATTGTCAAAATTTTTCACCAACATGTCTGTTTTTAATTAACCAAAGATGTAAAGAAACTAGTACAACTGCTGTAACAATTTAAGCTGCTTTTTATTAATCCACGCTGCCACTCATCCACTAATTCACCAACAATAATCAAAGAACTCCATCAGCATCTTCTGCTGCATGAAGAAATTATTATGAAGATAAAATACTGATCAAGAAAGAAAAGCAGTAAGCAATATTCCAGCAATATATAATATTGCTGTAATATTGTATTTTAATCCTATTTTATACTATCACAGCCACTAAATGACAGGTGTGACATTGGTAAAAAATTGGGCTTCATTTTTGTTTTTAATATGAGACGCTGAGATATGCTACAATTGTATTTCTATCAAATAGTAATTCATTAACCTTCACTCCAGCAAGGCCGCAGGACTGACTTTGTGCAAATATTTTAAGATCTATGAAAATATTTGACTTCTTTTTCAAGACATTGAGAGTAATGCTAAAATAAATCTACTTCTATCAAATAAACCATTAATGCAGCATGGGTTCTAAAGGAAAAATTTGATCCATGTATCAGGTGACCCAAGAGCTGGCACTTATTTGGCCTAAAGTCCACAAAGATCTAAGTCACCAACATAGCTCAACGTCGCAGCGTCGGTCGCAGCGTCGGTGGACCCACCAATTGGACTGACAACATCAAGTAAGTCGCAGGGATTCACTGAATCCCTGCGACTTGCTTGATGTTGTGAAGTTGTGATGTTGCTTGTTGTTGACTTGCTGACTGTCCCTACAAAAGCATAATATCTCCTGCATTGGAAATACTGCAGTATGAACAACAGGATTAACTTGGTAACAAAATATTTTACATCAGTTAAATGTTCTGTAGGCCTTATTTTTAATTTGCGACCAAGTCTCTCATCACTGCCAACACATCGATAGTGGAGCTATCAGTGATTCAGGTTGTGTGGACAGAACAACTGCGACTAGTCTTCCTGAGGTTGTTGAACTAAGTTCGATCCCGTCAACTTCTTCATCATCTAGTGGATTATCATCACAGTTGAGATCTGTGAAGATCGGTCAGAACACCGGAGAGTTAATCGCAAAACTTAATTTTGAGAGAAATAAGCGTAAAAGAGTCGAAGAGGAATTTGCGAAATATAAACTTGAGGTTATGGAGCAACAACAAGGAATTCAGGAGGCGCCAAGAACGCTTCTGAAATTGCTAATATCTCTGCTTTTCTTAAAACATTAAATGATAAATTCGAAGCTTCGATAATGCGTAGACCACATAGTTCTAGTTTGCGACAGGCATCCCAAATGGATACTCAAAATCCTGAACAGAGTTATGTTAATTGGTCTTCACAACACTCAAGGTTGTTAGGACATCAATATGTTGAGAAATTGACGTTTATGGGAGTTGCTCAAACTGCGCAATCTATTAGATTTACAACCTTTGCTGGACGTGACGAAATAAGGAATTTATTTACTGACTTACCTAAATTTAGTGTAAGTAAGTTTTCAAGATTTCCTTCTGATAAGGTTTATGTGAATATTAATAGTAGATTGATTTCTTTACATTTAGCTAGAATTTTCAATAACTGCGATTTTGGTGAAAGATCGATGGAACATTCAGAAACGACAACGCAAAGAAGATTTTCTTGAATTGACGATGCTAAACAAAGTTTCTTTGTAGCACTGCGACAACTCATATCTATTCTTACTAGATCTAATTCACCTGATCCTGTTAATGAGATATATGATCTCAGTTCTTTCGAAGATTATTATGGGTTGACTTGGAATGGTAATTGAATCATGTCATATAATAAATAATTTAATAATTAGTTTAATCTTGACTTATGTGTGGTCGTATTTTATTTGATTTGTTTGATTCATGTGTTGGTTTTAATTTCTTTTATGTATTTATGTATTTAAACACTGTTTGAAGACTTTTGTCTTCAAGCAGTGAGGAACATTGGATGAAAATACTCCACTAGGTGTACCGAGGATATCATGCGGGTTGCGAGGAGCTGCTGGATGCTGGAAGAGGCCTATGTCCAGCAGCGGACGTCTATCGGCTGATAAGGTAAGGTAAACTATCATTCCAGTATGAACAACAATAGAATCATTTTGGAAATAAAATATTCTCACATTTTTAAAACCCACTATTTGGCTTCCTTTTTCAAGACAAATGAACTATCACTTCACACAGATACTAAAATACAAGGGTGGCTCATTTTGGAAAAGACATATTTCATATTAAGTTGGTAAGTTAAATACTATAAAAAGTATTTTACTTACCATAGGCTTCAATTTTCGTTTTTACTAGGCAAGATGATTGAATTTATTGACAGTCAGTAGTTGACATTTTGGAAAATTCAAATATCCACACATTTTTTAAACGCCATGATTTAATCCAACAACAATTTAAATACATATTTGGCTACCTTTTTCAAGACAACTAAACTATCACTCCAGCACAGATACTACAAGGCAATAGTACCTCATTTTGGAAACAAAATAGTTTACATTAGTAAAATATTAGGTTTCAACTTTTGTTTTATAGAAGACACTGAGCTATGCTAAACCATCACTCTAGTATGAATAACAAGACTGCCTTATTTTGGAAAGCTCTTAGAGGTAAGAACTTAAATATTTAACTCTCTTTTTCAAGACAAATAAATCTACAGTCCATACCCATAGCTACTTCAAGACAGGAGAGGAGAGGCTTTAGTGGGAAACAAAATATTTTACATGGCAAATTACTGAACTTCATTATTTGTTTTTTTTTTTAATTTGCAGGACAACTCTGCTATCAACCAACACAAACATTAGTATCATATGGGTCTAAAAATTAACATAAACAAGAAAGTCAGACAAAAAGGATAAAGCTATCAACCAGAACATCAACCCATCTCAACTATAGGCTAGACGCTAGAGCATCTAAATCACTATCCGATTTGTCTCTTATTTCAAGTTAAACATAAACACGACATTGAACCTAATCTAACAGCGAAAGCTAAAATGATAAAATCCATGCAGCCAGCCATATTCAGCAGTGTAAAAAATAGCAAAATCAAGGTTTTTTTTCTATTTTCACACGAATTGCCATTTGCTAAGCTACTGAAACTGGGACAAAAGACACTTCATTCAAGAGTACGAAGAGTACATATAACAATAACAAACGCACTCTTGCAATACAATACACCAATTCACATTTTGTTTGATTTTACCGACTAACTAAACATTAATTAACGTTTTCATAACTGTTAATAAACGGTTGCCAACTGCGCGACAACGATGTGCATCGATAACGAAAAATAACGACAACGGTCAACACCCATCTCTATTTTAAAGTCGGTTCTAACTTCTAAATGAATGAACTTCCTACATTATTCAATATTCCCTGCCACAATCGGCTATTGTAATTTGTAATTACAATTTACAAAAGAAAAAGTAAAAACCAAAGACCTTAAAAACCAACCAAACCACAGAGGCACAGACCTCACAGATAATAATATTTTTTTTTTGGTTTCTGTCACTTGGATTTTCTTTGATAAAAATCTCAGACGAATTAAATAGGGACGTTACCCCTCTGTTAAAGAACAAGAATCGACGATGTAACGAGTATATAGAAAAACTTTTTTTTTATAGAATTGATGTATGAATTTTTTGATGTTATTGAGGAATATTGTAATCATTTTCATCGTGTAAAGAGCTCCCTAAAAATGCCGTTTTGTATATGAATCCCTTGTAAACGGAATTTTTGACAGCTCGTTCCCAAACAACACACTTGCAGAATCGAAGAGTTAGAATGCGAGTTTAAAAAATACAAACGAAGTGAGAAATAGCCGCAAATGAGATTCATAATATATCTCACGAAAACAGAGAATTAAAAAAAAACCATATTGAATTAAGAGGAAAAAATTAATCAGTTGACGACCACCTGCAAATCATCAAGTAAACTCTCATCGCGAAAACCTTTATCCAACAATAAAATGAAAACTTATCGAAAAGGCTTAATTTCTCCCTCGAAGACAGCTAAACACCTGAAACAATTCAACAATCTACTTCATTGATTAATAAACAACGCACATTGTCTTCACTAAATGTCGCTAGTAAAACCACAAACACTATCATCCAGAAACCAAACAAAATTGCCGCTAAACCATGTTTAGATCGTAGGAGACGAACATATACGTGGATTACCGTCTTTAATGAAGACTACGAGACATAGTACATGAAATGACTAACTGGGACTGTGAAACCTTAAGCATTCTGTACTCAAATATTAGAAAATCTCCAATCATTGAAAACTTTGTTAAAACATGATGATATTGTTAGTTTATCGTTTGGAAGTAACGATAATGACCCCTATAAATTGTACACGGAATTATGTAATACTTGGTGTCAACTAAATTGTTGTAAAGTAATTTTTATGGGTGTTTCCCATAATCATAATGAATGCAAACAAATTGAATAAGGAATGGCAACTACTTATAGGGCAATATAAAAACTGTAAATTTATTACACTCGAATATAAAAAGAACTTCTATCAAAAAAATACACCTAATTTTCTTAATTCACTCTGTTATATTTTAAACGCTGAAATTGACTTTTTACATTACCAACATAACTACTAAATAAATAATAAATCTGAAATCAAACATGCAGAAATAATTAGAAATAAAATAAATGACGAGATAAATATCGAAAGTAATGTTGACATTGCTAATTTTGTAATGTAAATTTAATTACAATTGTCACATGTATTGATAAAAATCTATCAAAAAAATAGTTATTCGTTTATAATTTTATTCATATTGTTCATCAAAATATAAACATTATAATAAGGAAATTAATATTTTTAACTACTCATATCGACGAACTACAAGAAAGTGACAAAACAATTGACGTACTTTGTATAACAGAACATAATATGATACAAACAAACCTAATTTGTAGATAAGGGAGCGAAACAAAAAAAAATATTTAATTAATGACGATTCCAAAAATTCTGAAAATTATTTTCTCAACAGCAATACGTATTTTCTATCCGTAAAAAATACTATCGACCTGCTTATAAATTATAAATAATAAAGGCCCAGTGCTTGTGAACTGTTTAGATTTTTTTGATGAGAAGTATGCGTTAGATTTTTGATGCGTTAGATAGTTGTTCATATTGATCATATACTCTATTAGAGTGGTAACATCTAGCGAGTCAGGTCCCGATCTAATTCTTCTGAATTAACTTATGCTTTAAACTACCTAGAAGCCTAGAACCCAATGCCCTAAAGTCAGTTTTCCAAAATTGAAGTTTTAATTTTAATCTATGATAAATGGTTTTTGCTAGGGATGTCGATAATTGTTCGATGTTGACATAGTCGAGGTCATAATCGGAAGCTCAACATCGATATTCTATATTCATTACAAACTGAACATCGATAATTTTAGTATTGATAAATAACAACACAATTTATTAGAAAAAAAAAACAATTAGGTTTTATATATTAGAATACTTTTAACTACTATAATAATCTAATTCTTTGTTGATATAGAGTAGATACAGTTTTTGAAAACAGTGAAAATGTAAGAGAAAGCGAGCGAGACGACAAACGAACGATGTGTTGTGGATGCGATAAAGATACATAGAAACCTCAGGTTAATAAACCTGTATTTAATAAATAAATAAATAAATAAATTCGTAATTTGTGCTGTGGATGTGATAAGAATACATATAAACTTGTATTTAATAAATAAATAGATAAATTCGTAATTTGTTTCGTACGTTGTAATGGTCTAGCTTGAGGCCGTGACCGTGAGTAACATCGATGATTGATTATCGATTCCGTTAACATCAATGTTACGCTATTTTTCGTTTACAAACATCGATGTTTTTCAACATAATAGAGCATCCCTAATATTAGCTTTTATGTATTATCTATAATTATTTTATAGTTAATGGTTATTTTCTTTTCCATTTCAATTTTGATTTACATTTCAGTTCAACTTTCACGTTTATTAAATTTTTTAATTAATAATTATTAGTGTCTAGTAGAGCAATGCTGATGCCCCGTACGTTAAAGTGAAAGCTGAAATCTTGCTTCCCAAAAAAAACAGAAAAAACAGCAATAAAACAGCCAGCGCCGGACCGAGGTAATTTTAGAATGGAGCGAGATCCAATTATGGCGCCTTTTGCGCACGTAAATTCATCACATAAATTTCTTTTCGATCTTGTCTTTACCATTTCGGCGCCCCCTAGGATTTGGCGCCTGGAGCGACCGCTCCTTTCGCCGTATGGACGGTCCGGCCCTGAAAACAGCAATAAAGAGTTTTCACTTCAGAATTTCGGAAATAGCAAAAGTAGGTACCTAAAAATCTGTTTTTCCCGGGTTAAGTGTGCGCCCAAAAGTTGGAAACATCCCGAGGTTAGTCACTATCTTTTTTTTATGCAAGTACTATTGTCTCTTGTGAGAAATCTTTACCCTATAATTGGGGCCCGCCAGGCGCCATCTAATTTTGACAGGGCCTCGCCATGGTAACGGCACGCTACGCCACAGGTGATATATTTAGTCTGAACAAATAGAAATAACAATTATTATTATTTGTGCAATCCACATTCCACATGTTCAGAACTTCAGAAGGCAGGTTACGCTGAGAAGAGTGGGCAAGAAACTCATCAGTTGCCTTTTGAAAAATTGATTTGTGATTATAATACTTGAAAAACACATTACTTTTTACACAAACATTTTTTGAAAATCAAAAAATAACCTCATTAAATAGTTTTGACATTTTTTATGTGATAATGAAGCACAGAGGAGATGTGTCTACTGTTTCTAGTAGAGAAGAGTCCCTCACTCATGAGGCGCCTCGTTTGAGGTACTCGTGATTGCAAAATGAAAGAGTTCCTCAAATTTCAACATTGAACCACCTCACTTTACTCTTCAGTCCTCACTTGAAAATTGACATTGACAAATTGAGTATTGACTTAATACGCGATGTATAGACGCGAGTACGAGTGAGTATTGAGTCGAGCGATTGAATGCACTAAGTGAGCGAGTGACAGTGAATCGCCATTGTTCATATTTCTATTTATCTTATGAACAACCACCTGCTTATTTATTGCGTAGTACATTTCTCTATGTAATAATAAAAATGTTTCTAAAATAAAATAAAATATATACTAAAATAAAATTCTTAAGTAATAATTTATATAGGTACAACATTTTTTAATTATTTAATATTATTTCTGTAAGCATTCATAATATAATTTGACGTATGATATTGAATTATGAACCCTAAAAACATGAGTATTAGATTTGTAATCTAGTGTCATTGATTCGTATTTCGTTTATTTTTGCAGTCAAAAAATAATAACTGAAAGAAAAGATGTGTGGGAGAGAGACGAAAAAATCCTTATCGCAAGTTATAGGAATTGACGCCCCCGTCCGCCCCTCGCCTCGCCTCCGACATTCCACTGAATATCGGCCATCGGCGAGTTCGGCACGTCGCGATGCATTGCGTACGACTCCTCGCCTCAAATGAGGGGTCCTCACGAGGTCCTCGCGAGCACCTCACCTCGTCCTCCCTCAACCTCATGTAAAAATAATGAGTTACCCATCTCTAGTTTCTAGTCTATAGTGATCTGTGGTCTACTGCGGCAGTGGTATAGACTATAGATCTTCATTTTGTCTATTAACACTCAACACGTTTGTTTATAGTCTTAGTAGGACTGGGGCCTAATTGTCTAACGGAGTTCATTGATCGTAAAGTTCATACGATCGGCTACGATCAACGATCAATCGTAACTTTACATTGGTATTGTCTAATTTAGTTCATTTTAAGAAGACCGGATGGTGAACGATGAACTGAAAGCATTCATGAAGATTGCGTATTGTTTATGCAAAACGTTAGTGAAACTATCGTTAGTAATATTATTAAATTTAAGTCAAACTCCATAATAATGCATATATTTTAACAAAGTTTTATGTATTTTGTTTAAAACATTAAAGAAGCATTAAATTTCACGAAAAATATCTACTATTGAAGAAAATAGCGTGAGAAAATGGTACATGCAACTCAAGTAACAAAACGCAATTAACGAATTTAACCAAGGGCTATTTGGACTATTTGGTAATCTCCCTGTTGTCTGTGTAGGCTAGTGTCAAAATAATGGGGTATCCTATTAGTCTGTGGTGAAACATAGCATATTAATAACCTGTGGATTACAAATTTTAATTTATCAAAACAAAACAAAAGAAAAAAGCGCGGGAAACTTCTAATTTGGCGGACGTGTTTTTGGTTTTCGATTATAAATAATTGTAAAGTGGATCAGTAGAGTGTAAAATAGTTGTTAGTTTATTATTATTATTACTTATTTATATAAAATTGTGTAAATAGTATACATATTTAAATATTTGGTAAGTGTCTTTTCTATACTATGGGGGTCGATCCCCCAGACGATCCCGGCGGTCCGGGAACCGGCCCTGGACCTCCTTTAACGTTTACTAAAACACCTTCTGTAGCATATAATATTACCATTGAGGACTCTTCAATGGACACGGAGGATGGTCTTCTTCCTAAATCTGAACGGAAACGTAGTAAACCCCGTAAAAGGTGCAGACATTGCAACTCTAAAAAACGTAAAAGTAAAGACGGAAAAGTATATGATCAGTGTAAATGTTCTGATGACTCCGATGATAAATCAGTTCCTACTGAAATAAATAACGAAAATAGTGAAAAAACTGACTTACCGACCTCCTTCCCTCCACAAAGTACAAAACCACTAAACAGAAAATATGTGGAATCAGACTCAGGCCCTTTCACTGTTCACGTCCAAAAAATAACATCATCCCCAACGGACCCTGTTACTTTACACCCAATCCAATTTGGTAAAGATTTGAAAAAAATTAACATTAAGAACATTGTCAATGGTAGTTTAAAGCGTATTGGCAGAAATAGAGTTTCCATGGCTTTTACAAATTATAAAGATGCAAATTTATTCACTGAAAATTCTGTAATTGCTCTTTCTTATAAAGTTTTTATTCCTAGCTTCACTATTACAAGAGTTGGTATTGTAAAAGGTGTGCCCCAGGAATGGTCGGAGGAAGAAATTCAGGAAAATATCACTGTTCCTATAGGATGTGGCCAAATTATCAAGGTTAGGAGAATCAAAAAGAAAAATATAACTGATGGCAAAATTTCATTCTCCAACACCAACATGGTAGTACTGACTTTTGATGGACAAGTGCTACCTAAAAGGGTGTACATGTGTTACACAGCTCTCCCGGTAGAACTATATATTTTCCCCACAATACAGTGCTATAACTGCTGCAAATTTGGCCACACTAAAGTCCTCTGTAGATCAAAACCACGTTGTTTTAAATGTGGTGATGATCATACCTCAGAAACATGTTCAGTTATATATGAAAACTCTTGCTGTCTCCATTGCTCTGGTCGCCACTTTGCCACTAGTAAAGTGTGTCCGGAGTTCTCAAGACAGCAAAAGATTAAAATTTCAATGGCCCAGAGCTGTTTATCATATGCAGAAGCAGCCAAGATCCACCCTCCAACATCAAAATTGTATGCTGATGTAGCAGCTTCCTCTCCTCCCAAGTCCGATGAAAAACACCCTGCCTCTAGCTTTGGATCATATGAACCTATGGCATCTAACAGTTCTCATAAAAAAACTGTTTTCACTCAACGTCGTGCCCCTCCTAAACAAACCAGAGGGTATGACCGCTCCATGCATGAAACAATTAACAATGAATATAATAATCACAATTCTCAAATGCCTGATGGTTATGTTTTAAAACAGAGATCAAATACAATCCCTCAGCAATCTATTGCTGAAATAATTTTGGAACTTATCAAATTACTTTCAAATTCTAGTTGTTCATTTTCAAATACTAACTTTTTACCGTCCAACGTCGCCAATTCTTTACTGACAGCTTTAAACCAAAACTTTAATAATAATGGACCACAAAATCCTTCAGTGGAACTGTAGGAGTGCTGTTAGCAAAAAAACAGATATTATTTACTTATTAAATAAATATAAGCCTATGGCTATATGTCTCTCTGAGACATGGTTAAAATCAGAGTTTCCCTTTAGGATCTCTGGTTTTGTTACTGTAAGAAGTGATAGATTTGATGGGTTTGGTGGAGTGGCCATTCTCATTAAGAACACTTTTTCATATAAGATTTTTTCTCTCCCTCCTCTCAGTGATGGCATTAATGCCATTGCTGTGATTGTAAATAAAATTTGTATTATTTCTGTGTACATACCTCACCCTTCCACTTCCTTATATAATGAGTTTAGTCAATTATTATCTACTTTGCCTTGCCCATACTTAGTACTTGGGGATTTCAACTGTCAAAATCAATCATGGGGAAGTTTTAACACTAACTATTATGGTGAATTGATGACAGATATTTTAGATTCTCAAAATGTATGTATATTGAATGATGGGACTCCAACTCGACGCACTCGTCCTGGTGAAGGCCCTAGTGCTCCAGACTTGTCACTTTGCTCTCCAAGTTTAGCCTCTCTGATATCCTGGAGTGTACTTGACCACACTTATGGCAGTGATCATGCACCTATTGTACTTACTTTACCTATCTCTAGCCCTTATTCTAATCTACAATATAGTTCTAAACTAAAGCATAAACTGCCAGATAACTGGAATACATTTAAACATTATGTTGATCAAAAGATATCTAGTCTTCCTATTGTTAATGGTGGTAATGAAACAATATGTTCAAATGAGTTTACTAAAATTTTAATTGATGCTGCTAACACTTTATTTCCATTAAAATGTAATAGACAGGGTAAAATTCCATTTCCTCCTTGGTGGGATCATGAGTGCACTATAGCCATCAAGCAACGGAAAGAGGCTGAAAAAAAATATTGTTCTGTGATGACTGCAGAGAACTTTGAAATATATACCCAAATAGCTCGTTCAACTAGCAAGCTTCTCAAAAAGAAGAAATTTGAGGGTTGGAGACGATTTTGCGAATCCATAAGTCCAGATATTTGCCCATCGTTAGTTTGGAGAAATATTAGAAGATTTAAGTCGGCTTTCTATTCATCTTCATCAGGTACCTTACCAATTGAGCTAGCCGATCAATTTATAGACAAGTTGGCTCCTCCATATGTTCCAAACTTTAATAATGCCCAGTGCTGTATTCCTTACTCTGTACCATGTAGTCATACAGACCTTAATGCCCCCTTTAGTTTATCCGAACTGAAAGGGGTGTTGTCTTATGTTAAAGACTCATCTCCAGGCGAAGACGGTATTACATACTCATTCTTGATTAACTGCAATGACGCTTCTTTGAACTATTATTTGTGTGTTATTAATGCAATTATGTTGTCTGGTAACATTCCTTCTTCTTGGAAAACACAAATCATAGTTCCCATATTAAAACCTAATAAACCAGCCTCTGATGTTTCTTCTTTTCGTCCAATTGCCCTCTCTTCTGTTCTTGCCAAATTAGTTGAGCATCTTGTTAAAAATAGGTTAGAATTTTTCATTGAACATAACAATATTTTGACAGCCAATCAGCTGGGATTTAGAAAAGGTCGTAGCACCATAGACAATATTAGTATACTTGTTTCGGATATTAGGTTAGGATTCTCGAAGAATGAGGCAGTTCTTGCGGCTTTTCTTGACATTAGCTCAGCGTACGATAATGTGTTGATCTCCGTCTTACACAATAAATTACATGACCTCCATGTTCCCCAAATATTAATCAAATTTATCATCAATATGCTTTCTGAGAGATGTATTAAATTAGACCTACACAACGGTACTCAACTTTCAAGGCTGGTATGGAGAGGCCTACCGCAGGGGTCGGTCCTTAGTCCATTGCTGTATAATGTATATACTTGTGACTTAGAGATATTTTTAAACACAAACGTAAACGTCTTGCAATACGCAGATGATCTCTTACTATATATCTCGGACAAGTGTATACAAAATGCAAGTAAATATTTATCGTCTTCCCTTTTTAAATTAAATAAATGGTTAAATCTCAATGGTCTGGAATTATCGGTTACTAAAAGTACTGTGGTTTTATTTTCTAGAAAGAGAATCATTCCTGAGTTTAACGTACTTTATATGGATAATCCTATCCCTGTAAAATCTGAGGTAAAATTCTTGGGAGTTATTTTAGACTCCAAACTTACCGGAGTTCCTCACTGTAACTATATTGTAACTAAATGTGAAAGAAACCTAAATATGATCAGGTGTCTAACTGGTGTCTGGTGGGGTGCTCATTCTGCATCCTTACGTCTTATTTATAATGCCTTAATTCGTAGCTTGCTAGATTACGCCACTTTTGTTCTACAGCCATGTAGTGCCGTAGCTCTTAGTAAATTAGATTGCGTACAAGCCAAAGCTTTAAGGATCATCCTTGGAGCTATGAAATCTAGCCCTATCAATGCTATGCAAATAGAGTGTGTTGAACCACCTTTATGTTTAAGACGACAATTTCTATCTGATAGGTATATATTTAAAGCTATGCAATTTTCATATCATCCTTTACGTAATAAACTCCAACTCCTTCTGGAATTTACAGACACTTGTTCGTATTGGTCCCATAAATCTCCCCCGTGTCTTATCAAAAGCTATCGAATATTTTGCTCCATACAAGCGCCGATGTATAGTACATATTGTTACCCTACTTTCGGTATTAAATATAATGCATTAATAACCTCTCCGGATGTTAGAATCAATCCAGATATTCCAAGAAATCAATTTGAAGCTCCTCTGTTTGTAAACATATTAAAAGAAAATGAATTTAATGATTATCATTATATATATAGTGACGCTTCTAAGCATGCATCAGATGGTATAGTAGGAGTTGGAGTTTTTCATTTTCAATATAATATTGTTCAGAAAATAAAACTTCCACCTGAATCATCTGTATTTACTGGAGAATGCCTTGGTTTGTTTAAATCTGTTGAATATATTCTTCTTGCTAAACTTAAGAAATCCATTATATTTACGGACTCTATGAGTGCTCTGCTAGCTCTATCTAGATGTCCTTTTAAGTCTGCTCAAATTCATCATATTATTTTAAAAATTAGAACACTTCTACTTACATGTAATGAAAAAGGCTATTCAGTGGTGTTTTCCTGGGTACCAGGTCACTCAGGCATTCCTGGAAATGAACGTGCTGATCAGCTTGCCAATGAGGCTATTTCATGCGGAGATATGGCAGACTATTGTAACTACGCCTCTGATTTGTGTACACTGACAAAACGTTCACTTCAGGAGTCCTGGAAAGTGGCTTGGTCAATTTCCAGCCAATCAAAGGGCAAAGCCTTTGCTAGGATACAAAACTTTATTCCGACAAAGCCATGGTTCTCAAGGATAAAATTGAGCAGGAGGGTAACATGTATCTTGACGCGTATGCGTTTGGGCCACGTTTGCTCTCCTGTTCAACTTGCGAAATTTGGAATTGTGAGCAGTGATTTGTGCGAGTGTGGTGAAGTGGGTGACCTTAATCACATATTTTTATCATGTCCAAAATTTAATCGAGAATCATTTAACAAGGACCTTATTCTTTTCCACATCCCACTTCCTACTTCCGTTGACATCCTCTTGTCCTATGATAAACCTTGTATATATAAACTTTTTTCCTCTTTTATCCTAATTAATGATATTAAGTTGTAAATACTTTTAGATGTACAATTTTTTATGTAAATATATGTTTTATAGTATTGAAAATGAATGATTAGTATTTAATTGTAAATATTCAGTATAAGTATTCTATTTTATATTTCCTTTCCTTTTCTGATCCTTTCTAAAATTTCCGTACCTTCAAAATTTCGAGTTTTATAATTAAACAAGTTTCCTCGTTTTAAATAACGGAAAAAAAAAAAAAAAAAAAAAAAAAAAAAAAAAAAAAAAGCACTTGATACTGGCTCAATCGCTCGACGCGCGGAGCCATAGAACCAAGAAGAAGAAGAACAAAACAAAATTTTTATTTTTCAGGTTTTATAGAGAATTTAGATATTGAGCAAAGTTTTACTAAATTATAGTGATCTTAGGAGCAAAGTTTACTTCGTTTGTGTTATTGTTAATCAAAAATATAAAAGTAAACAAAAAAGAAAACTATTTATACCTCTATCTATATAATTTTGTCGATGTCCATTTCTTAAGAAGTTTCTCATTAAAACAACCCTTAACTCAGGCAAGGCAGGGCTAAGGTGGTTAGCGTAACTACAAGTGGTTAACTTACAGTTAGCCAACTGAAGATCAATCAACAATGCCCGATTAATAAGAGATCGCGCTGCTTGTCTACTACATGTCCCTGCACTAGTTATAGCAGTAATTTCTTTGTTGGGAAGTATTTAGCACATCCGGGCTGCGCAAAAGGAGAGGGTGGGCATTTCCTCTGTCTCTTAGAAAAGTCCGCATGTTATTTTTATCCCAGTGTTAATCTCTAAGTCTCGTATGAATCGGCACTAATATACATAGGTTTAGCTAAGTGTATGATGAGTGACTTCACAAACAGACTTATTATTAAAGGATTTGAACAGTTCTCTAGCTCTTTAGGGTGTTTTATTCCTTCACCAGCCAACAACAGTGTCATAATTACAATGGGTTCGCAGAGTTATCTAGGCATTTAGATATACCATTCAAAATCCTCTACTGAGAGCAAAATGTTATTGTTTTATTTTATTTTTTATTCTTTACAAGTTAAACTGAAAATCCACAACCCTTTCAGTTGCTACACGTCATCACACCGGAATGCTAAATCGCTTGGCCGTATGTCTCAATTGGTCCAGCCGGGTATCAAACGCAGGACCTTCGGAACATTAATTATCATTAACATCTGATAGTGGTATATTAACACCATAACTACCAATCCACATTGGAGCAGGTTCTTTTTTTCTTTACAAGTTAGCCCTTGACTACAATCTCACCTGATGGTAAGTGATGATTTAATCTACGATGGTAACGGGCTAACTTGTTAGGAGTAGTAAGACAATCCACACCCCTTTTGGTTTCTACATGGCATCATACTGGAATGCTAAATCGCTTAGTGGTAGGTCTTTGCCAGTAAGGTGGTAACTGGCCGAAGCCTCCCATCAGTAAGACCTAGACCAATTGAGAAAACCTCAATCGGCCCAGCCAGGGATCAAACCCAGGACACCACTGCTAATGTTTTCCTCTCAAAGATTCTATCTAACTTTTAGTATGAAATATTATTATTTTTTTTCTAATTTCAGACTAAATTGATTATTATGAACAGACCATTATGATGAACCACTGATATTGACTCAGGGACATGAAGATGAGTGCTTTGACAACAAGACTGACTAGCTGAGCCAGCTTAAGAATTATGTGGTGTGTGTGTGTGTGTGTGTCTAATTCCAGGAGCTCTCTATGTCAGCCATCCATCAATATTCTTACTCATTTTTGTTAATTATAAAATAAATTTGATTATTTAGTGTGTAACTTCATTGTACCTATCCTGCTAGCTGTTAGAAAGATAGCATCTGTAATAATTTATTTACGGTAAAACATATTTAAAAATAAACATGCTTTAACATTTAAGTATGGCCAATATGTTGTCAAGTACAGTAGGCAGGGCTGAATCCATGATTGATGACTGATCCATGATGATGACTCGTTTTTCTGATTTAAGAAAATATACTAATGATCAAAACAGTGTCTACAAGTACTGTACAGGCTGACTGTTTGGATGAGAAGTATATATTTGATTATTTTTAAGCTTTGTGGTTTCAGGGTTTAAAAAATGTCTAACTGAAAGTCTATGTTTACTGTATTTATTATTATTATAATAAATAAACTTAAAAAAATCTTTTTTTTTATAAACTTCCAACCCCTATTTCACCCTCAGAGGTGTCATTTTCATAATTCTTCGAATACTAGTAGTCAAGATACTGTAATAAAAGATACAGTTTGTGAGATTGTAGGGGTAAACACGACCTACTGAACCAAAGTTGAAGATTATTTTACCAATAAAAATCCACATTTGAGTATTATAGGCCATGTATTCCTTCCCACGGGAACAGGAATTATGTGGGTGAAACTGCAGGGGGGTGAACATACACAGGTATTATAAATGTATTTTTTACAACTACACTTTTTTGAATAATTTATTTAATTATTGTAATGGTAAAAAAAAATATTAATAGTAAAATGTTAAACTGAAAGCTTTAGTTTTGGAAAAGACTACAAAAAACAAACTCAGCGAAGTAAGTATTCTTTTATTTTCAAATATCAAAGACCAAATCAAATATCTTGATAATACACACACATTTATGATTTCACCAGATAACAGGGTCATCAGTACAATGTCCTATCAGCTAAAAGCCTTTGCCATCTTTTCTTCAGCACACCAATATGTTATTCCACTGTATTGCAGGTGCTTTTTGCAATATTGGAGTCTGCAGTTATAGGGCATATTCCAAATATCCTGTAAAGCAAAATTGTTAATATTGAGCATATTATAAAATACACACATCAACATTTAGTCTCAATGTAAGTGTAGTTTGTGTACTAATATAGCAGACTTAAGATAATATAGCAGACAGACAAGCTTCGCTTTGACTCATTCCCTATTCCTATACTATTCTACTCCCACCCATTGGCTTATCTACTATTATTTCCTATTCCTATTCAGTAGCTCAGAATCCTAGGATTCCTAGGGTGGGCATGCACCAATGGAAAATGTAAATGTACCTATGAGCGATGATGAAAGAGTTCGTTCGCCATAATCATAATTTTAAAAATGAAATTCGATTCCTTTTTGCTTAATAACCAGCAAACTTAACTAAACCACACACATAAGCCCTGGAACACAGATCCCAACACATTGGATACAACAACATGCAAGATGTCGCAGAAATCTAAAACATGGTATGGTATTAAATATCGTAGGTACCTATTGAGTTTATGTCGCTCTATGGACTTATCGTCTCTTTCTCTGGTACGTCCAAAGAAAGTGTGTGTAAGAAGACATTGGATGCTGGAAGAAAGATGCTGTTTGATATGCAAGCATTCTTCTTCAACACATTTCTAGAGCGTGTATATACTTTTTCTCACATTCTCTCAGAGTCCAAGTCTCAGCATCCTATATAAATCGATTAATAGCACTCAATTAACTTCATTGTTTTGACTTTATAGGTTCATTGCAAAGAATATATTATTTATTACTCTTTTTAACAGAGTTCATTGTTTACAAACAAAACACTTCGCAAAGTTTCGTCCTAAAAATGCTAACTGTGGACGGGGAGACTGAATTGAGAGATTTAGAATGCAAAAAAATATTAATTTTAGATATTTAATAAAATATAAATTATTATTTTGGACATCCACAATTTGTCCGTTTTACGATCAAAGGTGACTCAAGACCCATCGTAAGTTTTTGACATAAGCCATGAACATAAAACTTTACACAATTCGAAGACAATCGCAAATAACTGTCAAATCTTAACAAATCATTCACTCTTCGTATAAAAATAACGATCTAATCGTAATGAACTAACTATGCCCAACCGATGGCTTTCCATTGGCTTACACAATCCGAAATAGCCGTTTGACAAGTAAAAACGTACGATTTCAACTGTCAAATTCAATCGTTTGCGTTAGACAATTAGGCCCCAGGGGCCTAATTGTCTAACGGACTTCATTGATCGTAAAGTTCTTACGATCGGCTACGATCAACGATCAATCGTAACTTTACATTGGTATTGTCTAATTTAGTTCATTATATGAAGACCGGATGGTGAACGATGAACTGAAATCATTCATGAAGATTGCGTATTGTTTATGCAAAACGATAGTGAAACTATCGTTAATAATATTATCAAATTTAAGTCAAACTCCATAATAATGCATATATTTTAACAAAGTTTTATGTCTTTTGTTTAAAACATTAAAGAAACATTAAATTTCACGACAAATATCTACTATTGAAGACAATAGCGTGAGAAAATGGTACATGCAACTCAAGTAACAAAACGCAATTAACGAATTTAACCAAGGGCTATTTGGACTATTTGGTAATCTCCCTGTTGTCTGTGTAGGCTAGTGTCAAAATAACGGGGTATCCTATTAGTCTGTGGTGAAACATAGCATATTAATAACCTGTGGATTAGAAATTTAAATTTTATAAACAAAACAAAATTTTTATTTTTCAGGTTTTAAAGAGAATTTAGAAATTGAGCAAAGTTTTACTAAATTATAGTGATCTTAGGAGCAAAGTTTACTTCGTTTGTGTTATTGTTAATCAAAAATATAAAAGTAAACAAAAAAGAAAAACTACCTCTATCTAATTTTGTCGATGTCCATTTCTTAAGAAGTTTCTCATTAAAACAACCCTTAACTCAGGCAAGGCAGGGCTAAGGTGGTTAGCGTAACTACAAGTGGTTAACTTACAGTTAGCCAACTGAAGAACAATCAACAATGCCCGATTAATAAGTGATCGCGCTGCTTGTCTACTACATGTCCCTGCTGCTAGTTATAGCAGTAATTTCTTTGTTTGGAAGTATTTAGCACATCCGGGCTGCGCAAAAGGAGAGAGTGAGCATTTCCTCTGTCTCTTAGAAAAGTCCGCATGTTATTTTTATCCCAGTGTTAATCTCTAAGTATCGTATGAATCGGCACTAATATACATAGGTTTACCTAAGTGTGTGATCAGTGACTTCACAAACAGACTTATTATTAAAGGATTTGAACAGTTCTCTAGCTCTTTAGGGTGTTTTATTCCTTCACCAGCCAACAACAGTGTCATAATTACAATGGGTTCGCAGAGTTAGTTTATCTAGGCATTTAGATATACCATTCAAAATCCTCTACTGAGAGCAAAATGTTACTGTTATATTTTATTTTTTATTCTTTACAATTTAAACTGAAAATCCACAACCCTTTCAGTTGCTACACATCATCACACCGGAATGCTAAATTGCTTGGCCGTAAGTCTCAATTGGTCCAGCCGGGGATCAAACACAGGACCTTCGGAACATTAATTATCATTAACATCTGATAGTGGTATATTAACATCATAACTACCAATCCACATTGGAGCAGGTTTTTTTTTTATTCTTTACAAGTTAGCCCTTGACTACAATCTCACCTGATGGTAAGTGATGATGTAATCTATGATGGTAACGGGCTAACTTGTTAGGAGTAGTAAGACAATCCACACCCCTTTTGGTTTCTACATGGCATCGTACCGGAATGCTAAATCGCTTAGTGGTAGGTCTTTGCCAGTAAGGTGGTAACTGGCCGAAGCCTCCCACCAGCCAGACCTAGACCAATTGAGAAAACCTCAATCGGCCCAGCCAGGGATCAAACCCAGGACACCACTGCTAATGTTTTCCTCTCAAAGATTCTATCTAACTTTTAGTATGAAAGATTAATTTTTTTTTTTAATTTCAGACTAAATTGATTATTATGAACAGACCATTATGATGAACCACTGATATTGACTCAGAGACATGAAGATGAGTGCTTTGACAACAAGACTGACTAGCTGAGCCAGCTTAACAATTATGTGGTGTGTGTGTGTGTCTAATTCCAGGAGCTCTCTATGTCAGCCATCCATCTATATTCTTACTCATTTTTGTTAATTATAAAATAAATTTGATTATTTAGTGTGTAACTTCATTGTACCTATCCTGCTAGCTGTTAGAAAGATAGCATCTGTAATAATTTATTTACGGTAAAACATATTTAAAAATAAACATGCTTTAACATTTAAGTATGGCCAATATGTTGTCAAGTACAGTGGGCAGGGCTGAATCCATGATTGATGACTGATCCATGATGATGACTCGTTTTTCTGATTTAAGAAAATATACTAATCATCAAAACAGTGTCTGCAAGTACTGTACAGGCTGACTGTTTGGATGAGAAGTATATAGTTGATTATTTTTAATCTTTGTGGTTTCAGGGTTTAAAAAATGTCTAACTGAAAGTCTATGTTTACTGTATTTATTATTATTATAATAAACTTAAAAAATCTTTTTTTTATAAACTTCCAACCCCTATTTCACCCTCAGAGGTGTCATTTTCATAATTCTTAGAATACTAGTAGTCAAGATACTGTAATAAAAAGATACAGTTTGTGAGATTGTAGGGGTAAACACTGGACCTACTGAACCAATGTTGAAGATTATTTTACCAATAAAAATCCACATTTGAGTATTATAGGCCATGTATTCCTTCCCACGGGAACAGGAATTATGTGGGTGAAACTGCAGGGGGTGAACATACACAGGTATTTTAAATGTATTTTTTACAACTACACTTTTTTGAATAATTTATTTAATTATTGTAATGGTATAAAAAAATATTAATAGTAAAATGTTAAACTGAAAGCTTTAGTTTTGGAAAAGACTACAAAAAACAAACTCAGCGAAGTAAGTATTCTTTTATTTTCAAATATCAAAGACCAAATCAAATATCAGCATTTCACAATCTATGCAAATATTTTGATAATACACACACATTTATGATTTGACCAGATAACAGGGTCATCAGTACAATGTCCTATCAGCTAAAAGCCTTTGCCATCTTTTCTTCAGCACACCAATATGTTATTCTACTGTATTGCAGGTGCTTTTTGTAATATTGGAGTCTGCAGTTATAGGGCATATTCCAAATATCCTGTAAAGCAAAATTGTTAATATTGAGCATATTATAAAATACACACATCAACATTTAATCTCAATGTAAGTGTAGTTTGTGTACTAAGATAATATAGCAGACAGACAAGCTTCGCTTTGACTCATTCCCTATTCCTATCCTATTCTACTCCCACCCATTGGCTTATCTACTATTATTTCCTATTCCTATTCGGTAGCTCAGAATCCTAGGATTCCTAGGGTGGGCATGCACCAATGGAAAATGTAAATGTACCTATGAGCGATGACGAAAGAGTTCGTTCGCCATAATCATAATTTTAAAAATTAAATTCGATTCCTTTTTGCTTAATAACCAGCAAACTTAACTAAACCACACACATAAGCCCTGGAACACAGATCCCAACACATTGGATACAACAACATGCAAGATGTCGCAGAAATCTAAAACATGGTATGGTATTAAATATCGTAGGTATTGAGTTTATGTCGCTCTATGGACTTATCGTCTCTTTCTCTGGTACGTCCAAAGAAAGTGTGTGTAAGAAGACATTGGATGCTGGAAGAAAGATGCTGTTTGATCCCCAGTTCTTGGAGGAGTGAGACTGTGTCCAGGATATTCAAGCATTCTTCTTCAACATATTTCTAGAGCGTGTATATTCTTTTTCTCACTTTCTCTCAGAGTCCAAGTCTCAGCATCCTATATAAATCGATTAATAGCACTCAATTAACTTCATTGTTTTGACTTTATAGGTTCATTGCAAAGAATATATTATTTATTACTCTTTTTAACAGAGTTCATTGTTTACAAACAAAACACTTCGCAAAGTGCTAACTGTGGACGGGGAGACTGAATTGAGAGATTTAGAGTGGAAAAAAATATTAATTTTAGATATTTAACAAAATATAAATTATTATTTTGGAATTTTGGACATCCACAATTTGTCCGTTTTACGATCAAAGGTGACTCAAGACCCATCGTAAGTTTTTGACATAAGCCATGAACATAAAACTTTACACAATTCGAAGACAATCGCAAATAACTGTCAAATCTTAACAAATCATTCACTCTTCGTATAAAAATAACGATCTAATCGTAATGAACTAACTATGCCCAACCGATGGCTTTCCATTGGCTTACACAATCCGAAATAGCCGTTTGACAAGTAAAAACGTACGATTTCAACTGTCAAATTCAATCGTTTGCGTTAGACAATTAGGCCCCAGATTACAGATTATCCATACAAGTAAAAAGAATTACTATTTTATTTAAACTATTAGTATTTTTTTTTATTGAGATAGAATACACTAAGGAAGGAACTTAAGCTAACTTATCCTAATAACTATACAAATCATGCCCACGTGGAATGGTGGCAAGAATACTGGTTGCATTTCCACGCTGGACAGCCAGGCTGATCCTTTGCGCAAAAAATGAGCCAGCCCTTCTGTCACCAGTCGAGGCAACTAGCCGCGGTGAAATGATACAGTAAAATTTTTTGGCACTGCGACTCCATGGCCTAAGGGTCTCCACGGCAAAAGTTACAAATATGTAACTCTGTCAGAGAGGCATACAGACATATTACTATTAAATTAATGTTGTTTTTACTTTTACAGAAACAGAAGTCAGTGGAACATGATATATTTAACAGGGTGTGTGAGCAGCTTCTCTTCCATCATGGATTTTGGAAACCAGTCAGAAGAATGTATGTCCAATCAAAGTAAAATCACATTTTCACGGTTTGGTTCAGCAGGTAAAATTCATATTATTTTTATTATATATCTATATATATAAAAATGAATTGCTGTTCGTTAGTCTCGCTAAAACTCGAGAACGGCTGAGCGGATTTATCTCATCTTGGTCTTGAAATGTTCGTGGAGGTATAGAAAAGGTTTAAAAGGTGAGAAAAATAATAATAATTGCCGGGAAAACCATAAAAACAACCGTTTTCTATTTCCCATATAAACGTTTAAGAGTCAAGGGGTAGGGGTAGAGAGGAGTAGGGCAGGGGTAGAGTAGAGATAGGCAAGAAGTGCACATAAGTCAAAGCGAAGCTTGACCGGGTCCACTAGTTTATTTATATATTTATCTTTTGTGTTGTTCCTGTAGAAATACAGAGATAAAATATAGCCTATAGCACTCGGGGGTAGTGTAGCTTCCCAACAGTGAAAGAATTTTTCAAATTGGTTCAGTACTTCCAGAGCCTATTTTAATATACTAGTGGACACCCGCGACTTCGTCCGTGTGAAACTTGATGTAAACTTTCAACTACCCCTACCCTATTCCTACCTACCTTAACCCTACCCTGTGATTTGATACCTTTAAATCCTGTACAGCATGAGGCTTTCTTCTAGACTGTTATTGAGTCTTCAACATTAACAGTTTCAACACAATGCCCAGTCACATCATACTATGAATAATGTTGAATGTACATATCTTTTGTCGTAAATCGTACGAGCTTCTGATAATATGCCATTGGCAACACCAACACACATAATCATGTCACATAATATTTACAGTTAGAATAACACATAAAATAATCAGTTTACGAAATATTTTTAAAATT
The DNA here is from genome assembly GCF_947172395.1 of Bicyclus anynana. Taxonomy (NCBI): domain Eukaryota; kingdom Metazoa; phylum Arthropoda; class Insecta; order Lepidoptera; family Nymphalidae; genus Bicyclus; species Bicyclus anynana. The sequence goes on along the minus strand of NC_069108.1, from coordinate 2,060,159 downwards.
TTACGACGCTACAGGCAAAAATTTTACATAATTAGATGTTATGGAAAACTGTTTGACGGCTTGTGTCAGATTCTTTTTTCACCATTTATAGGAACCTTTTTGATCATCTAAAATTCCATATGTAAGATTGTCATTATCAATGTCAGTATGAAAGTTGTCCATTGTGTATAGAATTGAGAAATTTTCGTTGTTTACTTTTAATTTAATTTGCGTACAGGTGCAATTCAACTGAGGTGATTTTGATCTGATCTAAATTTTCTCATGGCATCCGATGTAATATGAACTGTGTCGTGTGAGGTACCTACTGTACGAATTCGTAAGTTTTGCCAATAATAAGGTAAGAGTCCAATGTCAAAAGTTTAGCTAAGGTTGACACCTCGAGGTTTTAAGCAAATTCTTGAAGTCCTCATATCTCCCTCAGGATTCTGATTAGGAAGCTCGTATTTTTTTATTACTCCTCCCTAATTCCAGATGGAAAAAAAAAATTAAATGACGATTGGAGTAGCATAACAACATCGTGGTGCCCAAGGGAGGAAAAAAGAAAAAGAGGCAGACCAATTAGTAGATGGAAAGACGATCTGATTGCCTTTGAAGGGACATACTGGACCCGATCAGCGATGGAAAGGACACAATGGAAGAGGAAGGGGGAGGCCTTTGCCCAGCAGTGGGATGAAATTTAACTGTAATAAATTTAACTGTAATAAATATTATGTAATTTAGATTGTAAAGGCTTAAATAAATAAATAAAATTCCAGATGGACGGCTTGATAGGGTATTTACCAGACACCTTGTATAATAGATAGTTGTACATAAGTAATGATTTCATTACTAAAGTACAATTATCAAGATTTTTTTAGATATAAGTAAATTGCTGGGTAGTTAGGGTAGGCCTGGGCTGGGGATGGGCATTACCTTTTAGAGGATTTTCATTTAAACCTGTTTTATAAAATATTTTTCTTTTTAATTTCAGTAACATAGCATGTGTGGGGGACGTTGAGATACTTAAATACAGTTAGTTGCCAATTGATTTTTGACATGGACTTTAAAGATCAGAACAAAACTATGAGCTACCTACCTTCGATCTTCAGATATACAAAGTCCTACATCTAATCAAAACCAAAATCAGACCTAAGAAGAAGAAACAGTCCCAAGAGAAGAAAGAAACGAGCAAACACAAGAGGAAGGAAGTTGACATATATTTCCATATAAGTGTGTTTTTATGCAGTGTTCAATAACTATTTTAGATTTTACACTATAGTGTTGAGCATGAGCAGTGGCAGTCTTACCCATTGCGAGGCTCCGAGCGCCAGGTAGCCGTGTCTACCTGGCGCATAAGTTACTTATTACTGCATATCATCTCCAAAGAGTAACAAAATCTTTTGTAGGTTTGGGTGTACTCTTCTATAACAAGATCCCCAAGACTGTGATGGACCTGCCAATGCATAGCTTTAAGCAATGTGTTAAAAAACATTTACTTTGCGAGGTTACCATTGATGAGTTCCTTAATGATAAAGATGCTTGGAGGCCGTTGGATCAGCTTCCACCTTCACACAGGAAGTAAAACTAAATAAAGGAAGTAAAACCTTCACACAGGAAGTAAAAGAAATTATAAAAAGCAGAATCTGCCTTCTGAACCGTTGGTAGAATCTTTACAAATAGTCAACTGATGTATCAAATGTGCTTGTAAACTGAGCCTACTTGAAATAAATTAATATTGAATTTTGAATTTTAGGTTTTTGTGAAGCCCTTTGTCTTCCGTAAAAAGTACTCGTATGTAATGTAAAAGTTATTTGGTTTAGGCATTATTCATGTTTTACGAGAAATGCTTAAGTTTTAAAAAATATAAAAAATTTCAGTTTCAAAACATTTTACATAATTAAAAAAAAATATAGATCGTAATTTTTTCAATTTATGTTTGTGGATTTTTCTAAAACAAATGTTTAATTAAGCCCAATAATATAACGAGCTATTTTTTCAATCCAAAATGAGCCATTTTTGATTGAAAATATAGAACAGGCTGGAGGCAGATCTTGTGTCATCAAATTATGTTTTAATAATTTTGAGCCTCGCAAAACTCATTTCAGCAGATGCAACTGTTAGTGTCGTGGCAATAATTTTCAGGACAATTTCAATAATGGGGTAAACTTTAGCTATTTTTTTTCCATTAAGTATTTCAACACCGGATTTTTTATGTTTCGAAGTATTCTGTTTTCTTCAGGAAACGGTGAGAATTGGGTTTTCAGATGTCTGCCCAAGATCTCTGCGCGGTCTGCTGCGCGAGGTCAGAAACCTCTGTTATTGTGCAGTAGACTGCGCTGAGCGGTGTCTTTGGTTCTGATGTCCGCGTGAAAGTGTAGCAGAGCGGTTTGGCCTTTCGTTTCTTGGCCAGTCTTCCGAAGCTTTGTCTGTTAACATTGCCTCGATCTTCTCTGCGAGCTTATTGAGCTCATTTTTTTGTGTGGGCATCTGGTTGTCTGCCACTTTCGTCTGATCTTCCTCTTTTTCTCCCGCAGCTGCTTGATTTGGAATGGCAGAGGTTTGGCGCTCGTTTGTACTTCAGTGGAAGCCATACTTTGGCGTTAACATGAATTCCCCCCTCTGAAACGCAAAGCGTTTAAAAGACTAGGGAACAAGGGCAAATGCGGGTTAGTGCTCGGCGTACTACTCCCCAAATGGTGCAGATGTCTGCAACACGAGTGATCCCGTCTGACCCCGGGTGCAGGGCGGTGACTCGGCCCAGACGCCAGTTGAGGGGCGCGACGTTGTCTTCCTGAAGTAATATGAGATCGCCTTCATTTAGTTTGTCGTGGCTAGTACGCTACTTCGTGCGTTATTGCAGCTCGCTTATTTCTACTGCCAGCGGCTTCAGAATTGCTGACGCACCTTCTCGCCTCTTGTAGCGATCGAGACTGCTAGAGCTCAGGTCTTCGATGCGCGGTGATGGAAGCGCAGTCAGCGGCCGACCAATCAGAAAGTGCCCTGGAGAAAGAGGGAGAAAGTCGTTAGGGGAGGAAGACATGGGATACAAGGGGCGACTATTCAGCATAGCCTCCACTTATGAAGAAAGCGTACTCAATTCCTCGAACGTAAAGTTACTGTTCCCCATATATCTTTTAATATGATGCTTAGCAGATTTGATTCCCGCCTCCTATAATACGCTGAAGTGAGGTGCATAATTTGCTCATCTGTTGCAAAACATAAACATAACGAAGTGGTTTTTGATGCTTCATCTACTTTAGTTTTGATTTTCAATTGATCAGGTGGTTGAAGCATCAGACACAACAATAGTGCTTAATTAGGCATTGTGGTGTATGGCACAATTTTTTAAATAAATGTTTTTTCTTTCTTTCTTTCTAAAAACTGATATGACGAATTACAAATTTTTTAAAGGACAATCCTTTAAAAAATTTGTAATTTCCTGGTTTTTGCGACTAGTTTGCGGCCGTTGCCAGAGGATATTTCAGCCTACTTTTTAACTTGTGTCTTATTGACATTTGACAATATTACATGACGTTTACAGCTTACACCGCATATGAATTCAATTCCAGGTGTTTTTATTGGCTGTTTTGAACACTTTTATTGCATTGCCTATGTTTAATTTGTAGACAAGGAAAAGAAACAAAAAATATTTATCTAATTAATCCTGGTTCCGAAAATTCTGAATTTTTTTTTAAGCATCAATTTGTGTCTTCTATTAAGCAAAAAATCTAGTAAAAATACTATCAGCCCGCTTATAAATTATAAATAATAAAGGCCCATTTTGGGACATGTCCTTTCTTTATCAAGTCGGAATAACTTAATTTTTGGGTAATAGACAAAATGCCTAGATCGGACTGTCTTTTCTGACACATAAGTTTTTACAAGTTTTAATTTACTGAAACTACGTTCTCCTTTGGCAACAGTTACAGGTACAGTTAGCAATATACGCAGCGCTGTCCATACATTCGAGGAAATACTTGACAATCATTTTTTTTCATTACTCGAAGAACTTTTATTGGCTCCTCTGATTGAAGAACTTTTATTAATGGGTTAAAACTCACAAGTTCTTCAACCAATTCTTGTCCAGATCTGTCACATTTTTCTCCATCAGTAAAAGTGATTTGCAAATCCTCCTCAATAGCTCAATGGTAAGAGCGGTCGGATTCATCACCGAGGGGTGGTGGTTCGATCCCCGTTTGACTATTGTCGTACCCACTCCTAATTACAGTCTTTCTCGACTAGTTGGAGGGGAATGGGAATATTGGTCATATTTAAAAAAATATGGCAAATATTCTTTTTAAAAAAAAAAATCAGCGCAGGCTTTTTCCAAACTGATTTTTCTGGAATTATTTTCACGTATCATTGAATTTTGACAGTTGTTGAAAACATGTAACCAATGTATTCTCAATTGTATCTATTAATCGGATAAAACACGTTAATTTTATATAATTCCTCCGGATCAGTTGTTGTTTCATCTACGGCTTCGTATTCCAATAACCGTTTCTTTCTTCGAGATCACACTGCCTTGAAAACTGGATTTAGTTCGGTTTTTTAATATCTATGTCGAAACCTAATTGTGCTAACAAATCTACGCCTAATAATCCCTAAAGTCTGGATCGAAGTCGAACACCAAGAATTTGTGAGTACAATTACATTTAAACAATGGTGGTAACTTTATAAACACTACCTTATCATGATGTGTAACGCTGTGAGCTGTACGAATATAATTTGTTTCGCGTTCCCTGCGCGGTTTTGTATATAATAATGCGTCCGGTAAGATAAGGGACTGCGACGCTCCGGTATCTACTAAGAAACGGCCACCTTGATCTTTAATATTCATTCATTTATTTACGTATGCTACATTTCGTGGTTTGTTTCTGTAATCGCAAATTCTCAAGATTTAATGTTAGTAATTTCGGACAATTTTAACCTTAATTCTGGCAACTGCCAACTCGGTATCTCGGTATATAGTTATCAAGCCACCATTACGTAATTCTTGTCGCAAACCCTCTTCCGCCGAATAGCGAACTCCTAGGGGTTCGCGTACACCACTTTGAGAAACCTTGCTCTAATTGATATTTTATAGCTGTGCCGTATAAAATCTGAGAGTTTTTTATTTCCTCACTTAGAATTCATTATTTCAGGAATAACTGGTACACTGGTAATTGAATTAAGCGCAGCACAGGCAGTGGCGGTCCTATTAAAATGTATAGGTGGTGCGAGAACTAAAAGTGGCGCCCTTATAAATAACAAACAACATTTTTAAAGCAGTTTCTTTATTTATCACCAGGGAAAGTTGTTATCTCAAATTATTCTGCTGTCAAAACTATTATAGTCTCAAAAGGTGATTAGAAATATAAGAAAACTATTGTTGAACAAAGGTTATGATTCACAACACTTGTTAGGACAACTTAATTAGGAAATCAAACTGTAACCAAAATAATACCCTAGAATGGCAGAGAATGACCTTGAGTGGAGTCACGTACTTGTGAACGATGTGTGTAGGGTTAAAGGATCCTTTGACAGTCGACTAACACTCCCCTTTTCCACTCAAGTCACTCTCCCCGCCTATCCTAAGTAACCCTTAATGAATTACACAACAAGAGATGTGGACGCCTCGAACGCCACAAGCACACTGAAGCCAACACGAGATCGAGCGGCGTCGTATGCGTCACAGACTACTATTTCCAACACTAAACGGCGATAACATTCGGCCATCCTGGTGGCGCATCCGTCCCTGGATCGCGTTCGGGTCTGGTGCAGTTGCCTTTACACTGACAACTTGAGTGTGTACAAACCACTATTGAAGGTCGTGTATGACTCATTTTTAATCGAATGAGTGTGTATGGGCCTTGTGTATCTAGGGTTATGTATAGCTCAAGTCACCACTGTATGTAAGGTCGTGCATGACTCATTATTATCGAAAAATGGCAGTAGGGTTACTTAATACGGTAACCAAAATTTACAAATTTCAAACAGTTATAAGTTGCAATTATTAACACAAAATCTATACGGCATAATTTCGCGTCTTGTCATAATATTAAAACGCAAATTTCATCGAGAACACCGTGAAACACAATTTCTAAACAATTTCTGTCAATACCGTCAATACTAAAGTTATACCGTCAATACTTAAAACTTGAAATCACGATTAACACACTATTTACATTTGAATTTAACAATACCGTAATGTAAAAAACATCGGTGTACTTTGCTCAATTAATTTGTTACCCTCTTTTATGAAAATTGTTCTCATACTAGATTTAACAATTAAATGAAAAACGATTGGCTTGATTTAGGGTAGTTTAAAACTTCTTCGTTATCTTTGTTTACTTTGTGGGCACAAGTTCTTTATCGCACTTCTGATATTATAGTCTCAAAAGGTGATTAGAAATATAAGAAAACTATTGTTGAACAAAGGTTATGATTCACAACACTTGTTAGGACAACTTAATTAGGAAATCAAACTGTAACCAAAATAATACCCTAGAATGGCAGAGAATGACCTTGAGTGGAGTCACGTACTTGTGAACGATGTGTGTAGGGTTAAAGGATCCTTTGACAGTCGACTAACACTCCCCTTTTCCACTCAAGTCACTCTCCCCGCCTATCCTAAGTAACCCTTAATGAATTACACAACAAGAGATGTGGACGCCTCGAACGCCACAAGCACACTGAAGCCAACACGAGATCGAGCGGCGTCGTATGCGTCACAGACTACTATTTCCAACACTAAACGGCGATAACAAAACATAGAAAAGTTTCCTCAATCAGTTTGAGTAAGTACCGTTAATATGTGATGTGATGGATAATGAGAAATAATAACAAAATTACAGAAAGATTGTTAATTTTTATTTAATAAGATGTATAGCGTATAGCGTTTCGCGGCAAATCACAAATCTTGCAGTAATACTTGACCACTTGAGATCCAGCAGTATTTATATCCGAAGGATTTTTTTGCTTGTACAAATAATATAACTTTCTTCCTTGTGCAGTTAGAGCTTCAGATATGTAGATTGGTTGTTTCTCAACCGATAGTTTAATCGTCTTGGTATTTAATTAATCTGTAGAATGTGATTTGTTGTAAGTTTTGAGAGTTTTAATCACAGGAGAGCGGGTTTGCTCCGAGTTGTAATTCACAACGATGATGCTGTTTTTCTTAATTCGTTTAATATACATTTTATGTATTGTGTCTCCTGTGAGTGGAAATTTCAGTATTTCATGAATATTACTTACTACAGTATTAAGTTCCTCTTTTATATTGAGTAGTATATTAATTTAAATACTGGAAGCATTCTGTTTTTGCATAAGATTTTCAATTTTAACCTCTAGATCTTGAACTCGGTCTTGTGTTTCTTTGTGTTCCACCACGATATTTTTATATTTTTGTTTTAGATCTTTATACAAATTGGTAGATGATTCCAAAGCATTTTGCAGATTTGAATTAAGATTTTAAATCTCCTCATTTTGACTCTTAAGATCTCTTATCATATAATTCAATAATTCAAATTTGTCATCTTGATCTTTTTTTAAGTCAGAAATAAGAGTCTTTATTTGTAGTTGGAGGTGCCCTATATCTTGCGATAAATCTTCTTTAGGACGGCGTACTTTTCACTTTCTGGACGAAAATAGTTCTCGCTCATCCGCTGCTTGGGATGACGACATTGTCCCGTCCACAGAACGAAGCATATTTATCTGATATCTTTGCATATACCGCCACACGCACACATTGATGACTACTACTTAAGTTGCTAGTAACAAGACGCGTCCGCTCGGTTCGAAGCGGCCTGAGTGAATGATGAGTCAAAAGAATTTCAACAGTATTAGAAGAACAACAGCCTTTAGAGCAAGCAGGTTTTAGAAAAGGATTTACCACAACAGACCACCTTCATACTATAAACATATTAATAGATACAGCAAAAGAATATAAAATACCATTATTTCTGGCTTTTATAGACTTCACTAAAGCTTTTGACTCTATTGAGCTTGAATACTTATGGAAGGCACTTATAACACAGGGAGTACAACCAAAATATGTACGAATTCTACAAACTATTTATAAAAATAGTAGAGCCAGGATATTCCTAGAGAAAGCAGGTGATTTCTTTAACATAGGCAGAGACTTAAAGCAGGGAGACCCTGCATCGAAGCTATTCAACAGTGTTCTGGAAGAAATATTTAAACATTTAGAGTGGGAAAATTACGACATAAAAATTAATGGAAGACATCTAACAAACCTAAGGTTTGCAAACGATATCATTTTAATTAGCTCGTCAGAAACACAACTACAACAAATGGTGACAGATTTAAACAAGCAATGTACTATAGTAGGACTAGAAATGAATGAATCCAAAACAAAAGTAATGTCAAGTATCGACAATAATACCAATATTTATATCAGTAACAAAATCATAGACAAAGTTGATAAATTTATATATTTGGGACAAACTCTGACACTAAGCGATAACAATAATATGGAACAGATTATAGATCGACGTATAGAAAACGCTTGGTCACTAAAATTTATTTTTAAAAACAAAAAAAATAAAGTGGTGATGAAAGGAAGTGTTTTCAACTATTGTATTTTACCCATACTTACCTATGGCTCACAAACATGGTCATTAACAAAGAAAACTGCAATTAAAATGAATGTTGCACAAAGGAAAATGGAAAGAGCAATAATTAATATTCGTCTTTTAGATAAATATACAAAAGAAGAAATCAAAAGGAAACTTCAAACAAAAGACGCAATAACCATGGCCATGAAAAATAAATGATATTGGGCAGGACATATAATGCGAAGGTAGGACAACAGGTGGTCTACAGAAATTAATGCTTGGTGCCCAAGATATAACAAGAGAAGAAGAGGAAGACCATTATGTAGATGGAGAGATGACCTAGGGCCCTACATGGCACAAACAAAAACTGTGGAGGAGTTTGGGGGAGGCCTTTGCCCGGAAATGGGATGGGTTATAAATAATAAATTTATTAATAAATAAATTATTTTTAATAAATAAATAAATAATAGTCGAAAACTTAAAACTAAAGTTACGAGGGTTCCAAACGCGCCTTGGTTCGAGAAGAGCCCACAACAAACTCAGCCAAGGTAGACTACGAATAGTGCCAAACATTTTCCATCAGCAGTGCCGGCAAACATAAAAATGAAACCGAGCTTTTGCTAGAGTTACTACCTTTTCAGGGTGCTTTATTCCTTTTTTGAATATCGCTTTATTGCAATCAGGTTAGTTTCGTAGTAATTGAGTAAATTCGACGGAGGTACATTTGTTATTTCAACTTCTAGATGTTTGAAGTACTCATTTAACTCCGCAACGGATTTTGATGCGTGACTTGTCTTTATGTTCTGCGTTGTACATTGAGTCATTTTATGGCGTCTTTAAAAATTACGTGCTCAGCGTTCCCCGGGCATCTTTCCATGATAAATATGCGATTTTGGTGATTGGTGGTGTATCACCACCATACGTAAATCTAATTAAGGGAACTTACTATAAGGTTAAGGGACTTATCTAATAAGGTTAAGGGACTTATCTAATAAGGTTAAGGGCCAAATTATTCAAGGGCTTACTCAAGTTTCAGGTGATTCGGTTCAGACAAACATTCACACCATCAAATTCATCAGGTTTTTGCAAATCTCGGGAACCCATGGATTTGCAAAAAGAGACGAGCACCACAAGATGTCATGAAATAGACACTACATATTTGGGTATAAATAAATTACGACTATTATTAAGTAATTATAAAAACAATATTAAACTTAAATAAAATTAACATATCACGAATTTAGCCTACATACTTACATATTCTTTTTAACTTTTGTCTTATTGACATTTGACAATTCAAGATTAAAGCAGGAGTCGCTCAGGGCAGCATTATGGGCCCCTTACTAAATCTGATTTACACGATCTTTCGGATGCAGATAATGTAGTCACCGGCACATATGCTGACGACACAGCCATTTTAGCAGCTGATGTAACTTCATCTGGAGCTTCTGTAAAACATGACATTAGTCTCTTTATTTACAACACAACGGAGGTGCTCCATCATCACGTCATCAAATTTTCCTAATAATTGCACCAAACCCAAGAAGTTGCCATTATTACATTATTACGGGTGTATAATATTTCATAGCTCCCTCTAAACGCCAAATCATTGCCTCCCAAGAAGAACACTATCGAAGCCATTCTTTAATAATAATAATAATAATAATAAAATTCTTTATTTAGCTGAGTACATACAACCGAGAAAAAAAAACAGATACAAATTAAGTAAACAAAAAAAATTTAAAAAGGGACTGCACACCATCCGATAAGACTGCAGAGTGTGGCTTCCTGGTGTGCGGTCTCTTCGTACATGCCACTTATTTTAACTTATAAAACTAATAATAATGTTACTTCAGCTAAAAAGGTTACTGCCTCAGCATAATGCTGCAGCGTTTGCTGCAGCGCTGGTATTCTGGCGCAACCTTTGGTGGCGTCACTACACGACAGGTACCGTTGGTTGGATACCGAAAAAAAAAAACTAATGCAATATAAAAGACACAACTAATAAGTCAATTATAAAATAGAATAACATGACAAAAAACAAAGATAACAAATAGTACCAAAATAAGCAATATAAAATCCCCATATTTCCCTAGCTCCATTTAAAAAAAAAATGTTTGTTTCGACCTTCATTGTAGGTTTTTTTGTTTTGCTAACAAATGTTTTTTTACTATATTTTTGAACGCAACTATAGATTTGAGCATACGTACCGGCGGAGGAAGATCGTTCCATATTTTACTGGCCGAAAATTTGAAAGAACCCCGAAACGCGGCGGTTTTGTGTTGCGTCATGTGGATTCGTGGGGCTCCTCTTGTACCGCGTTTTTTATTTTCTTGGGCCCATTGTACCTTTAAACGCAAATAAGTTGGTTTTTCCGTGGCTATTACTCCAAAAAGCATTGTAGCTAAGTGAAGCTTACGGCGAGATTCCATGTTAAGCATGTTGGCGTTGTTAATATATGGGCTGACGTGAGAGCGAGGTGGTATGGGAACACCACACTTTCGAGGATAGCAGCCCATCTCGATTTTCGTTTTTAGTCTGTTTTTGTAATTGTTTGACTATTCCACTGAAGTTCTAGCACGTCGATGATCTGCAGATGTTTCGTGTGTTTTCTCGTTTTGAGTACTTTGTATGTGCTTAGCGCATGGATCGATCGTTCGTTGGCCTTCGCTGGTAATCCAAAGCGTGGCGGTAACATCAAAGGATTCGTTAGCAATCGCCCAGCCGTCTAAAGTAGGATCAATAAATCCGTTCGTTGGCCCTTGTTGGTCAGAATTTATGTCTCTAATGGTGCGTATACATCTATACGCACCATTAGAGACATAAATTCTGACGCGCTATAATAGATTCCACGCAAACGAAAACGCCGGCAGAAATCAGTTATAAAATAAATAAATTATTTTTTTCTATATTGCTCTAATTTGCTCTCCTCCTAAATCCTCGCTGCCAAATGATGTCGGTCTTATTAAAACAAAACAAATGCGTCAAGAAATGCAAAATACCCACATTTTTCAAATAGAGTAATCTAATGTGTGTGTTCTCGCCGTGCGCTTTCGTGAATATGCTAATGCTTCTACAATAATCTAAGTACACACAAATCAATTACAATAATTAGATAGTACGAATATTGAAAAATAATCAAATGGTAAAATTGTTTGAACACCTTTATCTTCCATTTTGTGGTTATTATAATTAAAATTCAAATTCTAAATTACGACTATTAAATATAAAAACAAAATTAAACTGAAATAAAATTAACAAAACACGAGTCATTATCATGGTTATTTAATTTTACTAAGTTTCTTCTTCTGTGAATTGATCCTCGTAAAAATCCTGTTTATCCTCGCAGGACTCCATTTGAGGATCATATTCTGGCTGCGAGTCATCGACATTCCAGTACTGATACTGACCCTGTTGATCGCATCTCGCCTCGCCCTCGTTTTGCTGTGGTGAGCCTGTATAAAAGAGCTAACAGCGAACAGCGGTGGTTGTGGTTTTAACACAAATCTCATGGTTATGTCTGAGACCTGCTAAGGTGGATTTACCTGTTGTTGGGGTATGTTGTTTCTGAAGTCTCCCGAGGATGGTCGAAAATTGCCTGATGATGGGCGGTTTTTCCATAGTACAAAATTTTGTAGTGGAGTTGGGAGCCTGAGGTTAGGAATTTGGAAAGTCGGAGGGAGGAATTTTGTGGCTGATTTGCAGCACGTGTTTGCTCCCTAAACTTTGCCTGAGTCGACGAAGTCTTGTTAAAGGCAAACCTCCCCTCTTCTTGCCCACTACAATTGCTGATTCTAAAGTGGTGGGTTTGGCATTCTGCACATTCTGCATTTGTATATTGGGGAGCTATTACCATATTTTCGTAATATGTTTTATAACTGTGTGTGCCCACTGCATATAATGTATCTAGTATTTCCCTAAGACTTTCACCTAGTGTTTCGGCATCTTCGTATTTATTTCGCCGAATACTTTATTTGTTTATTACTTTATTTGTTAGCACAACACATTGAAGACTTAAAATAATACGTCTTGATACTTATAACTATTATTTATAGAATTAAATGTGTTGTGCCAATAAAATGGATCCGACTCAGCTAGAATGTTGCGGGTACACCAGTACCTACAACGCTGATATTCTGCCAGATCCTATTGAGGGAAGGACAGAACATAATAACAAAGAAGAAGCTTATAAACCTATTTTGAAAGTAAATAGAGAAAGCAGTGTAAAACCATTATTAAAAGAACACAAAATTGAATTATAGAAAACATAAATTATAAATAAACGTTTATAAAGAAAACGTAAGTACCGTTAAAAAGTACGCTTAGGCCCGACACGAACTAAGCTGGCTAAATCTTGTGCATTAATATTTACCCCAACTTTGGCTGCTACTGTAGTTACAATATGAGGCAGAATCGTTTTCGAATTCTGGTATACCAGATATTACCCAATGCGGATTGGCAGACTTCACACACGCAGAGAATTAAGAAATTTTCTGGTGTGCAGGTTTCCTCACGATGTTTTCCTTCACCGTTTGAGACACGTGATATTTAATTTCTTAAAATCGTTCTTCAATCGTTTAGTATTGCCATTATATTTCGGGATTAATTCCGAAATTAGTTTAAGGCTAGCGGATTCGCTATCGGTAAATGGCATTTTTACTAAGTAATTTAATAACGATAGAATAAAATGAAATCGTTAATCTTATTCTAATGGGTTAACGTATTATAGCATATGTGTATCGGAGAGTAGCGCCCATTCATTTTGGGCCCTTTTTGTAAGTGCCGGCCAACGAAAAATTATTATCAATAATTGTTGGATGTCCAATTAAAAAAATCTGCTTTTATCTTCAATATCTTGCGCTCAATTGTCGGACGTGTACGATTTATCCTCGCCATTAAACTACACTATGCTCTCGTCGAAGTCGTAAAACAAGACAGATGGTGCCGCAGCTTGAGAAGCGTCCCCTATTTCTCCGTCCGTCTAATCTCTCTTGTCAAACGTCGTTTATCGTCTTAATCCGTTGTCGTCGTCCGTCTTCTCGTCGTACTTCGGCTTCTTTTCGTCTTCATCGGGCCTAGCAGCGTAATGCGTTACGCCATATTGTATCTTCGTGCTATATTTATTTACTAAAACTATACCCGGGAAGACATTACAGTTGCCCAATTCGTTTTCTCAGGCTATAAAATATACATTATAATAAAATATAATCTATATATTTCTATACTCTATACTAATATATAAAGCTGAATAGCATGTTTGATTGAACTACTGGTCCGATTTGAAAAATTCTTTCAGTGTATGACAGCCCATTTATCGAGGAAAGCTATAGGCTATATATTATCCCCGTATTCCTACGGGAACGAAAACCACGCGGGTGAAACCGCGCGGCGTCAGCTAGTTATTAACAAAAATACTGGAAAGACACAAACTTACAAACTACAACAAAAATAACACAAAAGATAAAAAAAGAAAGAAAACATTAAAATACAAAACATTTAAACAGAAATATGAAATGATATTGTTCGTCTCGGTCTGACTCGTTTCGTTCTTACATGTATACTACGTGTGATTACTTTGTAAATTAAATTGAAGTTGAAATGTTATGCATTAAACGTTCATTAGAATGTAATTATTTATAGAAAATAATATAATTGAATCATAAATTGAATCATTTATAACAATTACTTAATTATAATATATCATAGATATTAAATTATAAAAGATCATTCTTTCTCGGTCGGTCGTACTTAAGTTATGGCGTGGTCTTAGCAATTTTATAGAGGCCTTCGTGCCAGACTCTGTCAAAGGCCTTCGTGAAAGACTCTGTCGAAGGCCTTCTCAATGTCTGTAAACTGCGATGGTTTTCTCCATATTAGCTGGGCTTGTCATCATGTAGAGTTTCTGAAAATGAATTTGCATCTTTGCTTGTTTTCCATATTATAGTGAAATTTTGTTACGCTTGGAATTATCTATCATTCGATTATTTGGGAAAGAGGTTTAGAGTAGCATTTTTCATTGCCTCTGGTATTTCTGGCGTTGTCGAATTAATTAATTCACTACTTGACACTGGTCGTGGCATGGAACACTTGTCGTCAGAGCATTCAGTCGGGCGAGTATAGCTAAATGAGAATAAAGTTTTTTATGGGTTTTCTAAGGAAAGAATATAATATATTTTAATTTGTCCACACACAAGTAATAAAAGAAACAAACAGTTTATACAAAAATCTATATGGTCGTGGACAAAAAAGGTATCCACCTCAGCACGATGCCACAGCGAGCTGTGGCGCTGGTTATCAGGTGAAACCTTTTGTGTTCACGGACGTCTCTACGACTATGGTTATTCCTAATGATAACAATATTTATTAAATTAACTATAAAGTAACTGACCGACTACATACATATATGATTTATACTAAATGAAATAAAAATAAAGAAACAAAAAGGAACAGAGTAATAAACAAAAAAATACCGTATAAGGGAAACTAAATTAATAAATCAGGTAAAATCAAACAATAAACATTTTTCTATGATGTTTTCGTCTATGTATCTTTGGACTTCCATAACAGCGCTAGAATATACTATGCCGCTGGGATATTATGCGTTTTTTTTTTAAATAATGGGTCCAGATTGTGTTTGCCTTTGGTTCATTCAATTTCTACCACAAGCTCATTGTTTTCTTCTCGACAGTAAAATTCCATGTTTTTGTACTGTCGTATCGTTTTCAAAATAGAGTTTGAATCTTGGATTCAGATAAATGCAGACAGTATCTGATCGGCTAAGTTCCAAGGTGGCAAATCGAGCCGCCAAAAATTCCTCGCTGCACCATTTTAATTTCAGTTGGCAATGGTCCAACGCCACAAAATTAACATACTGGCCATAAGCGAGACCCATATGCAAAGATATGGTCAATCTTGTAGTGACCATATCAATTCAATTCAATTCTTTATTTGCCATTCATTTTCAGCCATTTCTGGCATACAACAATTTATATTACAAATTTATAAAAAAAAAAGCAATATTGAAAAAATAATTTTCGCACAGTTTCGCAAGTATTTGCGAATACTTACTCGCTTCCATTCTAAAGGGGTTTTATTGTAGCCGGACCCCACGACGTTCAGCTTCCTTGCGAGTAATTCCCATTTTTGAATATGGGCTTAGCGACCAAGAGGTCTTGCACCAAGCCCTCTAAGAAAAACATATCTATTTTCTTCAATAAATCCTATTAGTATTTCTAGTTGTCTTACAGATGCTGCTCTACATGGTGCCATGTTTGGTTTGTAACTTTGTAAAATGCGAATTATTAAAATCTCACGTAAAGACGAAAAGCTACATTAGTTAAAAGGAAAGGAGTGTGGGGCAGATTCCCCCAGGGAATTAATTTTGTGGACTGTATAGGAATAAACGAGT
Source organism: Bicyclus anynana (assembly GCF_947172395.1). Classification (NCBI taxonomy): domain Eukaryota; kingdom Metazoa; phylum Arthropoda; class Insecta; order Lepidoptera; family Nymphalidae; genus Bicyclus; species Bicyclus anynana. The sequence continues at coordinate 2,044,214 of NC_069108.1, read as the reverse complement.
ACTAGCTGCTGGTTAAATGAGTATGGTCGAATGTTTCCTCTATTCGAATGGGCGGGTTTCTATCACCGAAATGAAAGGTAATTCAAACTAACCACCCATCTTTTAATGATCTTCATCTGCCCAGGAGCCGGAGACCAGCCTCCTCGCCAACACGTCGTTGAAACTCGGTGTTCTATGACACGCATACAAACACCGTGTCCTTTTGTTCACAACCAAGTCTATATTTAAATTAGTGACGAAATTCACACCTAGATTTCGTGGTTTTAGCAAAACGACGATTATTGCCACACGAATCGAACGCCTGTCTCGAATTGACGGGCAGCGAACACAGGAGACGAAAAAATGTCCGACGAATGAAGAGGCGAATGGCGGACAGTAGCCGGCGCGGTTTGGTGGTTTTACCGAATACCTTCAAAATCGGTGACGAAAGTACCCAACCCAAATTGAGGAATTTTCGAACAGTAACTATTAACTAACCGACCGACTATATACGAAGAGTAACTATTAACTAACCGACCGACTATATACATTTTTCGCCCACGTTTTTCGCCCATTCTTAAAGTGAATGCGAATTTTCATGATGGTCGTCTACGTATCTTAACTTCCACAACAGCTCTAGAATAGGCTGTGCCGCTGGGATATTCTGCGTTGTTTAAATAATGGATTTTATTTTCCTTTGGTTCATTTCTCATTCTACCACAGGCTCATTGTTTTCTTCGGATATTAATTTGACTAATAAAATTACATGTTTTTTTGTACTGTCGTATCGTTTTCAAAATAGAGTTTGAATCTTGGATCCAGAAATATGCAGACTGTATTTGGCTATGTTTCAAGGTGACAAATCTAGACGAAATCCCGCCAAAAAATCTCGCAGCACCATTTCAATTTCATCTGGTAATGGTTAAGCGCCATCCAAATTGAATGTTATCAATGCCGATGCTGAAGTCTTCGAACATTGCGTGAAGTGATGACTTACGGATCCGAGACCTGGTCGCTAACTGTGGCCCTTATAAAAAGGCTCAAGCATCAAAGTCACTCACCGGGGGATGGATTTAAGCTTTTCATCCCGATCGTTGTGATTTATATTGATGTATAATTCACTGATTGTCAGTTGTCTTTGCTAACGCAAGCTGTCATTGTCAAAGTCAATCAATTAATGTTAAATGTTCTGTTTATCAAACTGACAAATTTACATTTTATACTGTCGTATTTAGACTAAATGTGAACATGAAATGTGACATTCATTTAATTTGGGCCCAAGTTTGTATGAAGACTTTGTTACTCTTTTGACAGCGAACTGTTTTGTTCTTCTTTTAGCTTTAAAAGACGCTTTAAACATATAAAATGTAGAGTCACATCTCGTTGGAACTTCTTGAAGCGGTCTTTTAATTGGCTTTCTTGCTTGTTCCAAGTAGCGCTTTATTTTCTCCCAAACGACTTCAACTTTTTTTTTTTAAATTCGTCACAATCGTTTTTGCCTTAGGTATTTGCGATGTGCGACGGTTTAATTTTATAATGCTTTACTTACGACTAAAATAATGTGCGTAGCAGTTAAAATGCTTCCATCCCAAGCATTTTTCCATAGCTTGATGTTGGCCATTATCTGAGACAGCAACAAGAATTTTGTTCTCAATGTTCCACTCATGTACGATGCATTCGCTAAAGCGGTAGCTGTATGTGATGTTCCATGTATAGCACAACATTTTTTTTTATTAGTTAGCCCTTGACTACAATCGCACCTGATGGCAAGTGATGATGCAATCTAAGATGGAAGCGGGCTAACTTGTTAGGAGGAGGAACAAAACCCCTTTTGGTTCCTACACGGCTTCAACGCTATATCGCTTGGCGGTATGTCTTTGCCGGGAGGGTGGTAACCACGGCCAAAGCCTCCCACCAGCCAGGCCAATTAAAAAACCTCATGACTGCGCCACGGAGACTGTCAAAAAATCTAATAAAACCGACCTGTAAAACTAAACACTAGTCGCTGTTCCGGGATGTCCACATATCCCTTGTCAAACAAATGAATATTTTTCAACAATTTCACGGTTTACCAAATCCTTAATTTCAACTTTGGTGGCTTCGTAAAGTGCAAGAAGCATATTATTGGTGTTGATTGGTTAGTTTGGAAAAGCAAAAACTATTAATTCACGAAAACGTCTATCTTCGACAATTTGAAAATGGTTGGATATCGTACACAAAAAGATTTTTAAATCGCTACGTAAGTAAGACGTCATGGTGCTTCTACATTTGGTAAACCTGGATGTTGCGACGTAGAGGCGTTAAGATTACCAAATTCGCACGACTTGCTTTTATTTTTTAAGGTTGTTAAACAGTCTTCTAGACTTTCTTGATAATAATTTATAGACGACTTTATGCTTTGTCTTTAGGCTGCTTAAAACGTCACGTATCTTTTTGAACTCAGTATTCACTGTCTAAGAGACAAATTCTTTCACTTCTCTTATAGTCGATTGTAAGTTGTTATTTAAATCGGACGAAATCTCACTAATTAACTCGCTATATAACTTTCCGATGTACTTGTATTTGCCAATATTTTACTCTTGCATGTTGACGCAAAATCTGAAGAAATACCTTAATAGCGCTATTCAGATTCGCTATTCCGCGCAGCTATTCTGTTTCGCTATTCGGCGCGTGATGACTGTTCCGGCGCACTTATAATATCTGTTGGATAGCTAGCTCATCAATCAGTTTTATTGTTGTAAAAAAATCCCAATATACTATGTGACCTACAACAAACGAATTACACAACTTTAGAACTACGCTCTCTCCCAATTGTAATCCAGAAGCTGTAGTATTTTTGTCCTGGTAAATAATCATATCACAAACTAAACCACTTGGATTAGCTAAAATAAAAGCTTTTAATCCGGTAGGGTGTGGTTTGCCTGGACAATATTGTCACATTGCGCAAGCACCGGTGAAAGGTTTCATCGATAGATATTTTCTGCTGTCGCCTTTGTGCCAAACATCCTCGAAGCACACGTTTTATCAATGGGAGAACATTCCGCTGCTCTCAATTCAGGGGTTACGTCAAGATCGAATATTAATTTCAGTGAATTTCATAGCTGAATAAATCGGTCTCCAGACATAGCTTCAGTGATAGTGGGAAAAGCGTATTTGTTGTTCATCCTTTTATGAAGATAGTTAATGCAGGCCATCAAAAGCGTGATGCCTAGAAAAACTTTGCATTCTTCGAGTTAGTTTTAACGAAAAGCCTTTAGCAGCAATAGATATCGATTACTTTTTTCACCAATCAAGTTGACGGCCTCCGTGGCGCGGTGGTATGCGCGGTGGATTTACAAGACGGAGGTCCTGGGTTCGATCCCCGGTTGGGCAGATTGAGATTTTCTTAATTTGTCTAGGTCTGGTTGGTGGGAGGCTTCGGCCGTGGCTAGTTACCACCCTACTGGCAAAGACGTACCGCCAAGCGATTTAGCGTTCCGGTACGATGCCGTGTAGAAACCGAAAGGGGTGTGGATTTTCATCCTCCTCCTAACAAGTTAGCCCGCTTCCATCTTAGACTGCAAAATAAAATTAAAAAAAAATCAAATCATCATCAATACTCGTATATTCTTGCACGTATTAAGCTAGATTAGACGTTAGATACGACTCTATGTAATTTATCAAATTGTTGAATTGGTAGACTTTCAAGGTAGCCAGTTTAATTCGGAGCTCCTTTAATTTTTCAGCCGCCATTTTGTTTTATGAATTTATAGATTCACTTACGACCCGTTGTAATTGGCATGACACGTGTAAATAGTGTCCCACCTTTGTGGGGGTTGATGCGTTTTAAACTTCAATTAGCGGCGGCATATATTTGAGCAAAGTACACTAGTTGCCATTTCATCCAAACATTACACGAGTAGAACAGTAGATAACAGCCTATGGACTTACCTTGTTTTTCGGCTTTCTGCGGGCGTAGTAAATGGCTTTTGGATTTCCACGCTGGAATGGCACTGTAGCTACCTGCCTACATACATGCCAAGCAAGCGACCGCGCGCTGCGCCGAGCCGCAGCATACCGAGGCCGCGCGTGAAATGCGCCGATATATACTCACACACCTTCGCTGGTTACATACGTGCATACCAATTCGTGCATACGTCTGCTCGCCGCGAAGAGAGGAATTGACTGAGGCTGGCAGTAAAGGCGCGAGATATTTATGTGCGTTCCACTTCCACCGCCGGAGCAACGGACGACATATCAACGTGAACTACAAGTTTGCACTGCTCCGCGCGAAGCGTCGGCGCCGCATATTTATATCACGCTGATTCAATCAAGATTTGTGTGATTGGACGTCCACACCATCTGCACTACTGTGCGTTCCTAGTTTTGTAAGATTGATTGTGTAAATATAAGTAATACGTTTTTGACTGAATACATTCAATACATTCGATACAAACCAAGTCTTTCATTACATCTCTCCAACTGGCTAAAGCACCACTAAATGATCTCACTAAATTATCAGTTCAGCGTAATAACAACTGTCTTTGCTTGCATAAAACAATGATTTTCGATAAACTTTTAATGCGTTGCGTTTGTAGCGACACGACCGTCTTCGAGTGGCGCGAATATCGGTGTCCGACCGTCGTCAGCCAACGCGTCGCTTCGGTCGACAGCGCGAAAGCGTGTTATGACCTTATTTGGTCATTTCGAAGCATCGACAATTTGATTGGTGGCCGTTGTTAGCCACGCAAAATTGCACCTTACATGATAAGCCATAGGTGTCATCCAACTCTACAGCGCGTTTTAATGTTTTTATGAAATGACAACAAGTAGGTATATACCTACTTGTACTGGCTCAAGCAGTAAGTTAGCTTTTTTAGTACAATAGAGTTTTTTTATAAAGTTGTGCTTTTTATTGTATAAGCTTTAATGGCGGACTTTTTTTTAAAAGTTAATATATAGATTAACTTTCCATCGAAGGACCACTTGTTGCATTAATATACAGGGTGATTCGGACTTTAGTGCGGACATTTTTTTTCGTGGTTCTGTATCATTAATAGAACATAAATCTACAAACAGTTCGATACATTTTATGTAATTTTTTTTTTCAATTTATGTCTCAGAAATAACAAAATAATGGACACATTCCCAAACAAACTGCGCAACCGCTGGCGGCACTTTGTAAGACGCCGACAAAGAAATACCGGCAGTAGTCATATCGCTTCGGCTTCGGCTGACGGGGGTGGCAGGGGTGAGGGGATCGAAAAATCCCTGAGGACGCCTGCCGAATTGCCGATGGGCGACCAGTGACAGACAATCTGCCGTCGCTTGCGCATTTAAGTCGAATCATCCTTTAATGCAAAAGTTTGCGTAATAATAATCATCATTTGTATTTCATTATTCCAATCGAAAGTTTATAATTTTTATTATTACTACGCATTATTGATGGTCCTAAGCCCAATAAAGTATGAAGGGAAAATCGATACTCAACTCAAAAGTGACGACCTTTAATTATTATAAAAAATAATAGGTACAAAAATAAACGTAGAAAGGTCAACGGCCCTCGGCGCAGGCGCTCGCTAACCTAGTACCTACCAGCTGATTTTGTAGTTGCCTAATACTGTGCTATTACTTAGTACAGCGATAGGGTGACCCTCAAATTCTGTTTAAATGTTTAAACTTTAGCTAACGATAACTTTGTTATTGTTGAGTTAAAAAAAAAAAGAAAAAATACGTGTTCATTAAATTTTGTTTATGTACAAAATATAAAAATATCCGTACTTGAAAAAATTTCTTCCTGTATAGAATTAGTTACAACATAAATGAAAGAAAGATAGTATTCTTGTTTTATAAATTTAATTTAATCTTTTTATAGAAAGATTTTTTACAACTGTATTGAAGCTTGACTTGACATTTTTTACATTTTTAACATAGAACATAAACTGACATAGACTAAAAAAAATATAGTTTAAAAAAAGCAGCACATTTCTTTTCTTATTGTTTATGTATTGAACAGGGTGTTTTGTCTATATAGAAATTGTTGAATTTTTTCCTCGGAAATTGCTATATTAACTGCTTCGTTGAGGGTTTTAGGGGATTTACACAGGAATATATTGGGAATTCGGGCACTCGACCCCATTTAGAAGTGGAGGAGTGCCAACTCCTCCATAGCAACTGTTCGACCTATCATCTCCCTGCTTTTGTGACCGTGGGAGATGGAAATTTCTGTAAGTAATTTTGACAAATATGTTTCAATCCTTAAGGCATACTGGCCCACGGATTCGTTATTCAATTGTAGGTCTGTTGGTAGGTGAGTATAATGTTTCCTGTCCCTGAATTGGGTTTTTAAGAACTCTTTCAATTGAAGCATGTTTGTAAATTCTTTCACAGAGCAAGCTGTTTGCGCCTTGCCCTGTTGTTGGCAAAGAATGCATTTGAAGAGGATATCCTGAAGCTCGAGCCTTTCGAGCTAGCTGAACTCATCAAGCTCCACAACAGGAGCTCGCTGAATCGTCATACTCCTCATCCAGCCCGTTGATGAGGTTGATGTACTCCTGTTGGGGATCTTCATTCTACGGCATTTTATGCATAAAAAAAACATTGTTATAAATAAATATGTGTATTTATTTGTACAATACATACATATATTTACATTATCAAAACGTTTTTTATTATATTATCGACACACCTCTAAGATTACGTCACCAAAAAAATGTCCGTCCTTAATGGTATACAAATAAAGACCACAATGGCTCATTTGTTATCAACAAATTCGTCTTGCATTTATTGTCCTATTTACTAAACTTATCTCAGGGGTTCCAATTTACGACATCTTTGGACCATTTATCTTTTGAGGATCTGGTCATATGTCACTTCCAGCGCCACTTTAGTCTTTTTACCTTTTTAGAGACATTGACATTTTCGAAGTAACGCAATGAACGTATTTTTTTCTTAGTATATACCTAAGTACTTACCTAGCCAAACGATCCCAAGAAGAGACGCGTGAGGTAAAATTTGGGTTTAAAATATTTATTATTTCACTAAGAATTAACTCGTTCACTTATGTGAAACTTACAGGCTAGTACATTTCAGTTTGAGCGTACAAGAATAGTAAAAGGTAGTAATAATAGTAGTGCTAACAAATAAACTATAAACAATAATATAATAACAAATATACAGTAAGAATTATAACGTGTAAACAAAAGTACATAATAATTCAATTTTTAATGACTATTTGTAGGTAGTCATTGAAAGAAAAATACCAACAGCGGCCGGTCGACATTACCAGAGAGTAATGTGCGGCTAGATGCGGCACTGTGATATAGTTTTTTAATTAATTTATAATAATTAGTTTAAGTGGGCTTTCAGGAGTTTTTTTAAACCGATGTTAAATCGATGTAGAATCGAATTATTGCGCCTGCGACCGCCAAGCCGGGCATCTGCGTATTCGCAAGGTGTTGGTTTCCTTATTTTACTTTATGTTCGTGATTACTGAAACATCTTGATGATCTTATAAAGTAGTAATTTATTTTCAAAGCGAATACAAGAGAGCTTTTGCGGTTATTATTTCGTGTTTATATGAGTCATCTAGAATCAAACGCCGTCACATCCACTTTTTATAAAAAAATAAGTTTTTGGTCTCTATGGAATCGTTTTTTAATGTCAAAACATATCTACTTAACTCTTCTTGTACTAACCCCGCTACATCCCGAGTAATTTGAGTCATAAAATTGGATTTCGTTTTTGGCAGTAAGACTGTATTTACCACCAGAATTGAATATTAAAAAATTGTGGAAATTATACCAAGATAAAGTTCAAGACTTACTTACCTCAATTAAAAGTAAAACATAGTAAAACATAGTAATATTTTAGGAATATTTTTAATAGAAAGTATAATGTTGGTTTTGGTTCTCCCCTGAAAGATACATGTTCTAGGTGCTCTGAACTGACAAGAAAAATTTACACTGCTTCTACAAGTCAGGATAAACAAAGATTTCAAACAGAGAAACGACTACATATATTAAAAGCTAAGGCATTTTACAATATGTTACAGATTGAGCCTGATGATACGGTTTTACTTTCATTTGACTGACAAAAAAATTGTGCACTACCGAAATTGCCAGACCAGGCTGCTTATTTTAGCCGACAGTTTAATATGTATAACTTCACTATCGTAGTTGGCAATTCTAAATCCGCTTTAGCAATAAATAACGTGCATTCCTATTACTGGTGCCAAAATGATCATTCAATGTCATCTAACGAAACAGCAAGTGCAGTATTTCACAAATTTACTACTCTGGATATTCCCGCAAATAAAACAAAATTGAAACTTTTTGCTGACGGCTGCGGCGGGCAAAATAAAAACAACTCTTATATGTATGTGCACCAAATAGCTCTCTTCACACGCACCACCACAGTTAAACAAGATAGAAATAGTCTTTCCGATAGTCGGGCACAGCTTTTTACCACCAGATATAATATTCGCCAAAATTGAAAAAGAAACCAAAAAATATTCTATAATATGTGATCCACAAGATTACGTAGATGTTATAAAGAAACATGCTACTGTTTACCATTTAGGAGAAGATGTTGAAGTTTATAATTGGAAGAATGAAGTCTCCAAATCCATCAAACCTCCTGGGAGTTGGCATTTCAAATTTAATCCATCTAAACGATTTATACTGAGCAAAGGACGACAGAATATTAGCATTCAAGGAGAAGAAAACTATCGGAACGAATTTAATCAACCAAAATATGTGACTAAAAGAGGAAAGAGATGTTCTGAAATCGCAGCGGCAATCATAACAAAAGGTAATATAGTGATTGTAAGCAAAATAAAAGATGTCACTAATCTTCTGAAAAAACACTACGGTGAAGATTGGAGGGCTATGGCCATTTTAAAATACTACAAGGACATTGAAGAAAACAATGAAAATTTCGAAGAACATGAGGACCTCCAATGTGTCCCATTAGAAGAAAACCAAAATTTCGTTTGAATATTTTCAACAATTTATAATATGTTTTATCTTATATTATTACTAATACAAGGTGTCTGGTAAAGAACCTATAATGCCGTCAACCAGGAGTTATGGAGAAGTAATACATGCCTATAAAAAAATACGAGCTTCCTAATCAGAATCCTGAGGAAGATATGAGGACTTAAAAAATTTGCTTAAAACCTCGAGGTGTCAACCCTAGCTTAGCTTTGACATTGGACTCTTAAGGTGAGTACAGATTGGTGCAATGCAACATGCAATGCAAGAATTTGACGTCCACATAGCTGCAATGTATCACGAATGCTCGGGGTTTGGACGCCTCGCGCGCACGAACTGCGCCTGGGTCGCGCACGCTGCGAGCGTTGCAACTCGTGCGCGGTTCGATCCGAGATTTGTCGGTTTTTGATACGAACACAAAGGGGCGCGCAGTGTGCGCAGGACTGAGCCGACTGATTCGTAGTCAATGCGCGTACCGCGCGCGCCACACGTCAAGGCAGCAGGGAACATGCAATGTAAGGCAGAATATTACATTACATGTTGCATTGCACCAATCTGTACCCACCTTTACATTATTATTGGCAAACTTACCACACATCCGTGTAGGCTCTGCGATCACCTGCCTTTATATAAGGTTTGTATTTTGAACTATCGTCCTCACCAGACTTTTGAACTTTTCGTTTTTTTCTGTCTAGCCTCTCGTGGGCATCGCCATCACTGTCTGACGGCATTTTGCCTGATTTAATTTACATTTGAACACTTTATTACACACATAAGTTACTGAAAAACTTCAATTAAAATTTTCAATTTTTAAAGCGCGCTTCTCTATTCCCGCCAAAAATGCAGCATGAGGCTTTCTTCAACATATTAAATAACACAGTTTCAACACAATGCCCAGTCACATTAAACTATGAATAATTTTCAATGTTCAATGAACTTATCTTTCGTCGTAAATCCTACTAGTGGGGCGCCGTAAGGTTTATACCTCGAAATCTAGGGTCAGTCAATGAATCTTAATATAAACCTTGAAAATATGTTTTTAATAGTATATAGAAAAATGTTAAAAAAAAAATTTTTCGCGCCCTCAATTTTTTTTTAATTATTATAAACAATTATTAATTTTTTGGAATTTTCATTTTTTTTTATTTGGGAAAGAATACAATATGGAACTTAAGCTAACTTATCCTAATAACTATACTAATCATGCCCACGTGGAATGGTGGCAAGAATACTGGCTGCATTTCCACGCTGGACAGCCAGGCAAAAGGTACAAATATGTAACTCTCTGTCAGAGAGGCATACTTGAGCCACTTACCGGTTTCAGCTTTTTCTGCTGCGGCTCCCGGTCATGATTCTGTCTCCCTGATATGACACGGTGCTAATGTGTCGACACATGTAGCGTCCCACATTAGGGCGCGCCCCATTTCCCAGGGAACCAGCGTCAATCCATCAGGTCTCTTGCCACCATCCCGACTGATTCCTGACGGCTCGATTAGCGCAGGAATATTTTTTTTTTTCATTTTCAACAGTTTTCATTGATTTATATTAGTTAAAAGTCATATTTTAAAAAGAACAACTATTACAAACTTGAAAACTTGATCTTGGATCTTTAGGGACTGCAGGTATACCGCTGAAGGTCGGGTTGGAGAATAGAGGGGATAACAGCAGCTGTTCGGTATTGTTCATGGCGGCCCTCACAGGATAGCGCACGTTGTAACTTGCTAGACTTAATACGTAGCTGTTGTTTTCGTTCCGAAAAATATTTACTTCAGATTTTTGTTTATTAAAAATTAATGTTTATATTATTGTGCAGGGAGTGTGATGAAAGTTAATTACTGAACATTAATAAAAAAATAAATAAATAAAAAAGTCTTTATTCTAGTATCGTTTTACAATTTTAACTTACAATCTAACACTAATAAAAAAGAAATTACACTAGATACAAGTCGCCTGTACGGCGTAGGCCTCCCCCAAATCTTTCAATATTTTTTCTGTTTCGGGCTGTACGCATCCAGGCCGTGCCACTCGTTTGTGAGAAGACGTCTCTCCATCTCCTTTTCTGACGACCTCTTTTTCTTTTTTCGGCCCTTGGTACCCATTCCGTCACCCTTTTGGTCCATCTATCGTTCTGCAATCTACAAATATGCCCAGCCCATTTCCACTTTAAGGATCTGATCCTTTTTATTATATCCGTCAGTTGTGTTCTTTTCCTTATGGTTTGGTTTCTTACTCGGTCCTTTATTTTTACGCCCAGTATGCTTCTTTCCATTTTCCTCTGGCAGATAGTGAACATTACTGAGTTTTAAAAACTTTGAATATAATAGTAGAATTTAATAATATAAATCATTAATTATGATATAAAACTTAGTTATTAATATTACTAATATTTGTTGTTGCAGCCTCGTGTCACAATGGGTGAACCATCGAGTTTTGATAGTAAAAGCAATGATTGCCTCATTTGTGATAAAATCGGATCTAGTTCTGAATTAAGCTCTGAACTAGGAGATATTAAGATATTATAAAAGTTACTAAAGGCATATCATCATTAAAAGCTGCATCTGCGAAAAGAGGGGATGGACTTTCTCAGTATATAAACACTCGCGACTTTGTCTACGTGCAGACAAAAATATATTAATAAAGGATGCATTAATAAAAAAAAAAGAACACCACATCTGCATGCTCTCCACCTAAAAATAAGCTTCGAACACCTACTTCAATTGATTTTGATTGGAAAACTAGGTGCTTGTTTTGTGAAAAAGAAGCGGATGAAATGAAGGAAAGAAGGAAGTCCAAGTCGTCAAGACAACAAATCAGCTACGTCACTAGTACTGATTTCAAGAAAAGTATTGTAAGTTTGATATGTGAAGACAAAAGTGAATATTGTCGCAATATTCATAAAATAATTGTAGGCGTGTTAGATTTAGTAGCTCAGGGAGCTAAATATCACGCGGATTGTTACATGCGTTTAAAAACAACGCTAAAACAGACTCAGAGGGGAAAAAAAAATCATCCAGTAACAATGCAAGTAGATGCAGCAATGGAGCAGATTTTCAAATATATTGAAGAAAATAAATTATTTCCTTGCCAAGCAGAAGCTGATGCCGATAAACTAATAATCGAAACTGCTGTTAATCTGCAATTTGAGGTTGCTGTAGTGTCCGAAGATATAGATGTTTTAGTTTTATTGACTGCTCTCTCACCAGAAGACCGAGAAATTTATTTTCGAAAACCATCCAAAGGCAAAATACCGCAAAAAACGTACTCTTCCAAATGCTTAGAGAGAGTTTACCTAAGTGTAAAGAGCATATTCTGTTCTTACATGCATTCACTGGCTGGACACGACGTCAGTTTTTTTCCAACGTGGCAAAAACGTATTTGCAAAAAAATTTGAAATGCGACCAGACTTGCGAAATGCTGCGACAGTCTTCAAAAATGAATGCGAAAATACTGATGACAAGGATGGTGTTACATGCACTCTTGCTTTATACGGTGCCCCCAGAAAATAAAAGATCTTAATGCATTAAGATATAACTCTTTTTTGAAAGCAACTGCTAAAAATACCTGCGTTAAACTAACTTTTGCAAGTTCAAACATTGCTTGGAAGAGAAATATTACCAGAAGAATGGGGCTGGAAATATGAATGCGGAATATTGACACCCACAGATATAAGAAGTAACTAGATTAATAAAGTGCCAACTGTTTGTATTGAAACCAGCGTACCCGGGGGCGTGGCCTTACAAGTATTACAACTGCTTGGAGATGGCAACGATTCGGAGGTAGAAGGACTAGGTGATGATGATGACATGCTTTTTAGAAACTCATCGAACCAGAACCCTGCTGTTGAAATTCGTTCGTCGTGTACCCCAATACCGCCCCCGGTTGTACATAGGACTGGAAATGTAGCCTGTAGACGTCCGGAAGTCAGAAGAAGGATTTGGAAACAGGTATCTTTCAATCAAAAAGAACATAACTATCTTCCTCGGGCTCGCCCAGCAGCTATTCGAAGTCCCATGGAATATTTAACGACTATTTTGACGACGAGTTTTTTGAACATTCAGCTATGTGTACCAACAACTACTACATGCGTCGCACTGGCTGTATCCTAAACACGAATGCCATAGAATTGAAAAAGCTTGTTGGCATTCACTTAATCATGGGTGTTATCTCGTATCCACGACTGTACATGTATTGGCGAGATGGCATGCGACTGGACGTAGTGGCAAAAATCATGGCCAGAGAAAGATTCAAGACATTGCGTTCAGCTTTCCATGTTGTGGACAGTGACACAGCTGAGCCAGGTAGTAATAGTACCCTATGGAAAATCCAACCGATACTAGACCGGGTCAAACGAGCTTGTGATCGATTAGAAAGGCAGCCAGGTTTTTACTCTATAGACGAGCAAATGCTTCCTTTCAGCGGTGTTTGCCCTCGCAGGCTTCGACAGGTTATTAAAAGCAAACCTCGACCTCAAGGTCTTGAAATTTTTGTGGCCACAACTCATGATGGTCTTATGATCGATTTTGAAGTATACAGAGGTTCTGATACTCCGTTCGGCGACAGATCTTTAGGGGTTGGAGCAGCGGTGATCTTGCATCTCTCGAAATCTATTCCTAGAGGCAGCTGTAATTACTTTGATCGATACTTCTCTTCAATACCATTACTTGAAAAATTAAATTCGATCGGACTGCACGGTACAGCAACGTTAATGATGAATCGAATACCAGAACGCAAAAATATTGACTTTAAACCTGATCGCCGGATGAAGCGTGGTGAATCTCAACAATTCGTATGTGACGACATCGTAGTTGTGAAATGGATGGACAACAAGTCTGTGCTAGTCGCATCAAATTGCACTTCTGCAGACGATACCGTTTTTTTGAAACGCTGGGATAAAAGTTGCACAGGGTATAATGACGTCTCTGCACCAAAAACCATTGCCAATTACAACAGGCACATGGGGGGTGTGGATATACTCGACCAATCTATGGAGTATTATCGCACGTTTATAAAAACAAGAAAATGGACATTGAAGGTAATACTCCATTTTATTGATCTAGCTGTTTGCAATGCGTGGCGTCTGTATAAGATTGAATGTGCAGCAACTCAAATCCAAAGCAATAAAATTATGGATTTAATGGAATTTAGAATGCAAGTAGCAGACGGACTTACAAATTCGCCTGTTCGCCAAAGGAGGTCTGCAAGTAGTGATGATGACCAAAATGAGGTTGAAAATTTAGTACCAAACACGCCAAAGTATAAGAGGTCTAATCAACCCTCTACAGCTAAAAGATATGATGGCTATGACCATCTCCCAGCCTTTGAGGAAATTGATAATCCTCGTGCGTGTAGATTGGAAAGATGTCGAAGCCGATCTAAAATTAAGTGTGAAAAGTGCGACGTTTACCTGTGCCTCACGAGGAAACAAAACTGTTTTGCAGCTTATCACAAAAAAAATTAAAAACCATTAATATAATTTTAATAAAAACATTGTCTTTTTTTCATTTTTACTGTTGTTTTATTTACTATCGAATATTTTTAAACCCTAAAACCGACCACCTACACGATCGTGCACTAGGCATCTTAAAGCCCAAACGTCACTATCGTGCAGGGGTAGTTGCAGGTCCTAGGGGTGTTACAGAATTTTTTTATTAATTTTTACATACGCCTTAAAGACCTCTCAACCCATCTTCCTTAATCAATCATAACAATCTTACAAAATTTTGGGCCTGAAAGGGATATACCGAATTTGACAACCGCAGGACGTAACGTGTCAGTCAACGAAACAAGACTGCTAGTACATGCGCGGATAGGCTTGCGAAGCTCCGCAGACCCGGGTGTAAGCGGGCCACGCCCCTATGCTACTTCTATTGCTAAAAGCGTTAGCTTTTAGCGATGTCTGTTCTGTGTTGACACCGCAAACAATTCAAGAACATTCCACGAGCCACGAAGTCACGAAGATATGATATATTCGAGCCATCAACCATGCTATATATTTGAGCCATTAACCATGCTATATATTTGAGCCATCAACCATGCTATCGTGTAGACCCATCAACATGCATACGTAACCATGTAGGGCTCAGATACATTCCAGTGCATAGTGTATTTTCTGACAATGCAGGTACGTAACAATAACTATTATTACGTGTTTGCACGTCTTGCGTTTTATTTCTCTCTTGTTGATAATAAAGTGCTTTCCTTTTTCCTTTCCTGTGTTCCTGTTCCTGTATAGGTGAGTATTACTAGCACCTATAGTTTTAATAATGCAGTCTCATACTTGATATACAGATTCATTGACTGGCCCTGGGGTTCCGAGGTTTGACCATTTTTATGCCTCACGGCACTCTACTATACGAGCTTCTGTTAATATGCCATTGGTAACACCAACACACACAATCATGTCATATCATATTCACTGTTAGAATAATAATTCATACTTAAAATAATCACTTTACGAAATATAATAAAACTTTACGGCGCTACGGACTAAAATGGTACATATCTAAATGTTATGAAAAACTGTTTGACGGCTTGTGTCAGATTCTTTTTTCACCTAAAATTTTTTGATTTTAAACCTGATTTGATTTTAAAATTTTTTAAACCTTTTTGATCATCTAAAATTCCCTATGTAGAATTGTCATTATCAATGTCAGAATGAATTTGTGTAACGTGGATTGTCCATTGTGTTGAGAATTGAGAAATTTTCGTTGTTTACATTTAATTTAATTTGCGTACAGGTCCAAATTCAACTGAGGTGGATTTGATCTGATCTGATTTTCTCATGGCATCCGGAGTAATGTGAACTGTGTCCAGTGTCCGTGTATCTAGTTAGGTACTGTACGAATTCGTAAGTTGTGCCAATAATAATGTAAGAGTCCAATGTCAAAGCTAAGCTAGGGTTGACACCTCGAGGTTTTAAGCAAATTCACACACTAGGAATGATCAATGCTTTTGAGTAAGTATTCAGGTAAATACCTATAATATGAGAAGTTAGTGTATATTTTAGAATATATTCACGATGATACAAATATCAGAACTTCAAATGGATTTACAGAATCCTACAGCCCACAACGGACAACCAGTTTGAGCTCCTTTTGCTCATTTAATATTTTTCAGCACGCAATTCACACACTAGGAATGATCAATGCTTTTGAATTCAGGTAAATACCTATAATATGAGAAGTTAGTGTATATTTTAGAATATATTCACGATGTATTACAAATTTCTGAACTTGCCCACAACGAACAACCAACTTATGTTCATTTTACTCACGCGGAAACTTCATATAAACATATTAGAAATTTACCCATTACCGAGTCCACGCTTTCTTTTTAAAGAAATTGCAAAGCGATTAATCGACGCCTCCCGTGACCAGAAGGATGGCCTATATTTAGGCCAGAGAATTAGTATTGCCATACTTCATAAAACGTGGCAATACTGCACGCCTTCTGGGCACTTTACCAATGAACATCGATTCGGACGAATTCTACGACGCCTGAGTCTATATAATTTAAATTTAGTACATTACCTTTATTATTTTTATAATTATAATAATATCGCTCATTTAACATTTTTCAGCACGCAATTCACACACTAGGAATGATCAATGCTTTTGAGTAAGTATTCAGGTAAATACCAATAATATGAGAAGTTAGTGTATATTTCAGAATATATTCACGATTTATTACAAATTTCAGAACTTCAAATGGATTTGAAGAGACTAACAGCCCACAACGAACAACCAACTTATGTTCATTTTACTCTCGCGGAAACTACATATGAACATATTAGAAATTTACCCATTACCGAGTCCACGCTTTCTTTTTAAAGAAATTGCAAAGCGATTAATCGACGCCTCCCGTGACCAGAAGGCTGGCCTATATTTAGGCCAGAGAATTAGTATTGCCATACTGCATACAACGTGGCAATACTGCACGCCTTCTGGGTACTTTACCAATAAATATCGATTTGGACGAATTCTACGACGCCTGAGTCTATATAATTTAAATTTAGTACATTACCTTTATTATTTTTATAATTATAATAATATCGCTCATTTAACATTTTTCAGCACGCAATTCACACACTAGGAATGATCAATGCTTTTGAGTAAGTATTCAGGTAAATACCAATAATATGAGAAGTTAGTGTATATTTCAGAATATATTTACGATTTATTACAAATTTCAGAACTTCAAATGGATTTGCAGAATCCTACAGCCCACAACGGACAACCAATTTGAGCTCCTTTTGCTCATTTAATATTTTTCAGCACGCAATTCACACACTAGGAATGATCAATGCTTTTGAATTCAGGTAAATACCTATAATATGAGAAGTTAGTGTATATTTTAGAATATATTCACGATGTATTACAAATTTCTGAACTTGCCCACAACGAACAACCAACTTGTCTTCATTTTACTCTCACGGAAACTTCATATAAACATATTAGAAATTTACCCATTACCGAGTCCACGCTTTCTTTTTAAAGAAATTGCAAAGCGATTAATCGACGCCTCCCGTGACCAGAAGGCTGGCCTATATTTAGGCCAGAGAATTAGTATTGCCATACTGCATACAACGTGGCAATACTGCACGCCTTCTGGGTACTTTAACAATAAATATCGATTTGGACGAATTCTACGACGCCTGAGTCTATATAATTTAAATTTAGTACATTACCTTTATTATTTTTATAATTATAATAATATCGCTCATTTAACATTTTTCAGCACGCAATTCACACACTAGGAATGATCAATGCTTTTGAGTAAGTATTCAGGTAAATACCAATAATATGAGAAGTTAGTGTATATTTCAGAATATATTCACGATTTATTACAAATTTCAGAACTTCAAATGGATTTGAAGAGACTTACAGCCCACAACGAACAACCAACTTGTCTTCATTTTACTCTCGCGGAAACTTCATATAAACATATTAGAAATTTACCCATTACCGAGTCCACGCTTTCTTTTTAAAGAAATTGCAAAGCGATTAATCGACGCCTCCCGTGACCAGAAGGCTGGCCTATATTTAGGCCAGAGAATTAGTATTGCCATACTGCATACAACGTGGCAATACTGCACGCCTTCTGGGTACTTTACCAATAAATATCGATTTGGACGAATTCTACGACGCCTGAGTCTATATAATTTAAATTTAGTACATTACCTTTATTATTTTTATAATTATAATAATATCGCTCATTTAACATTTTTCAGCACGCAATTCACACACTAGGAATGATCAATGCTTTTGAGTAAGTATTCAGGTAAATACCAATAATATGAGAAGTTAGTGTATATTTCAGAATATATTCACGATTTATTACAAATTTCAGAACTTCAAATGGATTTGAAGAGACTAACAGCCCACAACGAACAACCAACTTATGTTCATTTTACTCTCGCGGAAACTACATATGAACATATTAGAAATTTACCCATTACCGAGTCCACGCTTTCTTTTTAAAGAAATTGCAAAGCGATTAATCGACGCCTCCCGTGACCAGAAGGCTGGCCTATATTTAGGCCAGAGAATTAGTATTGCCATACTGCATACAACGTGGCAATACTGCACGCCTTCTGGGTACTTTACCAATAAATATCGATTTGGACGAATTCTACGACGCCTGAGTCTATATAATTTAAATTTAGTACATTACCTTTATTATTTTTATAATTATAATAATATCGCTCATTTAACATTTTTCAGCACGCAATTCACACACTAGGAATGATCAATGCTTTTGAGTAAGTATTCAGGTAAATACCAATAATATGAGAAGTTAGTGTATATTTCAGAATATATTTACGATTTATTACAAATTTCAGAACTTCAAATGGATTTGCAGAATCCTACAGCCCACAACGGACAACCAATTTGAGCTCCTTTTGCTCATTTAATATTTTTCAGCACGCAATTCACACACTAGGAATGATCAATGCTTTTGAATTCAGGTAAATACCTATAATATGAGAAGTTAGTGTATATTTTAGAATATATTCACGATGTATTACAAATTTCTGAACTTGCCCACAACGAACAACCAACTTGTCTTCATTTTACTCTCACGGAAACTTCATATAAACATATTAGAAATTTACCCATTACCGAGTCCACGCTTTCTTTTTAAAGAAATTGCAAAGCGATTAATCGACGCCTCCCGTGACCAGAAGGCTGGCCTATATTTAGGCCAGAGAATTAGTATTGCCATACTGCATACAACGTGGCAATACTGCACGCCTTCTGGGTACTTTACCAATAAATATCGATTTGGACGAATTCTACGACGCCTGAGTCTATATAATTTAAATTTAGTACATTACCTTTATTATTAAACTACTTTTAAATTGGTCTGTACAGTACTTACGAGAGCATAATAGCGAAAACAGAGTACAAAAAGCTTCCGTCACTGCTATTCAAAATGAAATTTATCCATTTTGTGATAAAGTGTGACATATGTACGAAACGGTGCTATAAACATCAAATCTGCGAATGGGCTTTAGATTTAGAAAAAGTGCCGTATTTACCAGACGAATGAAATCGAAAACTAACATTGATTTTGTGTACTCGTTGCAAGACTCATGTGAATTCCAGATAACTTGTACCTCTATCTTAATCGTATTGGAACAGTCTTGACCCAGGGATTATACACTAAACGTCATCGCAAGTCTGTCTCAAACTAAGCAACGGCGGAGTTCCAGAAGAGCCTACAGGGAACTATCCCAGAGGCAAGTCCCGCCTCTAATTTAGCCAGTCAATTCAATATGTTTAGAATTTGTACTATCTACAGATGGAAATTCTCGCCAAGCAGACAGATTAGCTAGAGATGCGAAGCAGGCGTAAGATGTTGTTAATACATAGAATTCCAGAAGGAAAAGTGCAGATAATTTGTCTTCCATAGTCAGTGCATCATTACCAAAACACCTTAAGTTGTAAGAGTGCTTCAGTCGCTGGCAGCGCCTGGGTCAACCTAAAGATGATAAACCCCGAGCGATATTAAGTTTCTTGACATGCCTACAAGGAATAAAATCTGGTTTGCCAAAACGGCACTTATAAATACATTCCGTTTATTTTAAGTGCCGTTTTATTTTACTTTGTCAGAATTTCTGACTATAGATAGGCATGATGCATTTTTGAAGGCTAGTCAGAAATTTGGAGTCTCCAAGTGCTGGACGAGAGATGGCTTCATAATTATTATGGGCGATGATGGTAAGCGCCATCGAATCACCACCATATAAGTGAAGTTAACGGTATCACACGCTGATACCCAGATACCAACTACTTCCGCGGCTTATTCTAACGCAAACACCATCTCTCATGCGTCAAAAACAGCGAAGCCATCAATGAGATCGCCACCGAGTACAAGGTTTGCCAGAAGATAGGCAGCTAATCGTCAGCATTGGCATCGCGAAAATGGACGATATATGTGAAAAAGTTTATCGCGTTAAACGAAATCAAAAGTGAGCTTCATGGAGGCCACAGACGATATAATGTGTGACCTATGTGCGCCCGATAAGCCAGAAGAGAAATCATTTGACGCGTTGGTCGAAATTGTAAAGAAACATCTAGAACCCAGGCGGTCGGAGATAGCGGACCGTCATATCTTTCGACAACAGCGACAAATGCCGGGTGAAGATTTGAGTTTATATTTGCAAAATATAAACTCAAACCTATACACACTTATACTTATACACACGTACACTTGGCGAGTACATGCAATTACGGTGTGAAACTGCGGCAATCTTGCGTATATCCTTCTCTCCGAAGATGTGCTAAACCTAACTTTATAGCGCCTATACCTAATACGAATCCGCGCGGCCCCTTGAATAACGGAAGGCGCCTCCATTTCTCATTCTTGCGCCCGCCACGATAGAACATTCGAGGAATGCGTTCACGCGGTTTTGCCTCTTTCCTAGCGTACTCCGAATGTACCGTAGTGTTTGTATATCGCATTTTGTCTTACCTTTAAGTAAATATGTACTGTCCTATATCAATTAATATGTACAATATAGTTGTAAAGAAACGGGTGGCAAGAAACCTCCCTGATTTTTGGACACTCCTCGACAAACTGGCACCGCCTCATCAAGTGCGTGCGGAGTGCCCCCCACGCCACCAGTGACTGTTCTAGGCCAAGGAACGTATTGCCGACCTGCGCAAACTCATTTGGCACATGTAGACTTCGTAAAGATAGCAAAGGAAGAGGTGACTTCTATTATTTGCCACTACACTAACAAGTGCTTCGAGAAAGGAGTTTTTCCGTCACCTCTAAAAAAGCAATCATTACACCTATTCACAAGAGTGGTACCAAAACAGAATTAAATAACTACAGACCTATATCAGTCCTTTCAGTCTTCACTAAAATACTAGAAAAGTGTCTTAATACAAGGCTCATTAACTACTTTGAAAAATTCAACTTATTATCAAACTCACAATTTGGCTTTAGAAAAGGAAAATCGACTGAAGATTCAATTCTTAGTCTAAGTTCCTCTATAATTGAACAACTTAATAAAAGAAGAAAATGTCTGTGCGTTTTTCTAGATTTAAAAAAAGCGTTTGACACAGTTTCGGTACCTCTTCTTGAGCTAGAGCTAGAAAATGAAAAAACTAGAGCACATGGGAGTTAGAAACAATCCATTAAAATTATTGCAGGACTACCTGACAAACCGAAAGCAAAGAGTTAAAATAAAAGAGTATGTTAGTGAAGTGACAAACATATCTTACGGTGTTCCACAGGGAAGTGTCTTAGGGCCAACTTTGTTTCTTGCATATATCAACGGTATATGCCACCTAAATCTTACAAATGCTAAAGTATTTTGCTATGCTGATGATACTGCCATAGTGTTTTCCGGAACCTCTTGGAAAGAAGTTAAAAGCCGTACCGAAGAAGGTCTCTCCAAGATATCCTTGTGGCTAAATTCGAATCTTCTTACTTTAAATACTGATAAAACTAATTTATTTGTTTTTCAATAAAAAACAATACACAACCTGACGACAATTTTAGTAAAAAAATTCACACATGTAACGATCTAATTAGTCAATATTGCTCTTGTCCTAATATTCATAAAGTATCTTCGACTAAATATCTAGGTATCATTATCGACCAAAATCTATCATGGTATCCTCAAATTGAATTAGTTGCCAATAGAGTAAAAAAATTAACTTAGATTTTTAAAAAATTGAGGCCTATTGCTCCAACTGAACTACTTATGTAATTTTAGCCCAATCGGTAATATCCTATTGTATTTCTTTGTGGGGAGGCTCTGCAAAAACGCGATTTATTGAAGTAGAAAGAGCTTAGCGCTATTTATTAAGAATTATACATTTTAAATCTTATCGACATCCTACTGACCTTCTGTATCTATGTAGCAATGTGTTAACAGTAAGACAACTATATATATATATAAAGTTCCACTTTAAAACTTCATAAGTCTCTTCGCTTTGATCAGTCCATTATAAATAAAAGAACTCTAAAGTGCAGCATTCCCTATGGTCACGTCTAAAACTGTATTTGCAGCGACCCAATATAAAAAGCAATCTTGTATGTTATACAATAAAATAAATAAACAGTTAAATGTATATCCAATATATTTGTATGATTGTAGAAATAGGGTGAGTGAATTTTTGAAAGGGCTTGACTATGATCAAAGCGAAGATCTCTTAAAGATTGTTAAATAAATTAAAATAAAACAAGGGAAAGGAATGCACACAATTACACACACACACGCAAACACACACACAGACACACGCACGCACGTACTCACACACACTCATATACCCCATTTTCACTGCATGTTCTTTGATGTGTTTTTTCCTTATAACTTATAATAATATACTGATTACTAGCGAGAGCGAGACCTTCTGACACAGGTTTATACTTAAAAGAAGGCCTCAGCCCTATTATGTAATGTAATGTTTATAAAACGAATAAAATTCTTTTTCCTTTTTCATTTCAAAAAAGACTTAACAAATTATGATCAAACTAATTGAAGGGATCTTATTATACCAGCTTACATTAATCATTTATACAGCCTGGCATCAGTTCACTGTTTGTCAACGAAAACCGCAAATGATAAATCCAGCTCGTGCACAAAAATTCAATAAACCTATTGTTCAACAACATTTTCAGAGTATCCGCAAATTATATGAGTTAGATATACTGCGACATCCAGATAGGTTATATAATATGGACGAGAAAGGATGTCCAATAACTGTGCATACAGTTTTGGCAGCGAAAGGGTTCATCTCATTGCTCTGGAACATGCAGAGAATGTGACTTTTGCGATGTGTGTGAATTATATAGGTACGCTGATTCCAGCTATGATCATTTATAGAGGCAAAGACAAAGAACAGTACAGCTTACCTATTATTACCTCTAAGATTAATAAGCGCAGTACCGTAAAACGGAGTAAATAGATTTAAAGGGCTGAATAAACACAAAACAAGTAAAGTTATTAAAGAGATAATTCCCAAATATTTTAAAAGAAAAAGCTACCAAATTGCGCTTTTTTTTAAATCTGGTATAATTTTTTTATGACCTGGCAACACCCGATTGATAATGAAGTTAGTATTTAGTGGAGCAAAATATATTAACTATTAATAAAAATATTTATGTAAGTTTACATAAATATTTTTTCGCTAATAGAGTAAAATTGACATGATTTTGAAAAATAATTTATAATACAAATGCTATTTTATTGTAGGCAAACTAAAATGCCACGCGTTTATAAGCCAGACCCAAGAGGTAAGAGATACAGAAAATACGATGAAGACTTAATTAATCAAGACGTAAAAGCCTACACCGCTGGTGGTAAATCTCTTAAAAATATAGCTGACAAGCATAAGATGGAACATTACATTTTACATGATAAACAGATTGATAGAGCAATATCTCTACATCACGGACAACCCAAATTCAGCCAATCTACAACAAATAACTGAACTTCAATGGGAGATCCTACGACAGTGCATTACATTACTCAAACCATTTGAAGAAATTACTAAAATTACCAGCTTCACATTAGCATCAATTTCTGAAGTAATGCCTCAGGCCAATAATGCCCTATTAATATATTTATCAAAACTTGAAGTCTCCCAAAGTTGCCCAAATATAACAGATATGAAACAAAAGCCTGTAGGTGAAATTCAGGACTGCTTTCAAGGAATAGAAAAAGACAAATATTATATTTCGGCAACATTGCTAGACCCCAGATTCAGGATGCGATTTTTTCTTCCAGAAAACTATGAACTGATAAGGAATACGCTATTTTTAGAATCAGTAAAAAGAAGTGACATTACAGAGAGTACTAGCAGCAGTGAAGAATGCAGCAGAAAAGAATCTGAACGATTACCACAGTCACAAGATCCTCATGCATCTTTCTGGAATTGCTTCGAAGAATGGACCCAGCCAATGGAGCGCGATGATCCAAAAAGCCCCATTGCTATTTAAAAGGAAAGAGGACTGTTCATTTTTGACCTGGTGTAAACACAATACTCAGAAAAATCTAATTATACCAAAAATTTGCTTTAATTTAAACAAAAACATGTATATTTGTGAAATATGGTTGTGTCAATTGGACTATTTAAAAATTAGTATTTTCAACTATATTGCTGGCCATAGCCATTGAAGGTTTCCCGTCGACCGAGACCTCATTGTTACTGCGAGCCCAATACATAGCAGGCACATAAGTAGAATAATAATATATATATAAGAATATAATTATAATTATAATAATTGTTGCAGACACACTTTTGGATATTTTATGTTAACTACACCATTATTGTAATTGTACCTACTTGTAGCATATGTACCCAGGGAAGTCACTGGCCCTTAAGACACGGGCTTACCTAGTTTAAGGGCCAGGACGACATTGCAATTTATGTACTGAGTTTTTTCAAATAAACAATTCTTATTCTTACACTATGTTACAAAAAATAGTAATTCTTTTAAGGGCAATTGCATACGTTTTTATAGTAAACTACCACATGAAGCCACTGTATGTCTCTCAAAAGTGTTTATTAAGAGAGCGCAGCGCGTCGGTACGATATGGATAAAATTCGAAGTGCAAGCGAGACGCCGAATTATGACTTTCACGTGAGTGAAACGCACAGAGCGATTGACGCGCGACGCAAATTTTATGACGTGAGCGCCAAAACCATTTTTACCTAATTGCAAGTAAATTAAACAACATAAACAAAAACAAAATGGCCATGTTCAAGATATATACCTAATTTTCTATACAAAACAAAAATTTAAGAAAATAAGTTTGCTTTTCCTGAGATTGAAAGCAAAATGTGAGCAAAACATGTATTTTTCAAAAAAATAAACTATCAAAAAAAGTTTTTCAAATTGTTTATTTTGTATAGTCATAACGAAGCTAACACTTTGAAATATCATTTACCCAAATATCAGGCTCCTAACTTTTCCAGAATCTGAGATCCAGAACCATTTGTAACCAAAAAATTACATATTGCACACTCTTAACTTGACTTGACTTTTCAAAAGCGCTTTTATAATTAAGCCTATTTGAAATAAATGAATTTTGAATTTTATCCTATCGGTCTCGAAACCGAAGACATCACTGCGCTCTGCGAGCAGGCCAGTGGAGAGAGAGCGGAAGTGAAACTGAATCAATACCGATTTTAGCCCGACGGCATTGGAAGTAATTGATGACGCTCTTGCGGGGGACTCTTCGAGGCCTAACCGAGGATGTAGATTTGCTGTCGTTTGATTGGCGTGGCGAAGGAAATAATTTCATAGGTGAGAAAGAAACTTTAGCTGCATTTGCTGGACCAACTTTTGATATGACAGGTACTTTTCAAACTCCATTGGGTATTTTTCAAAAAACCTGGGATACCAGTATTATTGAGCTCATGGTCCGCGATAACAATCGCTATGAAGCGGGACTAGTTCGTGATTCAGCATCAAAATCCGAATCCGATTTCTCGGTGGAAGGACACCTCTTCCGAGGTAATCTGGAGGTTCCTCACGATTTTGATGCTGCAATCACTGGCCGTCAATAATAGAGAGCGAGAATACTGGTATCCCAGCAATAAACAAATGAAAATTGGGGAATTTGAAAAAATCATGACCTTTAATCGCTTTTTGTTGTTAAAGAAATGTTTACATTTCGTATAATCGATAATGATACCTTGCACGAATATTCCTTCAAGCTCCACAAGATAATGCCCGTCATTGATCACTCAAACGAGCAATTCAACTCTTTATATCTATCGGAGCAAAATGTTTCGATCGAAGAGTCGCTCCATCTATAGAAGGGGCGACTTTCTTTCGCACAGTTGATCGCAACAAAAAAGCTAAGGTAGGTGTAAAGAGCTTTGTCTTTTATTTATTTTATAGTATTTTCCAATAAAGATCTTTTAAAATTATTTTTGCTCCGCGGCATTTTTCCTGTAATATAATGTAAATTTGTTACATGGTAAAATAAACACAAAACAATAAGAAATATTTACTGTTCAAAGTACAACTACCCTGATGTACCTTGGCTAGTGTCCAAAGTACAACGTCAGTTGGGTGGTCAAGGTACAGCGGAGGGTTCATTTATAATAGGCTTTGTAAGCACACTTTGAATTGAGGTTAGGTTTTAATTACCACAGCAATAGAGGAATAAATCAAGAACAATTTGCACCATTTACGATATAATAAATAATTTACACCACAAAAACCTGGGCCCAGTTTAACAAACATGATTACACCTAAACTGATTCGTCCACACCCAAAAGCCGCACCAAGGCAAGGCATTCAGAAAGGTAGACAGAAAGGAAAATCAAGGATATTAACTGATACACCGGAAAAAACTGAAATAGAACTTTCGAAATCAGCTAAAAAAGTTAAAAGACCGAAAGAATAAAGACAAGGTGAAAAAAAAGTATTGATTCAGTCCGATTCTGAAGAATCTACAAGTAACTACTCCATTTATGATACTGATGATTCTTGTGAAGATTCAATTACTATTAATAATTATAATTATGAGGTTGGAGACTTTGTTATATTTTTATATGAAGAAGAATGTTTCGTGGGTCAGATAGTCTCTAAACGAAGACGGTGTTTTAATAAAATCAATACAGAAATCGTTGAAAAATTGGAAATGGCATGATAAGGAAGAGTTGAATTTATATCCTTATCAGGATAGTAAGGAAAAAAATTAAAAACCAAAGAGAATAACCACAAAAAGAGAAGTTTATTATGTTCCAGAAATTGCTAAATATTGTGATTTTTGTAAAAAAAAAAATACTTTATTAGTTTTATGCTTATCAAGTTGATAAGCAACGTCTTGCTGTTTAAAGCTGTATAAATTGAGCAATAAATAAATAAATAAATTCTAGTACTTCTTTTATTAGTCCAGTTGTTAAAATATATATCATTATAAATGAACCGAGAAAGCTGAATTTTGGATATAACGAGGGAGGGAGGAGAGAATTTGTTAAATTAAGATTTTCTAGGCTAGGGTCACATCTAAAATTCAACTTCCTCGATTCGTTTGCATTTCTAATCTGATTTTTTCAACATTCGACATAACTAATATTGTACCTATGAAATACACACAATTTGACCACTCTGGAACAAATCAACCGATTAGTTTTTTTCGCCGCACCTGAACCGAAACTGAAACATCGGTTAGACACTAATAAATAGAAACTTTTTTCACTCAGTAACCAAGAAACCGCATTTAGTCAATTTGGGGGTTTCACCTCAGAATGAAAGATAATAAGCTATAAATTGGTATAAACCTTTGTTTTGTCGTTCTAAATGTTGTCTCAAAAGTTACAAATGATACCGTGTCCGCGTCTTAAGTTATTGAAGGTCAAAGGTCATAAAAATTGGTTTTGTAAATGTCTAAGTATATTGAATATTTTTCATTGGTCTTTTTTTGGTATTTTATCATATTTTGTTTTTTTAGATGATAACGTTATTTTGTTAACAGCCAAAACTCCTTGCATTGGGTAAACATTTCACAATTGTGGAAAATGGATGGATCGAAGGGCTCTTCGCAAAGATGGTGAGTCAAAGCAACACTATTTTAGTATGTATTTAGGTATCTACTTTTTATTATATTAAAATATTATTAGTAGCATTAGGTTGTTTTGTGAATTATGGTCTACGTTTTCTTATAGTGTGGATTGTAATACTTTTTGCATTAAAATAAAGTAAGTAGGTACTTTTTTACTTTCAGTGGCATGCAATTTTTGTAGTGACAAAATATTTGCAAGAAACTGTAAGCAAATGCAATTCTGCAGTTGATGTTTTTTTTTTTATTCTTTACAAGTTAGCCCTTGACTATAGTCTCACCTGATGGTAACTGATAATGCAGTCTAAGATGGAAGTGAGCTAACTTGTTAGGAGGAGGATGAAAATCCACATCCCTTTCGGTTTATACACGGCATCGTACCGGAACGCTAAATCGCTTGGTAGGGTGGTAACTAGCCACGGCCGAAGCCTCCCACCAGCCAGACCTGGACAAATTAAGAAAATCTCAATCTGCCCAGCCGGGGATCGAACCCAGGACCCCCGTCTTGTAAATCCACCGCGCATACCACTGCGCCACGAAGGCCGTCAAAATATGTGTAGAATGTAACAAAATTATACTCGGTAAGCAGATTAATATATTTTCTAAGACCCGACAAATTAATATAATAAACTAGCGGACCCAGTCAAGCTTCGCTTTGACTTATGTGCACTTCTTCCCTATCCCTACTATACCCTTACCCTACCCCATACTTAAATTGCAATTGCATAAAATATCCTTGCAGATAATTTCAATTATTGTGAATGTTGTGGCCTGGAAAAAAATAAAATTAATAATTTCCACTAATTTTTTTTTTTTTTTTAATTTAGTGTTGAAAATAAACAAGGCTCGGGAACTATCAAAGCAGACGGCCGCGTGGCGCAGTGGGTAGTGACCCTGCTTCCTGCATCCACGGCCGTGGGTTCGATTCCCACAACTGGAAAATATTTGTGTGATGAGCATGGGTGTTTTCCAGTGTCTGTGTGTATTTATACATTATATAAGTATTTGTATGTAGTATATAATTGTATATTAATATTATAATATCAACTATCTTAGCACCCATAACACAAGCTACTCTGTATGCTTACTTTGGTGCTAGATAGTGATGTGTATTGTTTAAGTATATTTATTTATTTATTATCAAACCTTTTCCCAAAGAGTCAAGCTACTCTGAATTTAATTGACAACAAATCCCAAGATTTATTTGACGACTGTCTGGTAAGTTAATAGTTAAGTACAGGTCATCGAGTAATGTAAAATTAAAAATAATACTTATTACCTATATACTTAAGAGCCGTGATGAGAGGAAGATTTACACCACACTATATTTATTATTTAAATATTTATTTAATACTAGCCGACGCCAGCGACTATGTTTGCTTAAGCTTGAATCATGCTGTATGGTACGCAGAGCTACCACTGGTCGGCTAGCGTACTACCCTATTAGAGCACGTAGTACCTATTCAAGTATTTTTTTGTTCTAAAATAATTTTAAAATTGTTATATATCCTAAGATATTCATTGGTCGAACCACTGTGCATCGCATCTTGTGCCCAGGATTGGTCCCCCATTTTCCAACCTTTTAGTCCCCTGTTACAACAGTAACATAAATCTGCGTCACCGTGACCGGTGTAGAAAAAGCCTGCCTCAGCAAGCTCCACCGGCGTCTGGCGCATGTCCTGCGGCCAGCCTACGAAGCTCCTGAGGCGGGCATGTTTTGTTTGGTACTCCGGATTTTTGGACGGGAGCGCGGCGGGTAGACTGATATCGCGCTCATCGCGCATCACAGGCACGACCTGCCTTTGGCTTTCGTCGCGGTGCATCTGAAAATAAATAAAAACTTAGTAAAACCCGGCATTAACGTACCTACACTAGCCGACGCGAGAGACTAGTGTTTGTGGAAGTTCATGATCCACGAACATTCATAAAAACTGAAAACAACACTGTTTCGGAGTGAAACGTACGTAGAGAGTACTTTGTCGGACCTGGGTGACGTTGTCGAATGGGTTCGTCGGTTTTTCGCGGATGATAGAAAAATAAATAAATTATTATATATTCATGATGAACTTGCCCAAAGTAAGCCTGCTTCTATCCAACAACTTACAAATATTAACGTAAATACGTAATTAAGTAAAAGTATCTCTAAATATGTATTTATCAAATTAAATCCATTATCATTCAACACAACTGGTTAAAACTTTCTTAAAAAAGGTTTGTCTCAAAATGACAATTTAAATACAATTTTACACTTACAAATAATGAATCATTACTTACTATTTATATTTTGGCGTCGTCCAACAGCAAAACAAATTAAAAATTTTATTTTATTATCAGTACAACAAAAATTTTTTTTTTTTTCTTAATTACAACAAAAATAAATGACAGGACAGGACAGACCACAGATCACTATAGACTAGAAACAGACGTCACGTCAGACACAGACTACCATACTCTTTGCATACTACAGAGTACAATAACATTACTACCACAAACGGCATTACTACATTCATTAGTACAATAACAACTTAAACCAAGGAACATAATATTTACATGTATCTAAGATTTACTCAAACGTTTGTAAGGTTTTTTTTAATTTGTCCCCAACAACCATAGAGTAGAATATATTTTTTGCGGAGTGAATCTTCTGTACTGGCACACATGTTTTCTGTGGTAAGGGCACAGATAACCTGTTAAGATTGTGGGCAGGACAGATTAATAGATACTACGTGTGGGCAGCAATTTTGCCCGTTTATTAGTGGGAAATTACAAAAAATAAAACCAAAGACCCAATGAAAATGTTTTATTTCTAACAATAATACATTAATCATCTTAAAACACAGATAACTCTGCTCTTTTTTTTGCTAATTATAGTCTTGACCAATGACATGCTTCGACCATTAATAACAGGACTTGCCTCGCTAATCGTTACCCCTCTGACAAAGATCAAAAATAAATGATCTAACGCGTTTATAAAAACTGTTGCTAAAGAATCGATGTTTCATTGTTGTGATCGTTTTCGTCGTGTAGAGAGCTCCCTAAAAATGCCGGTTTGTGTAGTTGAATAGCATAAAAACGGCCAAAAAGTTGTAGTTTAGTAAAAGATTTTTATAAAATTTGTAATAAAAACATTTCTAAAAAGAATCGATTCTTTTGACGGAACAGCAAAAATCAATCAATTAATCGAATACTCTAAAACTCGTTAAATATTTTCGATGTGTGGGTTTACCTCGTCCCCCTCAAAAAACGACAGACTTTTCTGTTGGTGAATTAGGGTGCGAAACAGGTTCATAACTCCACAGTCTAAATAGTCAAAGGTATTGTCTATGTTTAATTTTATAGACAAGGAAGCGGAACAAAAAAAAATATTTATCTAGTTAATGCGGGCTCCAAAAATTCTGAAAATTATTTTCTCAACAGCAATTTATATCTTCGATATGTAAAATTACTATCGACCTGCTTAAAAATAATTTTTCACTACTCTTGCTCAAAAACACTGTCATATTACCACTCCACAGCGGGGCTAAACTAGCATTTCAGCCTCTAGGGGCTAAAGTAATTTTGTTTTTTTAATTCTTGTCTGTTACGAGTATTAGCCTACTATAAAACGGAGGAGGTTTTATTCAAAAATAGAATCATTATAAGTAAGGCCCTGATTGTTTCGAAAAATAAATAAAAAACTTTAATTGTATAAATTGGAATGAAATGCAGCGTTCTTGTCTGTGGAATGCGTTTATTTTTTTATTTAATTTTATTGAGTTGCGAATAGAGCGAGATTTGAAGACATGGGACATCCTTTACGGTGTAATACCTTTGCCTTTTTCTCATGTGAAAAATTAAAAAGCGAGAATTTAAAAAACAATTGGCGTGAATAATACACACTTGATTTTTTTTAGAAATTCTTTGTAAATTTGTTACCGTAACTTACATATTTCTTGACATATTGGGGCTAACTCTGGGGCACAATTCCTCAAAACCACTGCAGGTACTCCATCCGGGCCACTAGCTTTGCTGTCACTCTTTCTTTGCGATGGTACGAAAGAGAGAGCAATAAGTACACAAAGTTACCTCGTCATCCCCAGGCATCTTAGAACGTAACTAACACACACAGCCTTACACACCTGTTGTTGTTGACTCTGGCAGTGTGTGGGTGTGTACAGTGTCGCTAGCGTGCGTCGTCATGTGCCGCTGGAGAGAACACTTAGTTTTACATTTGTACTCGCATAAGTTGCAAGACAAAGGCTTCACACCAGTGTGAGTTTGCATATGTTTCACTAACTGAATTTTTTGAGCACATTTGTACTCGCATAAGTTACAAGAAAAAGGCTTCTCACCAGTGTGGGTTCGCATATGCCTCACTAGGGCACTATTTACTGTACATTTATACTGACATTGCGTACAAGAATAAGGCTTCTCACCAGTGTGAGTTCGCATATGTAACACTAAATGGTTTTTATGAGCACATTTGTACTCGCATATGTTACAAGAGTAAGGCTTCTCTCCAGTGTGCGTTCGCAAATGATACATTAAATAGTTTTTTTTAACATATTTGCACTCGCATAAGTTACAAGAATAAGGTTTCTCACCAGTGTGAGATCGTATGTGACTCACTAACTGATTTCTTTGAGCACATTTGTACTCGCATAAGTTACAAGAATAAGGCTTCTCACCAGTGTGAGTTCGCAAATGACTCACTAGGGTACTACTTACTGCACATTTATACTCACATACTGTACAAGAATAAGGCTTTTCACCAGTGTGAGTTCGCATATGTGACACTAAATGGTTTTTATGAGCACATTTGTACTCGCATATGTTACAAGAATAAGGTTTCTCACCAGTGTGAGTTCGCAAATGACTCACTAACTGAACATTTTTAGCACATTTGTACTCGCATAAGTTACAAGAATAAAACTTCTCACCAGTGTGAGATCGCATATGTCGCACTAACTGATTTTTCTTAGCACATTTGTACTCGCATAAGTTACAAGAATAAGGCTCCTGACCAGTGTGGGCCCTCATGTGTCTCACTAGGGTACTACTTACTGCACATTTATATTCACATAGCTTACAAGAATAAGGTTTCTCACCAGTGTGAGTTCGCATATGATACACTAAATTGTTTTTAAGAGAACATTTGTAGTCGCATATGGTACAAGAATAAGGCTTCTCACCAGTATGAGTTCGCATATGGTATACTAAGTTGACATTTAGTGAAAATTTGTAGTCGCATAACTCACAAGAATAAGGCTTCTCACCAGTGTGAGTTCGCATATGATTCACTAATTGACTTCTGTAGGTGCATTTGTATTGACAAAGCTCACAAGTGAACATTTTTCTTTCAGTGTGAGACTTCTTATGTTTAAGTAAGAGCCATTTTTGTTTAAACATTCTTCTGCAAACATCACAAGTAT
The DNA here is from genome assembly GCF_947172395.1 of Bicyclus anynana. Lineage (NCBI taxonomy): Eukaryota > Metazoa > Arthropoda > Insecta > Lepidoptera > Nymphalidae > Bicyclus > Bicyclus anynana. Next base: position 2,010,813 of record NC_069108.1, on the reverse strand, counting down.
AGCATTTCTTCTCATTATGTGTGTGTAAACTATTTACTGCTGAGTTAGTCAATGATATATTAGTGTCATTATTCAAGCAATCAGTTTCACTTTTCAAAGTGTTTGCTGTATTATATATGTTCTGTGTCCCGGTGACGTCACTCGCACTCTGACATTGAGACTTAGTAGAGGCAGTATCGACATTTATGATATCAAGTATTCTCTCATGTTCATTGAATATATCATTTAGTTTCACTGCATGTGTGAGTATGTTGATGTCTGTGTTAGCTTCGTTGCTATCACAAAACTTTCGTTCGCTATCATTTATATTAAGTTCTTTTCCACTTTTCTTCAATGTATCGTCTCCGTTAGGTGCACCTCTCACAGGCAAAGGATTACCTGTAATGAGAAGATTTTATTTCATTATATTTTGAACTCACCTCCTTTTTAACTGTCCCAGACTTCTTCATCCTCTCTATGACGTTCTTCCCCCAAAAGTCCCTCGTCCTTTAAGTGTTAAATGTTTGTTAATGTTTGTGTTTAGTCCATATTGTAGATTTTTATGTAAATATGTAGAATGTAATAAGATCAAATTGTAATATTGTTTATATATTTTGTTTATTAATATATGTTATTTGTGTTGTTTTAGGTTAAGAACTAACAAAATAATATCATTTAATATTAACTATTTAGTAGATTCTCAAAATTAAATTTGTCAGCCTTCACCGAACAATCTCCATCGTGCCTCCTCCATCTACTCGACACTGGCGAGATAAACAGTGCCCAGTTGGCACAAATGAAAGCCATAAAGAAGAATTGAATTGAATTGAAAAAGAAACATTAAATCGAAGACAGAGAAGCATTAAACAAAAAAAATCCTTAAATTGCTTTAAAAATAATTTGTTCTGCTTAGTTGACACTCGGAATAAAGGCCAAGCCTCCATACAAAATTGGGACATGCCCTTTATCCTGATTGACAATTTAACGGTTACACTTCCGATAGATTATAATATACCGAAAAATAACACGTTAAATTGTAATCAGTATTTTCAGTTCACAATATGACGGCAGATTATAATATCACGAGTGAGATTATAATCTGCCGTCTGATAAACTGTTATAGATGAGACAGATAATCTACAGATAAGATACAAATTTTGTGGAAGGGTCTATGTATATACTATACTAATATTATAAAGCTGAAGAGTTTGTTTGTTTGTTTGAACGCGCTAATCTCAGGAACTACTGGTCCGATTTGAATTATTCTTTCAATGTTAGACATCCCATTTATTGACGGTCTCCGTGGCGCGGTATGCGCGGTGGATTTACAAAACGGAGGTCCTGGGTTCGATTGAGATTTTCTTAATTAGTCCAGGTCTGGCTGGTGGGAGGCTTCGGCCGTGGCTAGTTAACCACCCTACCGGCAAAGACGTACCGCCAAGCGATTTAGCGTTCCGGTACGATGCCGTGTAGAAACCGAAAGGGGTGTGGATTTTCATCATCTTCCAACAAGTTAGCCCGCTTCCATCTTAGATTGCATCATCACTTACCATCAGGTGAGATTGCGGTCAAGGGCTAACTTGTAAAAAATAAAAAAAAAGCAATACAATCTAACAATGAGATAATTAATCTACAGATAAGATACAAATTTTGTGGAAGGGTCTATACTATATACTATACAAATATTATAAAGCTGAAAAGTTTCTTTGTTTGATTGAACGCGCTAATCTCAGGAACTACTGGTCCGATTTGAATAATTCTTTCAGTGTTTTTTTTTTTTTTTTTATTCTTTACAAGTTAGCCCTTGACTACAATCTCACCTGATGGTAAGTGATGATATAATCTAAGATGGAAGCGGACCAACTTGTTAGGAGGAGGATGAAAATCCACACCCCTTTCGGTTTCTACACGGCATCGTACCGGAACGCTAAATCGCGTGGCGGTATGTCTTTGCCGGTAGGGTGGTAACTAGCCACGGCCGAAGCCTTCCACCAGCAGGCCTGAACAAATTAAGAAAATCTCAATCTGCCCAGCCGGGAATCGAACCCTAGACCTCCGTTTTGTAAATCCACCGCGCCTACCACTGCGCCACGGAGGCCGTCAACTGTATGATAGCCCATTTATCGAGGAAGGCTATAGCCTATATATTATCCCCGTATTCCTACGGGAACGAGAACCACGCGGGTGAAACCGCGCAGGGTCAGCTAGTGATAAATAATTTAAATTGATATTATCTGGTCACTTACTGGAAGGTTGAGCCAAGTCTGTGGGAGGGTGAGAGTCATCGTCCAAGCTCTGAACTGCATGCCTGTAAAGTATACTCGTGTGAGAATGTATGCAGAGTACTGGGGAGTGGAGCGTACACAGCGGGGCAGAGAGGAGGCAAGGCTGGTATGAACCACTGCTACAGTATACTGACTTGTGCTCACTGAGGGGCGCCGAGTGCCAGCCAGAGCTCGCAGCTGCAGCAGGCTCACACACTTGTGACGTCACACATTCGGTGCCAGCAGCACTGTTCTGTGTGGAATAAAGACGAGACATGAGTCTCCATAACAACAACATATTACATGAATATTGAACATATATAAACATATAGCGGACGCCCGCAACTTCGTCACACGTCGAAAAACAAAAATAAGTTTTTCACAAATTGCGAGGGTACCATGAATTTTTCCAGCATAACATACACACTTATACACAAACTTTTTCCTTTATAATATTACAAGCGGACGCCCGCGACTTCGTTCACGTGGAATTTAGTTTTTCACAAATCTCTCGGGAGCCATAGATTTTTCCGGGATAAAAAATAGCCTATGTGTTAATCCAAAATAAAATCCATTTACATTCCAAATTTTAGCCAAATCGCTTCAGTAGTAGCGGCGTTAAAGAGTAACAAACATACAAACATCCATACAAACTTTCGCGTTTAACTAGCGGACGCCCGCGACTTCGTCCGCGTGGAATGCAGTTTTTCACTAATCCCAAGGGAACTGTGGATTTTTCCGGGATCAAAAGTAGCCCATTTGTTAATCCAGGGTAAAATCTATTTCTATTCCAAATTTCAGCTAAATCGCTTCAGTAGCCGCAGCCATTTTGACGGCCTCCGTGGCGCAGTGGTATGCGCAGTAGACTTACAAGACGGAGGTCCTGGGTTCGATCCCCGGCTGGGCTGGTTGAGGCTTTCTTAATTTGTCCAGGTCTTTCGAAAGCCTCCCACCAGCCAGTGTTAGTTACCACCCTACCGACAAAGATGTACCGCCAAGCGGTTTAGCGTTCCGGTACGATGTCGTGTAGAAACCGAAAGGGGTGTGGATTTTCATCTTCCTCCTAACAAGTTAGCCCGCTTCCATCTTAGACTGCATCATCTTCACTTACCATCAGGTGAGATTGTAGTCAAGGGCTAACGTGTAGAGAAAAAAAAAAAAGCGTAAAAGAGGAACAAACATACTTACACACTTACACAAACTTTCGCCTTTATAATATTAGTGTGAAGTGTGATATTAGGTTGATAGTGTGATTAGGAAGTAGGTTTGTGATAACGAATATCTCACCTGAATATGCACATTCATATGAGCATAGTAATCTTCTTCATGGAGAAAATCCTCAGCACAAACTGTACATCCATAAGAAATGTTTTCCCACTTCAACAAATCCTGTCCTGCATGTTCTGCAACTGTGCTTGAAGCAGTCAGTTTCCTGTCGACAGTCTCCAGGAGAGGGTCATCAGCTGGCTCCGACACTGGTCCGTGAGATACTTCAACTTCATCATATTCCTTTTTCACTACCATGTTTGTGTCAACCGACATAGAGTCAAAACTGTGTTCAGTTTTCACAACTATTTCACCATGTACAGTGTCTTCTGATTTTGTCTGTTTGTCTTCTTGCTCTTCTACAATGTGTAAGTCACAATAGTCTGCTCCGAGTGTTGTAATCACTAATTTGCTTTTTACAAATTTTTTGTCTCGGTTAATTATTTGTATATGTTGGTTTGTTATCTGAAATAGGTGTCACGTTATATGCATATTTTGTACTCAGATATACCATGGAAGAACTCTGAGAATTAAAAAATAGTGGCAGAAAGACAATAATTTTTATATTTATACTGATATTATAAAGAAACAAAGTTTGTAGGGGATAATCTATGGATCTACTGAGTCGATTTTGAAAATTATTTTACAACAATTTGCTTGTAAAGTATCGCTTATTTCACCGATTTCATTATCGTAATGTATCTCATTACGCACATGTGCCGTAATGTAATATAAAACCTGTCATTTGTCTAAAAAAAAACTGTACTTTTTAACCAACTTCCAAAAAGGAGGAGATTCTACGTTCGGCTGTATGTATTTTTTTTTTAAATCTAGGCAGAGTTTTTGTGTCAGAAAAGTGCTCAACATTTTATGAAAAAAATTAACTTTGTGAGACATGTTAAAAAGCCATTTAATTCTTTAATTTTAATCATTTTGACAATAAATGTCAACTTTTTGTCTGTATTTACAAACATATTAATTTACTTTATTAATAATACTGGCTGTTCTTGGTGCATTTGTCTTAAACGCTGGTGTGTTTTGTTATCTGTGTTAGAAAATTAATAAAGAAGGCATTTGTATTAACGGATATGCTGCATTAGATGTTAAAACAATCTGGTTATAACTGTAGTGTTGTCAATATACGTAGGTACCATGACGTATAATGATGAGTAATTCTTTGTTCTTAACACTAAACGAAAACATACTACATACTAAACTAAACTAGAATAAATAAATATATTTAAATTTGTATTAACACTAAACTAAAACATACTAAACTAAACTAGAATAAATAAATAGATTTAAATATATATATTGACTTAATTCATAAGTGAAGTTAAGTCAATATATAAAAGATTTGTATAGATAAAAGATTGATGATTGACTATTCTTCTTGTTGTTTGTTCCGTTGGAAAGGTATAAAAACGTGGCTTAATGGATGAGGTGGGTTTAGTTTATGTGATTGTATTCGAATAGTTGTGTTATTAAAGTGGTGTGTTTGTGAACCTCGAGTTTCGTTTCTCGCCACCCCTAACATCTGTGCAACACAAATGGATAACAAGACTAAACATGCACAATATGCATCAAGCACTCACAACTTCATGTTTCTCAACTAAGTCCTTCATCAGTGAGCGGGTTCTCAAGCTGTCGTTTCTAAATCTGGTGACGTTTATCAGTCTGTGAGCACATCGTACACAAAGTGTTTGTTGCAGGTTCCCTCGATCACACAACTGAAACAACTGCATTGGTCAAACATTTATCTGAAGAATCTGAGAGTATAATTGACAGTATAATTGAGAGGCTAGTTGACACTTTTTTTTAAATGGTCATTATCGTTCTACTAGATAGATTTTTTTATAATATTTGTTTGATACATGATTACATAAAAAATTATAGTTTTTGGCTAGTATTGTCAAAAACATATTTTTGACAACACTAGCCAAAAACTATAATTTTCAAAATGCATGATGGTCTATATTTCTGTTTCTTCTGTTTCATGATGTCACTATAACAAATCCTATACAAACGGAGCGAATTGAAATTGACAAAAATATTACTTAATAATTATTATACATTAAATAAATCCAGTAACATTGTGACATTACAAATAGATGACAGTGTTTTTGAAGTTTGAAAAATTTTAAAAAATACATGATTGTTGAATTATGTTTTATAAGAAATTCTTAACTTTTAATACCTTTTATTACCCTTTTTTTACCCTATTATATCGCCAGACAGTCAAGAAATAAGTTTATTCTATCTCACATATAGGGTAAATCATAAGTGAACAACTTACAGGAAGACCAATAAACTGTTGGTATGCCTCATCCAACTTGTATTTACTCATTGGCAACTGCTTGCTGTCACTGTCCAGGCACATTGTGCAGACCTGCAAATATACTACTAGTTGGTTATACAGCATATAGAAAAATTAGGTACTATTAATTATTATTATATATAGGTTCTAGAGGCAGGGGGTGTAATACTTTCTCTGTAAAACTCTCAAGTTGCTATTAGGTTTGCACAGAACAACACAGAATGTGAACCCAAGACCTTATGATTCAAAGCCACATAGTCTAACAAAAGACAAATTTGATTTGCTTCCTTGATATACTCTCTAACAATACATGAGATGACGTTGTGCAAACATTACCAGCACTGTTGAAGGAATGGCGCCAGGAGCAATCTGCCTCGAGCCACTTTCAGTCTCACTGAAGTCATCACTAAGAAAATGCTGCGAGCAGACCACAGCAGAGTCTGGCAGGTGAGTGTCTTGTTTGCCGAGGGCTCTGAGCCAAGCTGCACGTAGACATGCTTCACTAGGGAAACTGGAAATAACCATTTACTTAAACAAACTGCTTAAATTGCTGCAGACAACAAGTTTCTACTCTAACATTGCTTCTCTCAACAACAAGTCAGTGTTTGCACCTGACGGTCGGCGAGTGACAATGCAGTGCAAGATGAAAGCGTGCCAATGTGTAAGGGGTGAATGACTGACTGGTGATACAGCTTCGCCGGTAGGGCGCTAACTAGCCGCCACCAGACCGGACCTGAGCCGGGACGTGAACCCTGTGAGGCTATACCGTCGTCCGCGGTTGACACGACAACTCTGCAGTTCGAGTGTAGCTATGTGACGAGTGCGAAGAGACGCACGCTACGAGGCCGCTCAAATACACTCACCCGTGAAAAGTAATCCCCTCGTCCTTGCGTCTGCCCTCTGCTGTGCGCACATTGGCTGCAGTGCTCCTGCAGAAAGGCACACAACACCCCATGTTCAATATTTATGTTCTGTCACTTCTGCTCCCTCTTCTCCCTCTTCGCTACCACCCGACTCAGTCACATCAAAGATAACGCGCTACGGCATAAACGTATGTTTCCACTATCTTAGTTATTTTTTGGAAATAGAAGCAATATCAATACCACAAATCAAATATGAATATCTACTTATATATATTCCACATAATTAAAAAACACAACAGATAATTTTAAAAATACAGTCAACGTCAATTGTCAAATATCAAAAACGTCAATCAAATCAAAATCCAAAATGACAAAATCAAATGGTACTTGTACGTGCACAGATTATAGATACATATTTGGTACCGCTACCGTGTCAATGTATTTTATATATTGGTAGTGATCACATATGAATAGTTACCTACTGATGTGGGGAATTTGCAGGGTGTAAGGATGTTTTTTCCCCCGAATTCGTTTTGATTTTCGGGGTTGTTTGAGAAATAGGCACTGGCAACGCTGGTTATTCATTTGATTTGACGCAGTACGTACGTACTTTTTAGCCGTTTGTGGTACATACGTAGTATTTATAACAGATTAATAGCTATTACGTATATTTATTAATCTGTGATTTAACGGTTGTTTTGTCCACAGACGACAAAAGTCTTTCTAGTCTATAGTGATCTGTGGTTTTGTCAATGTCAATGTCTGTCTTACGTACCTATCTTACCTTTTTTATTTTTATTTTGTCCAATATCCACCGTCCTGTTGTGTGATTTTGGTTTGTTGTTTAATTGTACGTAAGTCAAATTAAAATAATTTGGTGCAATCAAAGGCACGCAATAGCCATACGTACCTCCGGTTCCTGCGGTTCTACTAAATCTTAAAAGTAAGCACATTACGAAGGTTGGATTGTGGTTGCTTTGGAAGGTTTTAGGGGTCTAGATTCTCAATTTCCTAGTATGAAACTTATTTTCTTTGATATTTTCTTTTTGCTTGTTTTCTTTCATTTTTTGTGGTGTACAAATAAAGAGTATTAAATAAAAATAAAATAAAAAATTTTCTCAGAAAACTCTAGGAGTAACAGGTTAGCTTGGTATGGACATAATATATTGCAGAGGGATGAAAGTTATAATACTAGTGTTTTTAAGATAGCATGGTACTGTGACAATTCGTTTCATTCTTGAAAGTTTGCTGCGATCCACGTTAATAGTACGTATTATGAGAGAGACGAATATCTTAGCATTCCATGGATTCACCGTGCGGGTGCCGGGTCCATCGCGTGATAGAGAGAAAAACACCAAGCGAAGTCCAGGACTTGTGACTACAGTATGTAGGGTTAAGGAATTCCTTGACGATCGATCAACACTCCCCTTCTCTGCTCGTGTTGTTCTCCCTACCTATCCAAATTTGGTAAGATCCTATTAGAGCAGCTTTGGATACTCGTTCTAATATAGAACTAGCTGCACTTCTAGAGAGGCCAAGGTCTTTGAGCAAGTTATAGAGAGATTTTGCTGGTAATCCTCTCACACCTACTTCTACAGCGTACAGACTAACTACATAGCCATTTTTAGTTAGTTCATAATATTTATTCACTTTTAAACTGTGAATATATATTATGACCTAACGAATGAACGTCTCTATAACATCATATGGTAACTGTCACCACACCCATGCTATCTGAAAAACACTAGAAAAATGTTGAAGGACAGGTGGAAGTACACAAGAGGAGACGAAGGACAAAGAAAAGGAGGAGGAGGAAGAAGAGTAGGAGTGGGTGGAAGAGGACATGCATGTAAAGGGAATGGATGATGAGTTGATGAGTAATAGACACAAATGGAGAAGATTGACTTATTTTGCTGACCCCACTTAAATGGGGTAATTGAAAGGAGATGACGATGATGAATGTTCATTATAAAATTGTAAATTCCATACTCACAGTTCTATCAGTGCTATAAAGGCGAAAATTTCTGTGTGTTTAAGTGTGTAATTGTGTAAGTATGTTTGTTCCTGTGTTTATGCTGTGGCTACTGAAGCAATTTGGCAGAATGGAAAAAATTGAAATGGAAATAGATTTTACTCTGAATTATCGCATAGGCTAATTCTTCCTGGATAATATCATAGTTCATAAATAAATAAATTGAGAAAATATATGCACTTGTAATGTATGTGTAAAATCAAAATACATGTATATCAATTAGGCTTAGTTTACAAGCATTTTCAGAATATCAGATAATAATATTATCAGATAATAATATGATTATAATTAGTTGAAAACTTAAAATAAAAGTTACAAGGGTTCCAAACGCCCCTTGGTTGAGAAGAGCCCACAACAAACTCGACCAACTTTTATTTTTTATTACCATTTAACAACAGATAAGTAGCCAGTCATGTAGTACATTTTATTTCCAAGCATTTTTATTGTTTACAATCTATACTAATATTATAAAGCTGAAGAGTTTGTCTGTTTGATTGAACATGCTAATCTCAGGAACTACTGAACCAATTTGAAAAATTATTTCATTGGATACCCCATTTATCGAGGAAGGCTATATATTATCCCTTAAGGAACGGGAATCAGGGGCGTCAGCTAGTTTTTAATATATTTAAAAAGTAGCTTAATTAATTATTATTTCCTCCTATGTAGGTACTAAGGTACTAATACAGAAAAATGTCTCTTCGACAAATGAAAAAACTGTACAAGAATGTAGCTCCCAGTATTGTTCAAATTGAAGACTCAGAGTCTGATGAAGAAGACAGTGGTAATTCAACTGTATGTAACAGTTTTGATGTGGTAAGTGTACTTAACTGAATTATTTTCATCACTGGTATAACAAAGTCACTTTACAAGTTAGCCCTTGATTACAATCTCCCCTGATGGTAAGTGATGATGCAATCTAAAATGGAAGTGGGCTAAACTTGTTAGGGGGAGGATGAAAATCCACACCCCTTTCGGTTTCTACACAACATCGTACTGGAACGCTAAATCGCTTGGCGGTACATTTCTGTTGGTAGGGTGGAAACTAGCCACGGCCTCCCACCAGCCAGACCTGGATCAAATAAGAAAACCTCAATCAACCCAGCTGGGGATTGAACCCAGGACTTCCGTCTTGTAAATCCACTATTTCAAAAATGCTGTCAAGACACTAATCAAGGATCCCTAAAACATTTCGTACACCTGATTACTAGCAAGCAAATTTTTTGTGAGTTTTCATGTTAAACCTACCGTTTGTAGATGATTTTTCTCAAGTATGACTTGAAAATGTTAGATTTTTAATTTCAGCAAAAATTCTAACCCCTTTCAACACTTTAGGGGTTGAATTTTTTATCCCTATTGCATTTGAAAGAAAGAAAGAAATATCTTTATTTTTAGGCAGTGCCACACATTACAATAATAAATTTTAAATATATAGCATATAGCTAGAGAAAAAAAAGAAGAACGCCCTGCAATATGTGGCATAACCTAGAAAAAGGCCCTAACTCAGCATTTCACATTAAATCGATAGTTTATGTAATTTGTTACCGTGAACAAAATTAAGAGTAATAATTTTATAGCCCAGGAGTATGAAGTTAGTTCTTGAAAATAGAAGTAGAATAGTTAAAAATACTTGTACCAACTTCCGTTAAAATCCATCGAGGAGTTTTTGTTTCTATAACAAACATACAGTTAGACAGACTGAAAAAAATTTTACTGGCTGCATTTTTGGCATCAGTATTGATCACTAATCACCCCCTGATAGTTATTTTGGAAATATATTTCATGTACAGAATTGACCTCTCTACAGATTTATTATAAATATAGATTAATAGATTATATGAGTATCCTACTCATAAACTGTATCAAATAATTAAATTTATTCAATAGTTGAAATTATCATCTGAACCTGAATCTGAGGCTGAAAGTGATCATGATTTTTCTAATGAAGAAAATCCTGATCTGCACGAAGAAAAAAAAGACAAGAAGGCAGGGAATAAGAAGAATAAAAAGAAAAGCAAAACTGTGGAACAAGAGAATCCCTCGGAGGTTAGATTAACAACTACAATAATATTTGTTGCTCATTGTATTACTACTTTTAACAGCAGTGTTAGTCCAGTAGATATGATATCCTTCAATGTGGAGGGCGTAGGTTTGAATCCGGTCCGGGGCATGCGCCTCCAACTTTTCAGTTTTGTGCATTTTAAGAAATTAAATATTATGTTTCTCAGACAGTGAAGGCAAAACGTCATGTACAAATCTGCATACCTGAGAATTTTCTTGATTTTCAATTTTGTGTGCAGTCTGCCTATCCGCATTTGGCCAATGTGGTGGACTTAAAGCTTAATCCCTTTCTTTCTGAGAGGAGACTTGTGCTCAGTGCAACAGTGAGCATAAGACGGAGGCCTCGGACCAATTATCTTCTATTGCACTAGTATTGTAAATGCACCAAAAAATTGACTGTGGTATTATTTTGAGGGGGATGAGGTAAACTCACACATCGAAAATATTTAAATCTTATTACACTCACATGCAATTTTAACACAATGAAACATTAAATCTATAGATGTATGAACACATAAGATCATTATCAAATATTTTCGACAGAGGAGTAACCTCTAGCGAGACAGGTCCTTTAGAAGGTACCTAATTAGTCTGAGACAGAAGCCCATTTTTTCAGCAGTAGGCGCTGAGCTGATTTTAAAGTCACATTTTGTATATTTTTAAATCCAACAAACTATGAACTCAAAAACTATTTCCTCCTATTTTTGCTTTTACTCAATACTTCCACTTCCTCGGACATATTTAACAACTAGCTGCGCCGCGCGGTTTCACCAGCGTGGTTCCCGTTCCCGTAGAATTATGGGGATAATATATGGCCTTCCTCGATAAATGGGCTATCTAACACTGAAAAACTTTTTCAAATAAACGAAACAACTAAACGAATCAAATCGACGTCCGCGTGGAAATCAATGTAAACTTTAAATCCCTATTTCACCACTTGATAGTGTGAATTTTAAAAACTTTTGGATCCCATAATATTTCGTATTTTTTTATGATTTATGAACAAATTTTTAAAACTGTAACTCTAAAAATTAAGGACTTTCCATACAAACTTTCCACCCCTTCTCATTTTATTTTCGCAATAAAAAGTATCCTATAACCTTCTTCGTATTATGGTCTTAAACCGTGCCAAGTTTCACTTGAATTCATTCAGTAGTTTCAGCGTGATGCCCGAATAACAAAAAAAAGGACAGACAGACAAAAAATCGAAAAAAAATATTTTTAGCTTCAGATTATATAATGCACCCCAACAAAAAATATCAAAATATCTTCAATGTAAAAAATTTACAAAATGTATAGAATTCGTATTATAAGTATAGATTCTAGATGGCGCTGTCTTCCGTTATGCCACGGTAACGTTTGTTGTTACAAATGGTATAAGTAAATCTCAAATTGCAAATAAATGTAATGTGTGTTGTGTATTCGACCAGCTTTATTATAAATATATATTATTTTGCAGGATGACATAGATTTAGCAGTAAATGAGATTAACAAGGAATATGGAGAGGCTGGAGTAGAGACAACTGAATCAGATCCCAGAAGAGATGTACCTACTCGTAACAGCCTGTTTACAATTAACAGAAAACACATTTATGCAAAAAATGAAGAGCTTCGATTTTTTGGTCCAGAAGAAGATGAGAATGGTAGAAGGTAAATAATAATAATAATAATAAATAAATATACTTAAACAATACACATCACTATCTAGCCCCAAAGTAAGCATACAGAGTAGCTTGTGTTATGGGTACTAAGATAGTTGATATTATAATTATAATATTAATATACAATTATATACTACATATAAATACTTATACTTATATTACTTATATAATCTATAATGTATAAATACACACAGACACTGGAAAACACTCATGCTCATCAAACAAATATTTTCCAGTTGTGGGAATCGAACCCACGGCCGTGGATGCAGAAAGCAGGGTCACTACCCACTGCGCCACGCGGCCGTCTTAATAGAACAAACATTACTATCTTTTATATATTTTACACAGAATAAAGATGATCCAGAATGAGTCTTTACAAGCAGCATAGTAAAAACCCATAAAAAAGCAAACATATCCAGTCTCCTTGACATCTGCATATTATATAAATTTTTTTCATAATTAATTTGTATTTCAAAATTTAACTCTAACAATACACTTTAAAAAAATACTCCATCGTATTTCTTTCGTATCTGTGAACAAATTTTGTAGAACAGCTACAACTTGAATTATATTGAAAATTACTGCGACGCTTCCTGTCGTACTGACTCGAGATTGTATTCGTTTTTGAATTTCATATTTGGAGCAGCTTATCTGCTATCATTCTTTAATCTGTGATATTATATTATATATGATATATACTAATATAATATAGAGGTAAAGTTTGTGGTATTATAGGGGAATTTGTGGTATTTCTGAATTCGAATCGATTTTAAAAATATTGAAAAAGAGATTTGAAGACCCGGCACCTGCACAGTGAATCCATGGAATGCTAAGATATTCATCTCTCATGACACTTTGTTGTCTTGTTGTCCACTTCAGTAGGTTGATAATAAAGATCAAAATAGTGAATAGGCCAGCTGGTTAGTTGACTACACATAAAGTTAACATCGAAATAGAATTAAAATTTAATTATTTGTTTCAGGAAAAAGCCCAAAGAAACCAAAACTGTACTAAAGAATCAAATCACGTCGAATGTTGGAATATCAAATGTTAAAGGTAAGATTATTCAATTTGCGTATTCTTTTACAAATCCAGCGGGAACCGTGGATCATCACTGTGTTGGCACCGCCTTCAAAGTGATCAGAAGGTAGCACATACGATGTTATTTCTCGCTTTTTAGTTTATTTTTGTGATTTTGAAGTCGGTTCAATTTTTTTGTTAAAAAGATTTTATTTTCTGTTTTTATTTTTTAGTTAGGTTCAATAATTTTGTGTTAAAATGATAGTAATGAATTTGCCCGCACTAGAAGAGGTATACAAAAAAAGTTTCAAACAAAGAAGAATTTTTAAAATTGCTTAAGAGATGACGAAGTTATTTGGCAACAAGTTGAGAGCCTCATCCTTTTTTTTTTGAAGTCAGTTAAAAATTAGTGTATTATATTTAGGTTTGACTTGCAGGAATATAATAAAGAAATTACCCATAGTGTAGTGTGTTACAAGCTAAAACACAGTAAACAAAAAAATTAAACCGACTTTAAAGATGCATTAAAGTACTGTCATCAACCCATATTCGGCTCACTGCTGAGCTCGAGTCTCCCCTCAGAATGAGAGGGGTTAGGCTAATAGTCCACCACGCTGGCCCAATGCAGATTGACTTCACACATGCAGAGAATTAAGGAAATTCTCTGTTGTGCAGGTTTCCTCACGATGTTTTTCCTTCACCGTTTGAGACACGTGATATTTAATTCCTTAAAAATGCACACAACTGAAAAGTTGGAGGTGCATGCCCCGGACCGGATTCGAACCTACACCCTCCGGAATCGGAGGCAGAGGTCATATCCACTGGGCTATCACGGCTTCGCATTGCATTAAAGTAAAAGCTCATTATTCGCGGGGATCATCATCATTATCAACCCATATACGGCTCACTGCTGAGTTCAAGTCTCCTCTCAGAATGAGAGGGATAAGGCCAATAGTCTTGGTCGATTGATCGATTTGAAGGTGGTGCTACGCCAATGAGGCTATTAAAGTTCATTTTGTTTTTATGGTACCGCCTCACAATTTCGATCCCTTATTTTAGTTTGATTTTAACACAAACTACTGAACCGATTTTCGTGAAAATTTAATGGGATCAATCTGGTAGTACTATTTCAACCAAAACAGGAATTTTAAAATTGGTTAATAAATAAATGACGAAGGTAAAAAAAAGTTAAAACCACATTAAAAAAAATTCGTTTCGAATTGAGAACTTCCTTAATTTTTATAAGTCTAAAAAAGTTTTAGTCTTACTAGTATTATAAAAGCGAAAGTTTGTATGCATGTTTGGATGTTTGTTACTCTTTAACGCCGCTACTACTGAAGCGATTTGGCTGAAATTTGGAATGGAAATAGATTTAACACATATACTACTTTTTATCCCGAAAAATCCATGATTTCCCGAGATTTGCGAAAACTGATGATATGAATGTTTGTTACTCTTTCACGCCTCGACTACTGAACCGAATTAGCTGAAATTTGGTATTGAAATATATTTTAGTGTGGATTAACACATAGGCTACTTTTTATCCCGGAAAAATCCATGGTTCCCGAGGGATTTGTGAAAAACTAAATTCCACGCGGACGAAGTCGCGGGCGTCTGCTAGTTTTTTATATTAGTGTTTGTCTTACAGGAATATATATGACAATCCTAGACAGTAAGGATGGGTACACATATTTTGTCTACAACCACACTAAAGAATATAGACAACGGCATGAAATGTTACTCAATCAAATGCATCATATTCAACCAAGGTATAAATATATTTTTTTTTCTTTACAAGTTATCCCTTGACTACAATCTCACCTGATGGTAAGTGATGATGCAATCTAAGATGGAAGCGGGCTGATTTGTCTGGAGAAGGCATTGACTTCTTATAATAGGACGCACAATCATGTAGAAAATTTCACTTAAAATTTGGCCAATTTTGCTTTGACAGTTTTAGAATTATTGGTAAAGAAAATTATACCTAATTAAATTATGCCTTTAAATATGGTCCAATATTCAATAAAATCCCAAATTCAGAGCACATTCAACCTTAAGGATTAAGTTTAAGGTTGAATTTGCAAATGCGACTACTTGAATTGAGTGCCAAGAAGTTGTGTTTGGCACTCATTGAGTGGGGACGTTTTTTGGTCGATGATTGTGCATCCACTTTTTAATAGGAGATTTATGACCTTATCAGCTTTTGCTCCTTTCCATTGCATGTTGTGTGGTGATGAGTTGTCTTGACCTAGTGTTGTTGACCCACGTTTGACAAGCGTAGGTAAAGGTAGATGCAGAATGCAAACAAACAATCAAATCTTTTCTCTTTATAATATTAGTATAGTATAGATGAGCTAACCCAGGCAAAGATTTTCTTGACATATCAGTTTAAATTGGGGTTTTTGGAAGGAGGTCAAGGAATTCCTTAACCCTACATCCTGTAGTCAACAGGACAGTACAAGTCCAGGACTCAGCTCAGAGTTTTTCTCTCTACCACACGATGGACCCGGCACCTGCACGGTGAATCCATGGAATGCTAAGATATTCGTCTCTAGGCAATACATGAAATGTGTTCAAAACAAAACAGTCAATAATATTTGTAATTCAAATTAAAATCATTTCATGAAGCACAATATTTATTTTCAGATTTGGAATAGAGTTACACGCAGAGTCCTTCAAAAATATGCATGTTGAAGCTATGATGTTGGTTAGTATTTATTGTAGGAAATAGTTGTCTGAGACAGATATGACGTCGCTCGAGCTCGTGTTGGCTCGTGCCGACGCTAGGTGGCGCGACTTCTTTCCGTAAAGAGTGGGGAGTTAGAGAGGGGTAGCGATCGATTGGCGAGAAACGACTTGCGACATATTTTTTTTTATTCCTAACAAGTTAGCCCTTGACTACAATCTCACTTGATGGTAAGTGATGATGCAATCTAAGACAGAAGCAGGCTAATTTGTTAGGAGGAGGATGAAAATCCACACCCCTTTCGGTTTCTACACGACATCGTATCGGAACGCTAAATCGCTTAGCGGTACGACTTTGTCGGTAGGGTGGTTACTAGCCACGGCCGAAGCCTCCCACCAGCCAGACCTGGACCAATTATGAAACCTTCAATCGGCCCAGCCGGGGAAATAAGGAATATAAGGCGCTCGTCGTACGGTCGGCTCGTGGCGTTCAAGCTGTCCACATTTCTTGTTGTGTAATTCTTTATGGGTTACTTGAGATAGGCGGGGAGAGTGACTTGAGTGGAAAAGGGGAGTGTTGGTTTAACCCTACACACAACGTTCACAAGTGCGTGACTCCACTCCATAGTTAGTTGCGATAGGGCCGGATTAAAGAGGTCTAGGTCACAGTTTGTATTAGTGATGTGGTAAATTGTTATTTTTAATTATTTTTGTCATTTTTTTTTCAGTCTTTCGCCCAGTTCTGCTTATCGGATAGTTATGATCAAGCGACGATGGTGATGGAGCACATCATCTGTCACTTGCAGTACATGGCGCACCCGTTCTTCAACATAACCAACGTAAGTATTATTTCAACTTTGTTTAAAAATATATTTTAGAGAAATAAAACAACCAAGGCACTCGGCCGCTCCAATGCGAATCTTATTTATTATAAAAAACTTCACAATATATACTCTTAGTAAGAACCACTCGATATCGCGATACAAAGTTACAAACTACACTTACACTGCCATCTATCGGCACTTCGCTAAACTAAATTTAAAATAATCGATACACCGCGTCGAATGGTCGATTATACACCGGTTTGAAAAAAAACCGAGCATGTTCTCAATTTGACGCGAATGTCTTTTTTTTTAATGTTTGTTACCTCATGACTTCGTCGTTTATTAACCAATTTTGAAATTTTAATTTAGTTTGAAATAGTATACTTCCAGATTGGTCCAATTTAATTTACATGATCGAATTTAATTTACACGATCGAATTTAATTTACACGATCGAATTTAATTTACACGATCGAATTTAATTTACACGATCGAATTTAATTTACATGATCGAATTTAATTTACATGATGAATCGGTTCAGTGATTTAGTGTTAAAATGAAAATAACGAAATTGCCCGCACTGTGGCGCTTTCGTTCACTATACTAGGACGCACTTAAAACAGAAAAATAAAATATTTTCAACAAAAAAGTTGAACCGACTTCAAAATCACAAAAATAAACTAAAAAGCGAAAAATAACATTGTATTGAATCAACAGCCTACAGACTGTTGACATGAAATAATTCAGTATTGTTACCGGATGTTATCAATATTCTGACAGCCGGATACACGTGAGTGACACGTGACGACGCGATGTCAATATACCAACTATTGCATTGACTAGTCTATAAATACAAGCCTCTCGGACAGTCGGGCTCATTCTAGTATTACAGCGATAGCAATAGGGTGCTAAGTAGATACAGTGTTCGATTAAGACCCGAGTTCACCGAATTTCATTTAAACGGCGTTTACCGAACCAGCCCGTGAAATATTAAACGTAGTTTGAACAAGGAGCGTTTTTTTCCTGTTCACCAGACGCTTTTTGATTCTGGTTTGTAACAAATACAACCGAACAATGGAGAACGACGAGTGAACGATTTATGAACCATTTATTTATTATCTATAACAGCATTGCCAACTTGCGAGGAATTCCCCAAACGGCGGGGATATTTTGGGGAATTGCGATATGTTATTTCCCCAATTTGGGGAGTTTCCGCTTAGATTTGTAGGGATTAAAAAAAATACGTTTTGGCAACATTATTATGTACCAAATCAAATTGACAAAAATTTGTCATTTTGTTATATTTTTTTTGTATCCAGTGGCATAAAACCTCAAAGCTAGGATGTGATTTATTTGTGAGAGAAAATTAATTATTCCTGAAGTGAAAAATACACTCTTTTTTAACTTTACGGGTCCTTTGCATTTTGGTAGTAGAGAGAGTAATCTTCGCGAAACTTGCGAGCGTTAAAAAAACATAACCAGCACTTATATCTGTCAAAGACGTCTTAACCGGGGTATGCACGCTCGGTTAAGGTAATCGCCCGATTTACATCCTTAACCGGCATATGGGCTGTGGTCTCAGACTAAATACATATGGACTAGTATCGCACCCAAATTCACGAACAAAATTTTCTGTTATTTTCTAAGGAAAACGAGCTTAGAGGTCATACATATCTTATACTAAACTAGCAGTTTTTGTTCGTTTTATACACCATTTAACTACACAAAAAGGTATTTTTACGGAGGTTTTTATCCGACGGACACGATTGTAAGCCATGAAACATCGATTCTATAGAGACAGTGTTTATAATCGCAAAACATCGTTGATCATATGCTTTGAAAAATAATGTCTTGCGAGGCAGGTCTTTATCTAATTAGTCTGAGGCTGTGGTGAACAGGAAATTTGGACTTAACGGTGTTTAACTTATTTCAACGGTTGATTATGTTTAAACGAATGTCGGTGAACTCGAACCTAAGTGTTAAGTAATTAATTGAGTGATCAAATTAGTGATTAAGTAAATCACTAGTGTGTGTGTACATTACACTATGTATTATTTACAGAAACAGCACCGGCTGGAATTTAAATACATCGAGAATATAATATTTCACGTCGCCCTGTTACAATATAGTCACATGTTGAGTCGGAAAGCTTGTCACAGAACAGCCTTGGAACTGGCCAAGGTCCTCCTCAACCTGGACCCTCGGGACCCGTTGGCAGTCATCCTGATAATTGATAAATTTGCCATCAATGCCAAAGAGTACTCATGGCTCATAGACGCCATCGACTCCATGGCTGAGAAGGATGTCAAATATATGTTTAATATCAAATACTCATATGCATTGGCTCATTATCATGTTGCTATGCAGAATAAAGGTAAGTCAACTTTTAAAGACAAACATGTATATATATTTTACTAGCGGACGCCCGCGACTTCGTCTCGATGTAAATTTTTGAACTACCCCTACCCTACGACGATTCGAAAGTACCACGAAACGTTTCTTAGGCAGCATGCAAAATAAGTAACTTTTCTGGTCGATTTTTTTACACCTTTTGTCCGAAAAACCTAAATATCTTATGGAACCCCTTTTAATTTTATTCATTGGATTTAATTTTATTCAAAATAAAATGTTACTTGTGTGTTATGTTACTTGTGGATAATGTAGCTTTTAAATGGTGAAAGAATTTTTAAAATCGTAAAACCAGTAGTTTTAAAGCCTATTCGTTACAAACAAACAAATTGTGACGGAGTAAAGCGCCATCTGTTGGTATGATGACGAAAACCGTAGAAAACGCGCTCATAAAAGGTGCGAAGAATTGATTAGATTATGGGTCGCTAGTGAATGGGCGTCTAAACCATTGATGGCGACAGGAGCGTGTCTCTTTGCGTGGGATTACGTTTCGTCAAACATACAAACAAATATATACAAACAGAGTTTTCCTCTTTATAATATTATTAGTATAGTATAGAAGTATAGATATAAATCTATACTATTTCTATACTTATAATAAAACTGGTCGAATTCTATACATTTATTCGCAATTTGAGATTTTAGTTATACCATTTGTAACACCAAACGTTACCGTGGCATAGAGTACTACTAGCGCCATCTAGAATCTATACTTATAATACAAATTCTGTACATTTTGTACATTCCCTACAGTGAAGATATTTTGAATTGTGTTGTTGGGGGCATTATATAGTCGATACTGAAGCTAAAAATATTTTTTTTTTCGATTTTTGGTCTGTCTGTCTGTCTCTCCATCTGTCCGTGTTTTTTTTGTTATTCGAGCATCTAGCTGAAACTACTGAATTAATTCAAATGAAACTTGGCACGGTTTAAGACCATAATACGGAGAAGGTTATAGGATAATTTTTATTGCGAAAATAAAATAAGAAGGGGGTGAAATAGGGGTTGAAAGTTTGTATGGAAAGAGTTTGTTTGTTTGATTGAAATCGCTAATCTCAGGAACTACTGGTCCGATTTGAAAAATACTTTCAGTTTTAGATAGCCCATTTATCGAGGAAGGCTATAGGCTATATTTTATTCCCGTATTCCCACAGGAACGGGAACCACGCGAGTGAAACCGCGCGGCGTCGCTAGTATTTAAGATATTTCCAATCTAACCAAATATTCAAAGAGAAGAGGATTTACAGAAGAATTTATTTATTTACAGAAGATTTAAAGAAGGCGGATGAGTTACTTAAGAAGGCTTTATTGTTGTTCCCTTCGCTACCGAAACTGCTCATTCCGGCCAGAGAGCAGAGAGATGAAGCAGTTAAGAGATTGCTGGCTCACCCCATGTACAACGAGCTCGCCTCTAGAAGGTAAGTAAACCTTCTGATCCTTCTGATACTCCTTTTTAACACGTTCGCTGCGGTACGAGGTCAATTGACCTCGTAAGTCTAGCATCTTCAAGAGTTACGAGGTCGACTGACCTCGTACCACACCACATAAAGTTTTAGTACGAGGTCAAAAAACCTCGTAACGCGCCAGAGTAAAGTACAGAAAAATCAGTTTCGCAGCTAATGTGACTTCAAAAAAGCGGCCAAGTGCGAGTCGGACTCGCCCATGAAGGGTTCCGTAGCAGCAAACAACATTATTACATATACACATTATATATTTAAAAAATATGAGTTATGCAGTTCGACTCCTATAAGTTATGGGAAATACTCCGGAGCACCCTTTTTTTTTATTCTTGACAAGTTAGCCCTTGACTACAATCTCACCTGATGGTAAGTAAAGATGAAATCCAAGATGGAAGCGGGCTAACTTGTTAGGAGGAGGAGGATGAAAATTTACACCCTTTCGGTTTCTACACGACGTCGTACCGGAACGCTAAATCGCTTGGCGGTACGTCTTTGCCGGTAGGGTAACTAGCCACGGCCAAAGCCCCCAACCAGCCTTGTAAACAGTGTTTAAACTGAATTATGGAAGTATTATAAGCTATATTTTATTTTGTACCGTCAATAATAACCAGTAAAAACTTTAATATAAATGAAAAAATATCTACGTAAAATTTTTGCCGCCGAAACACAACACATTAGCAAGTGACGTCATTCATAGAGATAACAGCGTGATTGGCGTTTGCAGTGATGTGATATATCACGTCACCGCAAGCGCCAATCACAAACCGATGCCTTGTAGCGAATGACGTTACAGTTTATGATTGGTTTGCGTTGACGTGATAAAAATACAATTTTGTTTTATAAAAATATTACAATTACGAGATTATTTTCACAAATAAAAATGTGATTAGAGTTTCTAGGCATCTAAACTGCCTATGTGCAAAAAATCTTCTTAGTTTTGTACAGCAGGGGAGTAGCCTATTATTTTATCTAATAAACTTTATCTTTATCTTTAAAAACAAAAAAAAAACCTTGAAGTTATGGCAAATAGTCCCGAGCACCCTGTATAAGTGATCACTGTCGGCAGTATATCCCAGCACCCTGTATAAGTGGTCACTGTCGGCAGTATATCCCAGCACCCTGTATAAGTGATCACTGTCGGCAGTATCTCCCAGCACCCTGTATAAGTGATCACTGTCGGCAGTATATCCCAGCACCCTGTATAAGTGGTCACTGTCGGCAGTATATCCCAGCACCCTGTATAAGTGATCACTGTCGGCAGTATCTCCCAGCACCCTGTATAAGTGATCACTGTCGGCAGTATATCCCAGCAGCCTGTATAAGTGGTCACTGTCGGCAGTATCTCCCAGCCCCTGCACGAGCTGACTCTGCTGTACGCGGCGTGCATGCAGCCGCGCTGGCGCGAGCCGGCGGCGATGCAGTGGTTCGTACGGAACGCGCTCGAGCTGATGGACCAGTACGACGCCGAACCACTTATACGGGTAATTGATTGCATTTTTTTTTTTATTTTTAATTGACTTCCAAAAAGGAGGAGGTTCTACTTTCGGCTGTGTGTGTATATGTATATTTTTTTTATTATGTACTAGCGGACTCGTGACTTTGTCCGCGTGGAACTCAATGTAAACTTTCAACCCCTATTTCACCACTATAGTTGTTGAATTTTAAAAATTCTTGAATCACATTATATTTCGTATCTTTTTTATGATTTATAAACAATTTATTTCCGGGATGAAAGGTAGCCTATGTGTTAATCCAGGCTATAATATATCATAATACCAAATTTCAGCTAATTCGGTTCAGTAGTCGAGGCGTGAAAGAGTAACAATCATTCATATCACCAAAATCATCAGTTTTCGCAAATCTCGGGAAACCATGGATTTTTCCGGGATGAAAAGTAGCCTATGTGTTAATCCAGAGTAAAATCTATTTCCATTTCAAATTTCAGCCAAATCGCTTCAGTAGCCACAGCGTAAAAGAGGAACAAACATACTTACACACTTACACACAAACTTTTATAATATTAGTGTGATAATGTGTTGTTACGGGTTCCTCGAGTAAGGGCTGGTATTGACATTTATTGTTTAAGTATATTATCAAAATATAAAATAAAATAAAAATTAAATAGTAGATTGTTATACAAGGGGCTAAAAAGACCCCTTATATACGAGGTATTTTTAGGGCTCGAGACGTAAGGCGAGGGCCGCTAAATAGAAACCGAGTTTATAATGGGTTTAGCCCCACGTGTTACACTCTGCTTTTCACTACGATTGCAAGAATATAAAATATTTTAGTACAATATTCAATGATCTATTTTATTTGAAAATTAAATGTACAAAGTCTACAATCTTGGATATTAAGGGGGTTGCTTTTAACATAATTTCCGACTATTGTGAAAATGAATAATGAGTATGTGAGGTAAACGTGGGAGATAATAGTTTAAAAAACTCCTTTCGTAAGTGAATTTAAAAAATAAATCAAGTGTGTATTATTCACGCCATTTTTTTTTAAATTCTCGCTTTTTAATTTTATTTTTCTTTCACATGAGAAAAAGGCAAAGGTATTACACTGTAAAGGATGTCCCATGTCTTCATATCTCGCTGTATTCGCAACTCAATAAAAATTAAATGAAAAAATTAACGCATTCCACAGACAAGAACGCTGCATTTCATTCCTATTTAAAGTTTTTTATTTATTTTTCAAAACAATCAGGACCTTACCTATAATGATTCTATTTTCGAATAAAACCTCCTACGTTTTATAGTAGACTAGTACTTGGCTAGAACTCGTAACAGACAAGAAATAAAAACAACAAAATTACTATAGCCCCTAGAGGCTGAAATGCTTGTTTAGCCCCGCTGTGGAGTGGTAATATGACAGTGTTTTTGAGCAAGAGTAGTGAAAAATTCTTTATTGCCATCTTATTACTAGCAGTGCAATTCAATTTAAAGTTAATCAAATACAATTAAATTTTTCAAACAAAAAAAAACTAAAAAATCATTTATACTAAAACGACACCATACAATAATAAACTTCAAAGTAATTGTGATATGTAGTTTTGATTTATAAAGATTCATTTATTTATTTACTAGCTAACGCTGCGTGGTTTTACCCGCGTGGTTCCCGTTCTCGTAGGAATACGGGGCTAATATAGAGTCCATAGCCTTCCTCGATGAATGAGCTATCTAACACTGAAAGAATTTTTCAAATCGGACCTGAGATTAGCTCGTTCAAACAAACAAACTCTTCAGCTTTATATATTAGTATAGATATAGAATATAGATATATGTAAACTGAATCAATTTTTCCATTTTAATTAGGCGAAGTATGAACACAAGACAAACGTGCGACAGACGCTGTTCCGCTTGTGGCCGGCGCCCGTGGCCCGACATCTGTGCGTCATAAAACCCATGGCCAATTGGCTCGTGGACGGGGTGAGTTTGTCATCATCACCATCATCATTATCATCATCATCATTATCATCATCATCATCATCATCATCATCATCATCATCATCATCATCATCATCATCATCATCATCATCGTCATCGTCATCGTCATTATCATCATCACCATCGTCATCACCATCATCATTGCCATCATCATCACCATCATTATCATCATCATCATCATTACCTTCATCATCACCATCATTATCATCATCATCATCATTGTCTTCATCATCACCATCATTCTCATCATTACCATCATCATCATCACCATCATTATCATCATCATCATCATCATTGACTTCATCATCACCATCATTATCATCATCATCATCATTGTCTTCATCATCACCATCATTATCATCATTATCATCATCATCATCACCATCATGATTATCATCATCATCATCATCATCATCATCATCATCATCATCATCATCATCATCATCATCATCGTCATCGTCATCGTCATCGTCATCACCATCATCATTGCCATCATCATCACCATCATTATCATCATCATCATCATTACCTTCATCATCACCATCATTATCATCATCATCATCATTGTGTTCATCATCACCATCATTATCATCATCATCATCATCACCATCACCATCATCACCACCATCACCACCATCACACCACCATCACCATCATCACCACCATCACACCACCATCATCGTCGTCGTCCTCATTGTCGTCGTCATCGTCACCATCACCGTCATCACCACCACCACCACCATCATTATTATTAATCAAGAAATTTTGTCCCAAACAGGCGGTGCCGGAACCACCATTTTATGAATTTGTACACGTCATCAACCCTGTACCGGACAGTCGTACTGTGAACCGCTACAACTATGACTACCCGCCTTCGTTCCTTATGTCTGGCTGATCGTTGGGGTTTTTTTTAATGTTTTTTCATTAATAGGCTACTCGCCTGCTGTACAAAACCAAGAAGATTTTTTGCATATAGGCGCCAGTTTAGATGCCTAAATTCTAATCACATTTTTATTTGTGAAAATAATTTCGAAATTGTAATATTTTTATAAAACAAAATTGTATTTTTATCACGTCACCGCAAATGCCAATCATAAACTGTGACGTCATTCGCTACAAGGCATCGGTTTGTGATTGGCGCTTGCGGTGACGTGTATATCACATCGTCGCAAACGCCAATCACGCTGTTATCTCAATGAATGACGTCACTTGCTAATGTGTTGTGTTTCAGCGGCAAATTTTTTACGTAGATATTTTTTCATTAATATTAAATTTTTTACTGGTTATTATTGACGGGACAAAATAAAATATAGCTTATAATACTTCCTTAATTCAGTTTAAACACTGTTTACAAAAGAGGCAAGTAGCCTATTGAATGAATGAAAATGAAGGTTTAACATGAGGGTACATATGAATTATCTTAAATAATTAAATACATTTGAACGAAGAAAAAAAATGAAACTAAATTAATACAATGTCACAATTACTTAATAATAAGTTAGAAAATCCGTAAAATAATCTTGAATGTCATAATAACTTTTTTTTATAAATAAATTATAAATTTTACATTTTTAAATATTGACCAGGGCTTCTCTTTTAGACTATGAGGAAGTTTATTATATATTTTTATTGCCATACAAAAATAACTCTTGGCATAATTGTTGTAGATATGTATATAGCAATCACAGATTAAGAATAATAAGCAGCTAGAGTGCACAGCACACTACTGTCGTAGCCGCACCAAATACAAAATACGAAAACGAATACATTCTCGAGTCAGTACGACACGCAGCGTCGCATCGGAAAGTTTCAACATAATTCGATTATTCAAAAATGGCGTCTTATGTTTTTAAGTATTTTAAAAACTGTTCGCGAAAACTAAAGATATAAGACAGATTATAATTATTGATTTAAGTAATTGTTGTTAGTGTTAAAGTTTGAAATACAAATTATGAAAAAGTTTGTATTTGCGGTTGTCAAGGACACGCGTGACTTTTTTATGGTTATCGCCGGCTTCACCACACTGCTTGTCTGTACTCACTCTGTATATCTTTACTCTGTGATAGCAATGTGAATAATTTAAATAAATAGGGATGTTGATAGCTTATCAAATTGTATATAAATTAAAAGTATGCTAATTGTACTGTCCGATAATATAAGTTTACCGGACGTCATGCCGGCTGGGCTGCAAGCATGTGGATATATCGGACTGTCTGTGGCAAGCATTATATTTTTATGGGCTTTCAAACAAAATAACAAATATCTTTGTTATATACATACCAATGTAGATAATTTAAATTGGGATAATGACAGTTTTTCAAATTGTAATTAAGATTAGGCTAATAGTATTTGACTATACTAATTAAATGTTTATTATTTCACTACAATATATTATGTCGGTAAAAAAATGGTGATAAGTTTAATAACAAAGGCATAATAAAAATATAATAATAATTAATTTAATATTTCAAACTTCCACTTTATTACATTTTTTAGAATATTAAATTAATTTTTTTCTCTCATTTATTTATTTACCTTTTTTTTAAATAAAGAAAAAAAATAATTTAATATTTCATACTTCCACATAGACAATAAGTCCTAGTTTTCGCACGCTCCTACAAATGCATCTACAGCTATTTAAAAACATAGTTCATTTTTAATGGTACTACATTGACCTCATAAAATATTACGATTTTCGAAAGTTCCCCTCGATTTCTCCAGGATGCCATCATCAGATCCTGACATGAAAAAAATGGGACCACTTTGGAATCAAACACTTCAAAACAAAAAAAGAATTTTCAAAATCGGTACATAAATGACGGAATTATCGCTGGACATACATAAAAAAAAAATACAAAACTCCTCCTTTTTGGTAGTTGGTTAAAAATGACGCACAATCATGTAAAAAATTTCACTTAAAAACTGGCCAATTTTGCTTTGACAGTTTTAGAATTATGGGTAAAGATATATGCCTAAAGTCCTTTAAATATAGTCCAATATTCAATGAAATCCCAAATTCAACCTTAAGGCTTGAGTTTAAGGTTGAATTTGCAAATGCGACTACTTGATTTGAGTGCCAAGAAGTTGTGTTTGGCACTCATTGAGTGGGGGCGTTTTTTGGTCGCTGATTGTCTCAGACCAATTATAGAAGGACCTGTATCGCACTCATAGTCACGATAAAATTTGTCTGTCATTTTCTGAAGAAAACGAGCTTAGATTTGCTATATATCTTATACATAAGTATAAGATATAAACTTATAAGTTTTTGCCCGTTTTTTACACAATTTAATTACACAAACAGGTATTTTACGGAGCTCTTTAACCGACGAACACGATTACAACTATTTAACATCAATACTATAGATACAGTTTCTTATAATCGCATTAGATCGTTGATCATATACTTTGACAGAAAAGTAACGTCTAGCGAGGCAGGTCCTATACAATAATTGGTCTGAGCTGATTGTGCATCCACTTTTTAATAGGAGATCAATGTGGTACTGCTAGTAGTAATAGGTGTATTTTTTCGGAGCATCAATGCTTTTTTTTTTAATAAAAGTTTAAAGTTGTCTTGGTTTACTTATTTATTACCTTTAGTTAAGATTAGCAGAAGCCTAGGTTTTAACCGTGTAGTTTTAGTTCCCGTGAAAATACGGGTATTAAATATAGCCTATGTTTTTCACAAGTGGCTTTCTAATGGTAAAATAATTTTCAAAATCGGTTCAGTAGATCTACAGATTCATCATTATCAACCCAAATTCGGCTTACTGCTGAGCAGTGTTACCAACTCTCCAAAATATTTATCCCTAAAGTTTGTGTCAAAAACCCCTAAAATCGCCATAATTATTGAGTTGTTCCCCTAAAAAATATAAATTCATAATAATTTAGAAGTAATATGTTTCAAAAGTCTATATTTAATAGGGACAAAATATTACGTCTTCTGAAGATTCAGATTTTTTGAAATCATACATGTTGACAGAGAATAAATTTAACAACTTTTTTTATTGGATGAAATTTGCCGCCGGTTGTCTCAGAGTGGTTGTAGAATATCGTATTAAGTATATGTCGCTAGGTCAAGAAAGAAATATTACAATTAGCATCAATTTAAAAATATTAAAGAGTCAAAAAATCCCTAAAAATACCCCTAAAAACGTCCCATTTCACTTATTTGCCCCCTAAATCTGAGGGAAAACCCCCTAAGCTGGGAATTCTGCTGCTGAGCTCGAATCTCACCCAGGTGAGATTGTAGTCAACTGTCAAGGGCTAACTTGTAGAGTATTTAAAAAAATCCATATTTCTAATATTGGAGTCAAATAATACATACAACAAACGTCCTCAGAAACAGCTCCGATGTTGATGTTGATTTTTTTTAAAGTCATGTTTTTTTATGTTATTTAAAATCATAAATGTTTTGGTGTTCTTGATATTATTTGAAATCAGAAACCTTTTGAAGTGGCAAAAGGTTTCTGATTTCAAATAATATTATATAATATCAAGAAACAAACATAACAAAAAACAAATCATCAAAATCGGAGCTGCTTATGAGCAGGTCGAGGCTCTTTTGATTCGGCTATAAGTCGCAAATGTATTCCAGACACAATTTAAATCTTAGATTTAAAAGTACGTTCGTTTCACTCTTGAAAGTTGGTTGAGATGGAACGTAATAAGAATGTCTTAAGGTAACTGTCACCCGCACCATTCTACAACGCATTAAGTACAACTTTATTTAAAAAAAGTATAATGAGCAACCATAAAGGGAACTTTTATCCCGAAAAAAATGGCCTGCGTGGCGCAGTGGTATGTGCGGTGGATTTACAAGACGGAGGTCCTGGGTTCGATTCCCGGCTGGGCCGATTGAGGTTTTCTTAATTGGTCCAGGTCTAGCTGGTGAGAGGCTTCGGCCGTAACTAGTTACCACCATACTGGCATAGACGTACCGCCTAGCTATTAAGCATTGCAGTACGATGTGTAGAAATAATAAGGGGTGTGGATTTTCATCCTACTTGTTTCAACAACAAATTGCCTTCCTCCACCATCTTATGTTGTATCATCGCTTGACAAATAAGTAAGAAGCTATAACTAAGGGGCCATGTAAAATTAAAAAAAAATGAGCACATACATCGGGTTTAAAGAACCTAAAGCTAAAAATTTGCCAAAAAAAAAAGTAAAAGAGAGCGATCATATTTGTTGTCTGTGTCTGTGATAATAATCTGTGGGTTAGATTATTTGACGTCTGTGGACTCTGTGGTGCACAGACGACAAATGAGCTGTGTGTGGTGTTTTTACTTTTTACTCTCTGTGGTTTGTTATTTTATTTAATTTATTGATCTGTGACATTGTGACAAATAAATAAAAAATTATGAAAATCTTTAATTACGCATGCATTATTTCAATAATATTTTAGAGATTGTACGCAATTCCTAAGTAATAACTAATAGTAATTATTATAAGGTGACTCCGTACGTTATTTTTGATACAATGTGATTTGTGTCCCATTAAAATTTTATGTATTGTTAAGACTAGAGATTGAGAACTACAATTATAGAACTTGGTACTTGACCAACACTAAGCTGAATTTCAATGCTTTATGTTCTGCTGTGATTGTGGCTAAGACGTTGTAGAAGACTTAAAAACTATACAGTGGTAATACAGGTTATTGTGAAAACTGAAAGAAGTCTTGAATCTCCATGTTGGAAACATGGAAGTGAAAAAAGAATATGATGAACTGGTTGCATCTCACCACGGACACTCAGTACCTGAGGAGAGCAACACTGAGTTGGAGTCAAAGCTACTGGCTCATGCTCTTCGGGAATCTCTCCAAAAGACACGAGCTTCAAGCTCCATAGTTGCAGAAAATTTACCAGGAATACATGATCTGTTGAAGTATGAAAGTACCACATTCGGATGTACTATTTGTTTTAAGGATTTTCCCTGTGAAGAAGAGTACAATGCTCATATGAACATGCATTTTCAGGTGATACAAATATCCGTCATTCTACTAAGTTTATAGCTCGCTCCATTGTCTGTTGAATGACTGGTTCTTCTTGTGAAGTCAATAGCATGAAGACTGGTAGAGACAAATATCTTAGCAATCCATGGATTTACCATGCGGGTGCTGGGTTCATTGCTTGGTAGTCAGAAAAGTTCCAAGCAAAGTCCAGGATTCGTGACCAACAGATGTAGGGTAAAGGAATTCAGTTGAGTGATGTACTCGCCATTGATGTTGATGCCTAGTCTGTCCCAGTTCTGGACAGGTGGATTTACAAGACAGAGGTTCTGGGTTCAATCCCCGGCTGGGCCGATTGAGTTCTTCTTAATTGGTCCAGGTCTGGCTGGTAGGAGGCTTCGGCCGTGGCTAGTTACCACCCTACCGTCAAAGACGTACCGCCAAGCGATTTAGCGTAACTGTATAATGTCATATAGAAACAGAAAGGGACGTGGATTTTCATCCTCCTCCTAACAAGTTAGCCCGCTTCCATCTTAGATTGCATCATCACTTACCATCAGGTGAGATTGTAGTCAAGGGCTAACTTGTTAAGAATAAAATAAAAATAAATAAATAAAAATTTCTCAAGGAGTGTTAATTTCATGTATGTTCCTTTGTCTGACAGATCAGTGATATTGACACTTTATGTTTGATGTCACAAGTGAGTGAGGCTGCTGCAGCTGCGAGCTCTGGCTGGCACTCGGCGCCCCTCAGTGAGCACAAGTCAGTATACTGTAGCAGTGTTCATACCAGCCTCGCCTCCTCTCTGCCCGCTGTGTACGCTCCACTCCCCAGTACTCTGCATACATTCTCACACGAGTATACTTTACAGGCATGCAGTTCAGAGCTTGGACGATGACTCTCACTCCTCCGGACACTTGGCTCAACCTTCAGGTGAGTGAGCAACTTGTCGGCCCACACATAGTGGAGAGTTAGCCTCTCTCCTATAAGGAAGGCCTAGCCCTATAGTGGGCTGTTAAAGTAGGCATATATGTAGGTGTAGCCCTAAAATATTAATGGGGTTTAACCTATGTAATTAATGATTTTATTACCAGCATTTTCAGATTTAAATAGATAGGCTCAGGGTGCAAATAGTCAACTGACATATCAAAAGTGCTTGTAAACTGAGTCTACTTGAAATAAATTAATTTTGAATTTTTTAAAAAAAGTTGATCGTCTCATCGAGATGAAGCTACTCACAAAAAATTAGCTTGTTAGTAATCAGGTGTACAAAATGTTCTGTTCTTCATCCCTGACTAAATACCGACCGGGTGACCTCAGATATCGGGGACCTCATCTTCGGCAAAGACGCTGTGTAGCTTGTGTTTGTGTTGTCTGGGAAACGTTGTCGGTCGTTATGTGATCGTAAGGATCGTAAAGGACTTTCTTCGGGCATCTATATCTACAAGCGGGGTTGGGATCGTTGTCAACCTCCACCACTAGTTGGTTGGGGTGGGTGGCGGCTCTGTCAAAAAAGGTTTCATATACAGGATGATTCGGTCTTTAGTGAAGATTTTTTTTTCGTGGTTCTGTATCATTAATAGAATATAAATCGTTTGTAGATTTACATTCGGTACATTTTATGTAATGATTTTTTTTCAATTTATGACTCAAAAATAACAAAATAATGGACACATTATTAGCAAACAATCGCGGCAATTGCTGGCGGCCCTTCCTGACGTCCTTTAATTATAAAAAATAATAGATAGGTATCAAACGAAAATAAAATAAACGCACAAAGGTCAACGGTCCTCGGCCCGGGCGCTCGCTAACCTACCAGCTGATTTTGTTGTTAGGGGATATGTGGAGGGTGACCCTCAAATTCTGTTTGAAAATAAATAACTTTAGCTAACTATAACTTTGTTATTTTTGAGTCAAAAAAAAAAAAGAAAAAATACGTGATCATTAATTTTTCTTGCCTATTTGGCATGCAAATTATTATGTGTTTTTAAATTATTTGAATCTATTAGACTTCATTCAATATTTACAATATACAATTTACATTTTTCAGAATATTATTATTAAATAATTAGTGTGGTCAATCCAAATGATATTCAATAGTAATAATAATAATAAAAAATACAAGCAAAAAGTTAAACATGTCACAAAAAAAAATAAAAATTATTTGTCTGAAATAATATCGATAGTATCAATTTATATATTCGTTTACACTGATGACTTAGATATTTGTATAAATTATTCTTAAAGCAGTTTATATTTTTTACTTTCCTAATTTCCTTTTGGTAACTTATTATAAATTTTTATTGCTGCACTGAAGAAACTGTTGTGGTACAGAGCAGTTTTATGTTGTTCGCATCTGAATTTTTCATTGTCGCGTCTCATCATTTTCATTTTTATGTCATTTTCATTTGGTACTAGCGGACGCCCGCGACTTCGTCCGCGTGAAATTCGATGTAAACTTTCAACTACTCCTACCCTACCATTACCCTACCCTACCACTACCCTACCCATTCCCTACCCCTACTCTATCCCTACCCTACCCCTACACTACCCCTACCCTACATTGAAATTTTTCCTGATTTTTTTTTGCTATAAACCTCACGGAGCCTGAGACCTTTCCAACGAATGCAAACCTGTGGAAATCAATTCGTGCGTTCTGGAGTTATAGCGTCAGGAAGGAAAACCAGACTTATTTTTATCATATGGTATAAACAATTGTTTGTTATTAACTACAAACATAACTACTTCATAAAAATATAATGATGGTATTGTTAGTATGTCTAGTTATTGGAAATACGGCCTACAACTATCTCGTATACATAGTTGAAAAAGTGCTCATATGCATCTTTTTTGCGCTATCAATACACTGTTATTATTAATACCGTTTCCCCAGTATATGATACCGTACCTTAATATAGATACTACATATCCATGGTATGCAGTCATTAGGACGTCATGGTTGACATGTGCAAACTATATGACGCTTGACTAACTTGTTTAGATACATATTCGATGTGATTTTTCCATGTCAAGCATCTATTCATGTATGTATCTGCCAAACATGGGTCTACAACACAAGTTCGAGGCATAAACTCATCACCACACAACGTGCAATGGAAAGGAGCATCTTGAAACTAAAAAAAGCTGACAAAATAAACAGTATGATTATTAGGAAAAAAACTAATCTCACAGATGCTCTGGACCATGCACAAAGACTTAAGTGGAGATGGGCAGGCCACCTTGGCAGGCTAAAGGACAAACGGTGGACTAAGAAAATTACCTACTGGAAAGGTCCACTTGGTAAAAGGAAGGTAGGAAGGCCTATAGGAAGGTGGGTAGATGACATTACCGCAGTGGCTGGCCAAGGTTGGATGGAACTCACAAAAGAAAGGGACAATTGGAAAAAGATGGAGGAGGCTTATACCCGAAGGGGCCCATTATTAACTAGTACATAAATTAACTATTTAGATAAATATATAGATTAGTTAGAATAGTTTTAAGATATTGTTAAGTATTGTTAAGTTAAATGGGAAAATAAAGCTTATTATTATTATTATTATTAAGCATCTATTTGTAGTTTGTAAATTTGTTACATTTGTATTGTCAATTTTATTATCTATATAATTAATATCTATGTCAAGTTTATGTCTATTGCTCCTAATATTTAGAAATGTCATTAATTTAGTTTTATTAAAATTTTATGTCAAATTATTTGATGTCAGCCATTGCATTATGTCAACTATACTAGTATTCATCATATGTTCTTGATGTTCTTGATCTTTATTAGTAAATATTACACTACAGTCATCAGCAAACAAAATCATAGGGTTATTGGTTGATTTATGCATGTCATTAATATAAATTAAGAATAGTATGGGGGCCTAATATCGCTATGTAAGTCGAGTGTGTTATAGAATAAGTTTCTATACTAAGTTTATTTTTTATTAGTTTGTATTTCGACATCTGTCAAATGGAATTGTAAGAAAACAAAGGATTAAATAAACAGTCTTATATCACGCAATGGTCTTTTACAACATGGTGACAGCGGTGGGATACGAACCCACGCCCTTTCGGACTGGTGAAAGGATTAAATAAACAGTCTTATATCACGCAATGGTCTTTTACAACAGAGTGTACAAACCACGATCATTTAATCTTCACTGTGCGTGACCCGACGCGCACTTGGCCGGTTTTTTTTTATAAAATAAATAAAAGAAAAATAAAGCAATGAAATTTTTTTGTTTCAGTCCCTCACTTGGCCGCGCCTCTTGCAACCAAAGAAGATGTTACAATCGCTGAAATACCAGCACTTGATATCAAAGAAGAATTAGCTGACCAGACGTCTGAGACCAACACTAAGATAGATATTAAACTATTAATGAACTGTGTCGTCAAATTATATGATATATTCAGATACCCTGAGAGATCAAGAGCATCTGTCAGCAATTGTACCAGGCGACATGTTGATACTGCCTCTACAAAGTCTCATTGTCAGAGAACAAGTGAGAATAACGTCACCGGGACACTCAACAAACATAACACTTTGCAAAGTGAAAGTGATTGCTTGAATAATGACAGTAATATACAATTAACCAACTCGACAGTAAATAGTTTACACACACATAATGAGAAAAAATGCTATACTTGTGATGTTT
The DNA here is from genome assembly GCF_947172395.1 of Bicyclus anynana. Lineage (NCBI taxonomy): Eukaryota > Metazoa > Arthropoda > Insecta > Lepidoptera > Nymphalidae > Bicyclus > Bicyclus anynana. The sequence goes on along the minus strand of NC_069108.1, from coordinate 1,975,921 downwards.
GCAGAAGTATGTTTAAACAAAAAAAGCTCTTAGTTAAACACATAAAGACTCACAGTGAAAGAAAACAGTTCACTTGCAAGCTTTGTCAATACAAATGCACTAACAGAATTCATTTAGTGCTTCATATGCGAACTCACACTGGTGACAAGTCTTATTCTTGTAACTTATGTGAGTACAAATGTACTCGTAAACAATATTTAGTGAATCATATGCGAACTCACACTGGTGAGAAACCTTATTCTTGTACGCTATGTAAGTATAAATGTGCAGTTAACGTTAGCCTAATGAGACATATGCGAACTCACACTGGTGAAAAGCCTTATTTTTGTAACTTATGCGAGTACAAATGTGCTCAAAAAATTCAGTTAGTGAGACATATGCAAACTCACACTGGTGATAAGCCTTATTCTTGTAACTTATGTGAGTACAAATGTACTCGTAAACAACATTTAGTGAGTCATATGCGAACTCACACTGGTGAAAAGCCTTATTCTTGTAACTTATGTGAGTACAAATGTACTCGTAAAGAACATTTAGTGCGTCATATGCGAACTCACACTGGTGAAAAGCCTTATTTTTGTAACTTATGCGAGTACAAATGTGCTCAAAAAATTCAGTTAGTGAGTCATATGCGATCTCACACTGGTGATAAGCCTTATTCTTGTAACTTATGTGAGTACAAATGTACTCGTAAACAACATTTAGTGCGTCATATGCGATCTCACACTGGTGATAAGCATTTGTATTGTGACATATGCGAGTACAAATGTGTTAAAAAAAAATACTTAGTAAATCATATGCGAACTCACACTGGTGAGAAACCTTATTCTTGTACGCTATGTAACTATAAATGTGCAGTTAACGTTAGCCTAGTGAGACATATGCGAACTCACACTGGTGAAAAGCCTTATAGTTGTAACTTATGCGAGTACAAATGTGCTCAAAAAATTCTGTTAGTGTGCCATATGCGATCTCACACTGGTGAGAAGCCTTATTCTTGTAACTTTTGTGAGTTCAAATATGCTCGAAATGTCCACTTAATGATACATATGAGATCTCATACTGGTAAGAAGCCTTATTCTTGTACGCTGTGTAAGTATAAATGTACAGTAAATAGTAGCCTAGTGAGACATATGCGAACTCACACTGGTGAGAAGCCTTATTTATGTAATTTATGCACGTTTAAAAGCATTACACATAGTGACCTTGTGAGACATAAACGAACTCACACTAGTGAGAAGCCATTCTCTTGTAACTTATGCGGGTACAGATGTGCTCAAAAAGCCTACTTAATTACACATATGCGATTTCACACTGGTAAGAAGTCTTATTCTTGTACGCTATGTGAGTATAAGTGTACAGTAAAGATAAGTTTAGTGAGACATATGCGGATTCACACCGGTGAGAAGCCTTATTCTTGCAATTTATGTGAGTACAAATGTTCAGTAAACGGTAGCCTTGTGAGTCATATGCGATCTCACACTGGTGATAAGCCTTATTCTTGTACGCTATGTGAGTATAAATGTACAGCAAACAGTAGCCTAGTGAGACATATGAGAACTCACACTGCTGAGAAGCCTCATTCTTGTAACTTATGCGAGTACAAATGTGCTCAAAAAAACCAGTTAGTGTATCATATGCGAACTCACACTGGTGAGAAGCCTTATTCTTGTTCGCAATGTGAGTATAAATGTGCAGGAAACAGTAGCCTAGTGAGACATATGCGAACTCACACTAGTAACAAGCTTTATTCTTGTAACTTAAGCACGATTAAAACCATTACAAATAGTGACCTTATGAAACAAAAACGAACTCACACTGATGAGAAGCCTTATTCTTGTAACTTATGCGAGTACAAATGTACTCAAGAAACCCACTTAATGAATCATATGCTATCTCACACTGGTAAGAAGCTTTATTCTTGTACGTTATGTGACTATAAATCTTCAGTAAACATTAGCCTAGTAAGACATATGCGAACTCACACTGGTGAGAAGCCCTATTCTTGCAATTTGTGCGAGTACAAATGTGCAGTAAACGCTAGCCTTAGGAGTCATATGCGATCTCACACTGGTGAGAAGCCTTTTTCTTGTAACTTATGTGATTACAAATGTGCTCAAAAAATACAGTTAGTGAATCATATGCCATCTCACACTGGTGACATGCCTTTTTCTTGTACGGTATGCAAGTATAAATGTGCAGTTAACAGTAGCCTAGTCAGACATATGCGAACTCACACTGGCGAGAAGCCTTATATTTGTAACACATGCGAGTACAAATGTGCAAGTAACAGTAGTCTAGTTAATCATATGCGAACTCACTCTGGTGAGAAGCCTTTTTCTTGTACGCTATGTGAGTATAAATGTGCAGTAAACAGTAGCCTAGTCAGACATATGCGTACTCACACTGGTGAGAAGTCTTAATTTTGTAACACATGCGAGTACAAATTTGCAAATAACAGTAGCCTAGTTAGTCATATGCGAACTCAGACTGGTAAAAAGCCTTACTCTTGTACGCTATGTGAGTATAAATGTGCAGTAAACAGGAGCCTAGTAAGACATATGAGAACTCACACTGGTGAGAAGCCTTAGTCTTGCAACTTGTGCTAGTACACATGACCACGCACGCTGGCGACACTAGCACACACACACTGCCAGAGTCAACAACAACACGTATAATTCTGTGTATGTTCTTTATGTTCTGAGGTACCTAACGAGATAACTTTGTCTTCTTATCACTCCCTCTTCCGCCCCATCACAACGTAAGAGTAATGGGGATGATGACTAGGTTTGAATATATTGATTTTTAAGATACATTCGGGTAAATAAGGTCAATGTTAACTAATTTATACATAAAAAGCAAAGATTGTCTGGATATTTGAAAAAAAAAGGAAATTATAAAATTTCAAAATCTATTAAAAATCTTTCATCGTAATTAGATGAAAATTCATACAGTTTTAGCTTCCTTACATTAAATGTGACATTTTTTAATATGTGAACTATAAACATAAAAGCACAAATAACAAAGATATTAGTAATTTTGTTTGAACGCACATACAAATCTAACGATCATTACCTACGACGTCATTCGGACGAGACGGATCCGCGGCAGCGCCGCAAATCTGACCCTTTAAATCCCTGTAGCTCCGAAAGTAATGATCGCAGATACCTTGTTACTTTTACAAAATTGCTTTACTATTAGCATAATCTTAATGTATATACAATTTAAAAAACAGTCATCATCCCTATTCCCAGATGTAGGTGTGATGCAAACGTAGTATAGGCGTTTGTTTCATAGTTACTTGCGGTCATATTTTAACAAATACTGGTACTATAAGTAAAAATTAAAACCTATAGATGAATTATTGACGGCCTCCGTGGCGCTGTGGTATGCGCGGTGGATTTACAAGACGGAGGTCCTGGAATCCTGGTCCGATTTAAATTTTCTTAATTGGTCCAGGTCTGGCTGGTGGGAGGCTTCGGCCGTGGCTAGTTACCACCGACAAAGACGTACCGCCAAGCGATATAGCGTTCCGGTACGATGTCGTGTAGAAACCGAAAGGAGTGTGGATTTTCATCCTCCTAACAAGTTAGCCCGCTTCTATCGTAGATTGCATCATCACTTACCATCAGGTGAGATTGTAGTCAAGGACTAACTTGTAAAGATTAAAAAAAAATTAAAACGTTTCGTTTGTTACTTATGATCTCAATAAGAATTAAAAAAAACATCAGAGTTATCTTAAGTTTTATTGTTGAAAATGTATTATTATTTTCAATAAAACTATATTTTCATTTGGTTTCGTCGGTTTTATTTTATGTATTTTTACAATATTAACACTAAAGTTTTTTTTCCGACATAATGACTGTAGTAAAAGACGGAAACCAAAATCAATGACGTTGTCGACGAGTTGGCGACCGGGACATCACCAGCAATCTCCTGGCATGCTGCTGATTTGTGTGTACACGCATATGCTTGTCTAGCATGTTGGTGTGCATTTTTTTATGGCATACTGTACAACTTGTGCTATCCATGTTCCTGTGCAGATTCCTGACGTGCTGCACCAAATTCTGTGCAACCGAGTATTCCTTCGAGCACAGGTGACGCTGACGCAAATCATTCGCATTATGAGACATTTTAACTGATTGTGAGGGTAAAGTTTGTACACTGAGCAGTCTGGAATGTGATCTAATTGTTAACAACATAATAATAATAATTATTATTTATTTGAGAACTACAGAGGGGGGAACTAACCTTACTACAGGTATATTGTAGCCAATAGACCTGATATAGTGCTAGTCGATCGGTCAGTGCGTCGTGCAATAATTGTTGATATTACAGTTCCACATGACGATAATCTGGTTAAAGCCGAAAAGGAAAAAGTATCAAAATACTTGGACCTTGCTCACGAGATTACCGCCATGTGGAATGTTGAGTCAACTATTGTTGTTCCGATAGTTGTTTCAGTCAATGGTCTTATAGCGAAAAGCTTCGACCAACACCTTAAGAAGCTTTCGCTTAACTGTTGGATCAAGAGTCGGATACAGAAGGCAGTGATTCTTGAGACGGCGCGTATTGTGAGGAGGTTCCTCACTCTGGAGCCCTGACCACCGGTTGCTTGGGCACTCAAATGTCCCGCAGTGGGAGGGTGTTTTTTTTTTATAAATTTTTAATAATGTTTTGTTTTTATACTTATATTGTTAAAAATTAAAAAAAAAAGAAGTAATAAATAAATGAAAGATAAAAAAATTATTTGCTAAAACATGGGTAACAACAGATACAATAAATACAATGGTCCAAGCATGTTTTGCCACGAATTAGGCGTGCAAATATTTTAAAAATATGTAATTTAATTTAAATGTTCCAATTATTATTACATGCTACATGTTAATTTGATTGAAAATAAAATGAAATTTACCATAACTATACCAATACTGAAATTCTTATGTAATGAAAATAATAAAATATTTAATTTATGTGTATGTCAAATTGTAAAAATATAATAAATTTGTCAAATTGATTTTAATTTAAAAAAAGTCATTTAATTCGTAAATACTTTTTGGTTATTAAAAATATGTTTTTTTGAATCTGTATTGGCATTTCTTTTGTATTTTCTGACAGGATATGGCCTAAGTCTAAGAGTATATAGTCTAAGAGTGTATAGCCAACCTCATTTTATAAAGGCTCATTTGTCAGCTCCTGTTTCTAAAATGTTTGGATCGTGCCGAAGAACCAGCTCATGACTAATGGGTTCGAAACTTGTCGGGCATACTCAGACCTTATATCACGTGAGTTTTAACCGTGTTTCATAGTTAAAAGTTACTTGTTTTTACAAGATGGTAAGCGATGCAATGTAAGATGGAAGCGGGCTAACTTGATAGGAGTAAGATGATAATCCACACCCCTTCGCTGTCTCGCCATATCGTGCTGCAACGTTATTCGCTTAGCGGTATGTCGTAGTAACCACCGAAGCCTCCCACCAGCCAGACCTGGACCAATTAAGAAAGTTCCAATCAGCCCAGCCGGCGATCGGATTTTGGACCGGATTCGAACCTACGCACTCCGAATCATTAACGAACATAATTAGGCATTATACCATAGGTACCTAATTGTGTCCCTAATGTGTATAGGTAAGTTTATTTTATATAATAACTTAACATAATGGTGAAATCGCCGTCCTCACAAAAACGTAACACTTTTTATTTTTTGTACGATAAAAGAAAATAAAAAAAATCAAAGGCAGAGGCCATATCCACTGCTATCACGGCTCTCAACAATATATTTGGTAGACACCAGCGGCGAAGAGTTAATGCAAGCCTATTCCCGCCGGGTTGCCTTTAAAAATCCATGCATATTCATTGTTGTATTGTACTGTATATTATGAGAAACCGCGTGTATCACGGTGTGTGCATTTCCTTTTATTTGGAATGGGTTCGTCGTCATCAACCCATATTCGGCTCACTGCTGAGCTCGAGTCTCCCCTCAGAATGAAAGGGGTAAAGCCAATAGTCCACCACGCTGGCCCAATGCGGATTGGGAGACTTCACACACGCAGAAAATTAAGATAATTCTCTGGTATGCAGGTTTCCTTCACCGATTGAGACACGTGATATTTAATTTCTTAAAATGCTTTCTTAAAATCTCACTACTGAAAAAGTTGGAGGTGCATGCCCCGTACTGGATTCGAACCCACACCCTGGATTCGGAGGCAGAGGTCATATTCACTGGGCTATTACGGCCTTCTGGAATGGGTTACCTTCGTCTAAATTCCATCCTTCACCACTGGTAGACACAAAATAGTTTTGTTCAACAAGACTGAAAACATTTTGTTATAAAATTAATTGTTAAAACATTTCACGTACTTGGTTTTCCCTCTCAGATCAGTCTTAGCTTGTAATTGCAAATGGTTGCCATACAAATTGGATCTAACACGAGTACCGACTCTCGCACAGTTAGCGTACGTATGTCCCTTCTTTTTGCATCTCGAACAAACGAATGTCTCGCATCCGTCAAACGGCACCAGCATCGGATACTTTTGCTGACATACACCACAAGGTAGATTCGTCCGTCTGACTTTAACATTGGTGTTGAAAATGGACTTTTTCCGTTCAGTTCTATTATTTCCAAGAGCCTTATCCTTAAGAATTTCGCGAGTTTTATGCGCGGGCTCTTGTCTCCATAGACTTGATTGGCCTTTTACCCGACTACCATGAAGGGTTATAGTTTTTTCATCGAGTCTTTCAGAGATATCCATTTGTGGTTCGTTATTGATATCTGAAATTTGACACACTAACAAAATGAAAATACACAAAAGACACCAAAAAATATGTGATTAAAATGTAAAGATTTTAAATAAAATCAAAAGACGATGTATGTGGTATCTAAAAGGCCACCACTCAGCATGTTCTACGCTAGTGGTGGATCCACCAGCGCAGCGCTGCTCTTTTTATCTTTTACTAGCGGACGCCCGCGACTTCGTCCGCGTGAAACCCCTTACCCCTACCCTTAGCATATATCCTATGTCCATCTCCTGGTTCTAAGCTACCTCTCCACCAATTTTTAGTCAAATCGGTTCAGCCGTTCCTGAGTTACCACTCTACAAGTAAAGACGGACCGCCAAGCGATTTAGCGTTTACGTAGAAACTGAAAGGGGTGTGGATTTTCATACTATCCCTAACAATTCGCCCGTTTCCATCTTACATTTAATGTTCCCGTGAGAACACGGAGATAAATTAAAAAACAAAAAAAATATCCAAACTAGGCCAGTTAGGACAAAACTCACATTCAATGGATGGTGTCGCGAAGGCCGCCTGTACGAGCGAGTGGAAGCGCTGCGTGTTTCGCAGCTGGTTGACGCAGCGTTCACATATCGCGCCGTCGGAGGGCTCTACCTGCAATGATTTTATTTTATTTATTCATTTAAGTTACATTTCCATTATAATATTTAACACATGTCATAGATAAAATGTCATAATTATTACAAATGGAACCCTGTGAGGGTGTTGTAACTACCAAGTATGAATAAAACTTAACATGACGTAAGATAAGTAGAGAGGCGGATTTATTGTTTTTCGGTCAAAAGTCATTAATTTTATAATATACTTTTTCAAGCAAAAAGTTTTTTAATGTTAATAAAAACTCATTAATGTTTTCCTTTTACTTTATGTTTTGCGGTAATTTATTATATATTTTTCCTATTCTTACAAAACTATTCAACGAATCATAATAAAATGCAAAATTCCAGAGCAATGGACCCAATCCCACATTATTCGACTGCATAAAAAGGGTGATAAAGACGACTTGGAAAACTACAGGCCAATCAGTCTGATGTCTAATGTGTACAAAGTATTTGCGAAGATAATACTTGACAGAATCACTAAAACTCTGGACGAACAACAGCCAGTGGAACAAGCGGGCTTCAGAAAAGGATTTTCTACAATCGACCACATCCACACTGTCAAACAAATACTCGAAAAATACACGGAGCATAACAAAAAAATATACATAGCGTTTATCGACTACGCCAAAGCCTTCGACAGTATAAACCATGAATCCCTCTTAGACAGTTTAGAACAGCAAGGAGTACCCGCAGCATATATTGACATCATAAATATGATTTATAACAACAATAAAGGTAAAATCCAATTAGAAAGCTTAGGAAACGAGTTTAAAATTGAAAGAGGTGTCAGACAAGGGGACCCTTTATCCCCCAAACTGTTTTCAGCCGTGTTGGAAAGCGTATTCCGCAACTTAGAATGGGAAGACTTCGGATTAAATGTTAATGGTAAAAAACTTAACCATCTCAGATTCGCAGATGACCTCGTACTATTTGAGGAAGATCCAATCAAACTCGGGTGCATGGTTTCGAATCTACATGAAGAGAGCATTAAAATCGGACTCAAAATGAACACAAAGAAGACCAAACTAATGACGAACAGTACTGAGGTCAACATCGGCATTGATAACAACCCATTATTGTATGTGCAAGAATACACATACCTTGGGCAAGTTGTTACCTTCAGGGACCAAATGACTAAAGAAATCAGCACGAGAATTGCCGTTGGCTGGAAAAGATATTGGTCCCTGAAGGAGATAATGAAATCCAAGGAACTGAGCATGGTAATTAAGAGGAAGGCCTTCAACACGTGTATCTTGCCATGCCTAACATACGGCTGTGAAACCTGGACGCTCACCATGGCTCACCAAGGGCTAAACTGGCCAGGTGCCAATGATCCATGGAGAGGAGCATGACTGGCCATAAGAAAAAGGATAGGGTAAGAAACACTGACCTTCGAACTAAAACTGGGGTCACCGATGTTTTAACTCGTGTCGACCAGCAAAAGTGGCGATGGACAGGCCACATGCTAAGGGACACTACGGGGAAGTGGAGCAGACTGGTGACGGAATGGTACCCTAGAGATGGCAGAAGGAATCGGGGCAAACAGTTCCTTAGATGGGAGGATGACTTAAAAAGCTCACATCAGGTCCAAAATGGAGAAGGGTCGCATTAGAGAGAGAGAGCAGTGGAAGTCGCTGGAGGAGGCCTAAGCCGAAAGGCACACTATGTTAAGAGACATTCTTTAAAAAAAAAAATTTAAACAAAATGTAATGTATATAATATTGTAATTTCTTAACACAGAATAAAGGGCTTATTATTATTATTATTATTATATATTTTTATGCACATTTTGTGCTAGCTAGTAGTGTGCATTTTTAAATTTGACTTTGGCTGTACTAAGTTAAATTTACGCGCGCTCCGTAATTTATTTTATCGTGACAATTGTGGCTGCGACTTTTAACTCGATGACACATCTTAACTATGGGGCATCTACCCCGGGCTCTCACCCGCACGCCGAAGCAGTTGTACAGCATCGTATTGTAGCGCTCCTCCACGCCCTCCCACAGAGCTGGCTCACACAAGTGCTTCAGATGTCCGTCCGCACCGCACACACGACAGCGCGCATTGTCACTGTCGCCCGCAGCGAGTGAAGCAGTCAATCGCAGCGACTCCTGAAACAGAAGCAGGCGTAGCACCTTCACTGTTACGGAGAACCCTATTACCACAGACATAGGGTTCTCAGACCAACTACAAAGTAACACCTAGCGAGGCAGGTCCTATACAAGGACCTGCCTCGCTAGGTGTTACTTTTCTGTCAAAGTATATGATCAATGATCTAATGCGATTATAAAAGCTGTCTATGGAATCGATGTTAAATAGTTGTAATCGTGTTCGTCGGTTAAAGAGCTCCGTAAAAATACCTTTTTGTGTAGTTGAAAAACTTCTAGTTTAGTTTATGTTATATACCAAATCTAAGATCGTTTTCTTCAGAAAATGGCAGACAGTTTTGTTTGTGACTATGAGTGCGATACAGGTCCTTCTATAATTGGTCTGAGGGTTCACAATCACTCGCACTTTCGAGTTGTATAGGTACAAATTGTATACTTTAAAAAAAAATCGAGTTGTTTTTATGGCCTATCTTTTGATATTGTTTTGTTTCATGCATCTCTGTCTACAATTTATTGTTTCTTTTCAACTTCTGTCATACTGACATTTGACAAAATTATAAGACATTGACAGCTTGCACCGGATATGAATTCAATTCCAGTTAGTTTTATTGGATATTTTGAACACTTTTAATTGTATATGTTTAATTTGCAGACAAGGAAGCGAAACAAAAAAAATATTTATTTAATTAATGCGGGTTCCAAAACTTCTGAAAATTATTTTTCAATCAACAATTTGTGTCTTTTATCCGTAAAAAATATTACCAACCCGTTTGTAAATTATATTTAATAATCGCCTAATTTCAATTCAACGAAACAAAACAATTCTAGGCACAGTTGGCTTCACACACAATTGCTATATTCGTTCCGAAGGCGGTTTTACAATTTAAAAATTATTCACTTTCCATGTTGTTTTTGTCATTTTAGCTGTTATCACACCATTATCTATCACAAAATGAGCTGTTATAGCCCAGTGGATATGAGCTCTGCCTCCAATTCCGGAGGGTGTGGGTTCGAATCCGGACCGGGGCATGCACCTCCATCTTCTCAGTCGTGTGCATTATAAGAAATTAAATATTACGTCTCACAAAACAGTGAAGGAAAAACATCGTGAGGAAACCTGCATATCAGAGAATTTTCATAATTATCTGCGTGTATGAAGTCTGCCAATCCGCTTTGGGCCAGCGTGGTGGACTATTGGCCTAACCCCTCTCATTCTGTGAGGAGACTCGAGCTCAGCAGTGAGCCGAATATGGGTTGATAATGATGATGATGTTTGAAAATAATGTACGATGATGATGTTTGAAAATAATGGAGCCGTGATAGCCCAGTGGATATGACCTCTGCCTCCGAATCCGGAGGGTGTGGGTTCGAATCCGGTCCGGGGGATGCACCTCCAACTTTTCAGTTGTGTGCATTTTAAGAAATTAAATATCACGTGTCTCAATCGGTGAAGGAAAACATCGTGAGGAAACCTGCATACCAGAGAATTATCTTAATTCTCTGCGTGTGTGAAGTCTGCCAATCCGCATTGGGCCAGCGTGGTGGACTATTGGCCTAACCCCTCTCATTCTGAGAGGAGACTCGAGCTCAGCAGTGAGCCGAATATGGATTGATGACGACGAATATTTCCGTATTCCCACGAGAACCGGAAATACGGGGGAGAAACTGCATCGTGGCTGGTATGTTAAATAAATATTTAAATCGCTCACTGTACTAAAAATTTTCTGCAATCTCTCTGTAGACCATAGTACTGTCGTCTCATTCGTTGGAACGTCCATTATACTCGTAAACGATCAATTTTAATACTTAATAATTTAGCGTAAAAGACACGCTTTCAAAATGATTAGTAGTGTCAAGTGTGCCAAACTTAAATAAAAAAATCATTATAATTATTTTAAAAAGTTTTATACCGAAGAGTATCGATCAGTGATAAGAACATAGATACTCGCATAGAATGAATAATGTTACTAGGTACGCAAAATCATTTGAAACTTCGTTACAATAGAGCTTTTATATACACTAGTTTGTGTTTGTTTGTCGAAAAGCCATTATTAACAGATACCTACTAACTATAGACTACCTCCCTGCCAAATTTCATCTTTAAACGTCAAACGGTTTTTGAGATTTTGTGAGAATGACCTTTCGCTTTTTATATATTAAGAAGACTAGCCGACGACCGAACATTTTTTTCCCCGTTTTGGCTACATTTTTGATCGGTGCTTTGCTCCTATTCGTCGTAGCTTGATGTTATGTAGCTTATAGCCTTTCTCGTTAAACGGGCTTTTCAACACAAAAATAATTTTTCAATTCTAACTATTAGTTCGTCAGTAGGTAAGGCAGAAGTACGAAATTGCCTCTAACGGGCGAGCAAATGTTGTTTGATGACGTCACGGCGTTAAACGCTAGCTGATCACCGCGCGCTCACTTTAAAATTCTATATCTCGGGAACTAATTAACGTATCGAAATAATTCTTTCACGAGTATTTTTTGTTTTCAACGGAAAATACAGAAAGCTAACATTTAAAAACAGTTAACATTATTCATTCATCTGAATTTATAACTAATCCATAAATAATCTTTATATTAATTTACTCTTTGCTATAGTCTGTGAATTTTAGGTTAATCTGTGTACGTATTTTTACAGACGTCAACTCACAGATTATTTTTATCTATGCGTCAACGTAAATTCAACGTAAATTCTATTCTATTTGTCAACTCTGTGGTAAAACAAATTCTTTTCAATGTTTTAAATTTTTCGAAGATTAATATTAACTTATTAAAGGAAATTGAGAACAATTAACAATTAATTAATTAATTAATTAGCTCTGAAAGTGAATTATACCAATTATTTCATTCAATTCGTGTTTCTAAGTCTCTCCTTACTTAATACGAACACTGCAACAAGAAACTTTGCTTCCACACTGTCTTAATCAAATTCCACAATGGGCAAAGCGGAGAAGGGCACTCCTAAGTACATAGCCAACAAAATAAAAGCCAAAGGCCTGCAAAAACTTCGCTGGTACTGTCAAATGTGTCAGAAACAGTGTCGAGATGAAAACGGATTTAAATGCCACACCATGTCGGAGTCCCATCAAAGACAGCTTCTTCTGTTCGCTGACAACGCTTCTAAATACATTGACCAGTTCTCTAAGGAGTTCTCTGATGGTTATGTGGAGTTGTTGAGGCGTCAGTTCGGTACTAAGCGGGTAAATGCCAACAAAGTGTATCAGGATTACATTTCTAATAGGTAAGTTTATGTTTTGTACTGTACTTACTCTGCTAACTGTTGCTGCAATGATTGATAACTCTTTACTGTTATAGGAAAGTTAATATCATATTTTTTATCTTTAAAAACTCACTCAGTATATGGCATAGTGCAAATTTTAAACATTTTAACTTTTAAACAGCAAAATTTGACTGTAACTTGCTTAAATACCTTGGCGTCAGTAGTGCTGCAGCAAGTTTTATGTTAGAATGGTTATCTAAAGCTGCTCAAGTAGGATCTGGCTCATGATTCAAAATTTAAAAAAATAACAAGGTGGTGTTTGATTTTTCTACTACTAGTGTTTTGGTTTGGCCAGATGGTTGAGGCATCAGTCACTAGTGCATTACAAGTGCATAGGTATTGTGGTACAATATTAAAATAAATGTTTTTCCTTCCTTTTTTTTATTCCTATTGAGTCTTCAAACACGCACTGTTCGAAGGCAAAAAACTTCGAACACGCACTGTTCGAAGGCAAAAGACTTCGAACAGTGCGTGTTGCCAGTGATGACATATGGTTCCGAGACTTAGTCACTAACCAACATAAGAACGCTCAGAGTCACACAGCGGGCGTTGGAACAAGCTATGTTAGGAGTATCACTGCGTGATCAAATCAGAAATGAGGAGATCCGCAGAAGAACCAAAGTCACCGACATAGCTCAACGAGTTGCGAAGCTGAAGTGGTAATGGGCGGGACACATAGTACGAAGAGCCGATGGACATTGGGGTCCCAAAGTGCAGGAATGGCGACCCCACCCTAGTAAGCACAGTGTTGTCTGACCCCCACCAGGTGGACTGACGACATCAAGCAAGTCGCAAGGATTCGCTGGATGCAGGTGGCTCAGTATCGTGATGTCCCTACAAAAGGCCTATGACCTGCAGTGGACGTCCATCGGCTGATATGATGATGATGATGAGGCTTCGATATTTACAACTCCTCTGCACACAGTTTATTGACTGATCGCATGAGAACAATAGAACAAAAAGAAATTCAGCCTTCAATTTGTATTTCAGAGACCATCTCCACATGAATGCAACCCAGTGGGAGACACTGACAGACTTTGTGAAGTGGCTCGGAAGGGAAGGCAAGTGTGTGGTGGACGAGACGGAGAAGGGCTGGTACGTGACGTACATTGACCGGGATCCCGCCACCATCGCCGCACAGGAGGCTAAGGCCAAGAAAGAGAAACTGGATAAGGATGACCAGGTGAATGAATTGTTATTTATTTTCTTTTAAGTTTTTGATCTATATGATTCATTATTATCATCATTATTAATCCATATTTGGCTCACTGCTAAGCTCGAGTCTCCTTATAGAATGAGATGGGTTGGCCAATGGCCCAATGCGGATTGGCAGACTTAACACATGCAAAGAATTAAGAAAATTCTCTGGTATGCAGGTTTTCTCACGATGTTTGAGACACGTGATAATTAATTTCTCAAAACTCAAATGAACTAACTAAAAATGGCCATGTAGTTAGTCTGTATGCCGTAGAAGTAGGTGCGAGAGGATTACCAGCAAAATCTCTCTATAACTTGCTTAAAGCTCTTGGCCTCTAGACGTGCAGCTAGTTCTATATTAGAACGAGTATCCATAAGCTGCTCTAATAGGATCTTACCAAATTTGGCGGCAGGGAGAACAACACGAGCAGAGAACGGGGGGTGTTGATTGATCGTCAAGGAATTCCTTAACCCTAAATCCAGTAGTCACAAGTTCAGGACTCTGCTCGGAGTTCTCTCTACCACGCGATGGACCCGGCACCCGCACAGAGAATCCATGGAATGCTAAGATATTTGTCTCACACAACTGAAGAGTGGGAGGTGCATACCCTGGACTGGATTCCAATACTGGAATCTCGGAATTGGAATCAAAATATCACAGATCTTGGGAAGCTGTTGAGTCTGTCATTATCATTAATTTATCCTGATAGTAGTTGTCAATTAATTAACATTATCCACCAACCTCCATTCAAGTTGTGTGGTAGGTCTGAGCACCAAATCCTCTCTCCTACGAGGCTAAAATAAGCTGATAATAAATCAACCATCACCTTTTTAACATAAATTACAGGAGAGAATGCTAGAGTTTGTCCAACGCCAAGTGGAGAAGGGAAAGAAGGAGAGTGACCCACAGCAGCCAACTTACACCGAACTGAAGAGAGAGAGCAGTCAGGAGCGACTCACTCTCAATCTCAACTTGAAGAGGAAGACTGAGGGTGAGTCGCCTGTCTTACCCTTACTCATTGACAATCATCAGCATCATATCAGCCGATGGACGTCCACTGCAGGACATAGGCCTTTTGTAGGGACTTCCAAACATCACGATACTGAACCGCCTGCATTCAGTGAATACCTGCGACTCGCTTGATGTCGGCAGTCCACCTGGTGAGGGGTCGACCAACACTGCACTTACTAGAGCGGGGTCACCATTCCAGCACTTTTGGACCCCAACGTCCATCGGCTCTTCGAATGATGTGCCCCGCCCATTGCCACTTCAGCTTCGCAACACTTTGAGCTATATCGGTGACCTTGGTTCTTCTGCGGATCTCCTCATATTTGATTCATCATCATCAACCCACATTCGGCTCACTGCTGAGCTCGAGTCTCCTCTCAGAAATAGAGAGGTTAGGCCAATAGTCCACCATGCTGGCCCGACCACCTTTTTTAAAAGACAATATGTCATATAATAACTATACTAACATTATAAATGCGATAGTAAGTCTGTCTGCTTGGTTAACTATTACCTTTTCACGGCTAAATGGCTGAACAAATCACGATGAATTTTGGTATAAGGGTAAATGGGACCTTGGAGCAAAACATGAGGTACTTTTTGACCCTCAAATGTAAATAGATAAGCGTGAAATAGTGGTTGAAAGTTTGTATTGAAAGTCATAAATTATAAAAAAAAATATGAAATATAATGTGATTCAAGATTTTTTAAAATACAACCCCTAAAGTGGTGAAATAGGGGTTGGAAGTTTACATTGATCTACACGCGGACGAAGTCTCGGACGTCCGCTAGTAATGATAGTATAGTTTGAATGTTCTCTAGATGTAATAAATCAAACTTGCAAATTCTTTTATTAATAAAAAGCTACATTATTTGTGAGTGTTTATCTCACACAAAATAAAAAATGGTTTAACTTGATGGATTTATATAAAAAGAAGATAAAAACAATAATTTTGCTACCTCACTTAAAACTAACATTTTACTTACAGACACAAAACCCAATACATCAAAATCGGCATTCAAAATGAAATCCAAAGAAGATTTAACTGCTAAGAAACAGAAGTCCGAAGAGAAGAGTAAACAGACTGCTCTGGATGAAATTATGCTGACACAGGAGAGAGAGAAAGAGAAGGCTAACAGGTAACAAATAGTTTTTTTTTTTTTAATGTATTGAATATTTTTTGTATGGGAAACATTGTTATAATGAAAATTGAGCCTCTTTTATCCAATGGCCTATTTACTTATTTATTTCTCTTAAACATGGTAGGTAATAGGTTCTGATAATAAGTTTTCATCTTTGCCTGTTTTCCATAATATAATGACATTTTGATACGCTTGTCATTTTTGCAGATAAATGGTTGACGTTTATAGTCAAAATTATTAAAATTAAAGAATCAAAAATTTTTTTATTCTAATTTATGTCACAAAGTTAATTTTATTCATAAAATGTTGAGCACTTTTCTACCATAAAAACTCTTTGCTAAGTCTAAAGTACCTTTAAGAAAAAAGTACCATTCGCTTATAGATGGATGATTAACGTTTTCAATTACATTACAGCACTAGTGCGTTTTACTTTACATTACGGCACATTACATAACTGAAATTGTTGAAATTAGATATATATTTAACATAGTAGGTAATAGGTTCTGATAATAAATTTGCATCTTTGCCTGTTTTCCATAATATAATGACATTTTGATAAGCTTGTCATTTTTGCATAGATAACAAAGTATGCACACCTTTTTTTCCAAAAACAAATATTACTAATAAAGTAAATTATCTGATACAGAAATTTACATTTACATTTAGTTGACATTTATTGTAAAAATTAATAAAATGAAAAAAAAACAATGTTTTTTTATTATAGTTTACCTCGCAAAGTTAATTTTATTCATAAAATGTTGAGCACTTTTCTGTCATAAAAACTCTTTGCTAAGTCTTAAAAAAAGTACCATTCTTTTATAGACGGATGCGGCGCACAGCACATGTGCGTTTTACTTTACATTACGGCACATTAGAATATTAAAATTGGTGAAATTAGATACACTTTACGAGCAAATGTGTTATAAAAGATATTTAAAATTTTGCCGTAAATTGAATACGTCGGCCATTCGTTCACGACGTGTCAAAATGGCATTCTCTAAGCGACCAGACTGAACCACGTAATTAATTTCATTTTCAGAAAAGACTACTGGCTCATGGAAGGGATTATAGTCAAAATAGTGACCAAGTCGCTCGGTGACAAATTCTACAAAAGGAAGGCAGTCGTTGAGAAGGTCATTGACAAGTACGCAGCGCATGTCAAGTTGACAGACGAGAATGTCAAATTGAAACTCGACCAGGTGAGTGGATAGTAAAAGTAATAGACAAATAAACTATATCTGTCGCATTCCTTAAAAGAAAAACAACTTAGGGACCATAGACTTATATAGAGGGGCTTAAAGTAGGCTGATAATTTTCAATGATGTTGAGTGCTCAAAAAATTGGTTGAAATGATGAATGATGATGATGAGTGCTCATCAAAATAGCCTGATAATGATGAGTTTTCATTAAAATAACCTGTTAGTGATGAGTGTTCATTAAAATAGCCTGTTAATGATGAGTGCTCATCAAAATAGGCTGATATTGTTGATGAGTGTGTAATGTGTATTGTATAATGTTTGGAATAAATGTTTTTTCTTTGTTCCAGAATCACGTGGAGACGGTGATCCCGTCGGCGGGGCGCGACGTGTGCTTCGTGAACGGCGCCTACCGCGGCGCGCGCGGCCGCCTGCGGGACATCGACACCGAGCGCTTCTGCTGCACTGTCGAGGTCACTTTGTTTACTTGTTTACGTACGCTATTATACGTTAGCGCCACTAAGAGGATCAAAAAAGTATCCTATGTCCTTCTCCTGGCTCTAAACTACCTCCCTGCCAATTTTCAGTTAAATCGGTTCAGCCGTTCTTGAGTTATAAGTGGAGTAACTAACACGACTTTCTTTTATATATATAGACTAGCCAAACTAATAAAGATATTATATAATCAGATCCTGACATGAAAAAAATGGGACCACCCTGGAATCAAACCCTACAACACGAAAAAAGAATTTTTAAAATCGGTCCATAAACGACGGAATTATCGCTGGACATACATAAAAAAAAACATACATACAGCCGAACGTAGAACTTCCTCCTTTTTGGAAGCCGTTTAAAAATGACTAAGCGCCATCTGTCGTAACACTGCTAAACTACGACACGACACAAGTAACCCCAGCGCCGAATCCGTTTAGTCTTAACGGTATAATTTGGAACTAACTAGAAGCTTTTGAAGTAATGCAAGTGCGCTACGAGAGATGGCGCTACTTATAATTTTTCAAGTTATTGTTTTATCTTTTACTTTAGAAAGAAAGAACTTTTACTTCAGTCGTGTGCTCCACACAATACACACACATTCGTTTTTTTTAATTTTTTACAGAATATTTGCCACTTCTTTTAATTAGGACAAAATATAGTCTCGTTTCCATCCAATTAGTAGAAAGACGGTGTTAGAAGTAGGTACGATGAAAGTCCCGTGGGCGGGAATCAAACCCACGACCTTGGCGTGAGTCCAGCCTCTTTACCGCGGAGCTATAGAGGCTTCAACTTATACCAATTTTAATGAAACTTTTATGTTTACAGATATCACAGGGTCTTCTGAGAGGCAGAATATTGAAGGACGTGCAATACGAAGACATTAGCAAACTGGCTACGTGACACAAATAAATAAATGTAGATATTAATGTACCATAATTAAATAAATTATTATTACTTCTATTTTTTATTGTTTTAATTTTTTCTTTGGCCCGTCAAAATGTCATAGACAATAGAGACTCAGTTGTATTGGAAGGAATACTAGAGTTTGGCTAATTTCTTCCAGACAATCTTTGGATAAAGGAATTAATGTAATTAAATGTTTTATCTATGGTACTGTAGAGGGCTGAAAACATTACAGACTTTTACAGAGAAAAAAAAGACGTTGACGGAATATGATATAGACACCAGAAGAGCCCGCCAAATAAAAAAAATGCTGTAAATTCTAAAAATTATATTCGTCGTTATCAACCCATATACGGCTCACTGCTGAGCTCGAGTCTCCTCTCAGAATGAGAGGGGTTAGGCCAATAGTCCACCACGCTGGCCCAATGCGGATTGGCAGACTTCACACACGCAGAGAATTAAGAAATTCTCTGGTATGCAGGTTTCCTCACGATGTTTTCCTTCTCTGCAATGCACACAACTGAAAAGTTGGAGGTGCATGCCCCGGACCGGATTCGAACCCACACCCTCCGGAATCGGAGGCAGAGGTCATATCCACTGGGCTATCACGGCTCTTTAAAAAAATATAGTGCAATATTCGAATACGCAATACAAAGAGAATAATAACCAATAATGATAAGATTGGTTATTATTCTTTGTAATTGTTCTTTTATGCAATAAAGTATCAACAAATGTATAAATAAAGGTAAAATAAACAAAACCATAAATTCTAAAGAAAACAAAACATTTGCACCATACATAATATTTATTTTCATAAAATATGACATTGTAAAACAGTACAATATAAAATTCATTATAATAAAATATGGTTTTAAAAAGATTATATTTTGTACGATAAAGTTTTAATTTAATAATAAAAAAAAACGATTAAATATTTTTACAATTCACTTAAAAACATTCGACACGAAATATATAATATTACAAAACAACGGACTTTTACATCATTTTCACGATGATTCAAGTTGTCACTTTTTTTTATTTATTTCATTTATTTTATAATTTACAAGTTAGCCCTTGACTGCAATCTCACCTGATGGTAAGTGATGATGCAATCTAAGATGGAAGCGGGCTAACTTGTTAGGAGTAGGATGAAAATCAACACCCCTTTATTTAAATTAAAGTAGGTATGTCTGGCCATTGCAGGCAGTCCAATACTAATATATAAAAAAAAATAGTGACAACTGACAATACATTCATACTGTTTGACAGAAAAAAAATACTTACATTTATTTTAATAATGCTTACATTTAAACCAGTGAGATGTATTAAATATAGATATTCTACAAAATAATTTGGCTAAATAAATTTTTACTTTTTAAATATACAAATTATATAAAATTTAGATTCGTTCAAGGATATTTTATTGAAAAAAAAAATAGTCTTACTAATACCGAGCCAGGCTCCAGTTGACAGATGTACAAGAAATTTTTTTAGCTTACCTCAAATACCTACATAAAAACGTCAATCAGTTCTCCTGGTATTTTAAATATGGCCTATATAGCTCATATATGAAGCTTCAATAAGCTCAACTAGACTATTGTCGTTCACGTTCTTTGGTACCTCGATACGAGGTTTTTTTTGACCTCATACTAGAACTTTATGTGGTCCGGTACGAGGTCCATCGACCTCTTGAAGACGCTAGACGTACGAGGTCAATTGACCTCGAATGTGTTACAATTAGTTGGAAATATTGGACATATTTAAGACATGGCAAATATTCCTCATACTAGAACTTTATGTGGTCCGGTACGAGGTCCATCGACCTCTTGAAGACGCTAGACGTACGAGGTCAATTGACCTCGAATGTGTTACAATTAGTTGGAAATATTGGACATATTTAAGACATGGCAAATATTCCTCATACTAGAACTTTATGTGGTCCGGTACGAGGTCCATCGACCTCTTGAAGACACTAGACGTACGAGGTCAATTGACCTCGAATGTGTTACAATTAGTTGGAAATATTGGACATATTTAAGACATGGCAAATATTCCTCATACTAGTACTTTATGTGGTCCGGTACGAGGTCCATCGACCTCTTGAAGACGCTAGACGTACGAGGTCAATTGACCTCGAATGTGTTACAATTAGTTGGAAATATTGGACATATTTAAGACATGGCAAATATTATTTAACAAAATATCCCTTATCCAACTAACAGTTAGCCAGTGCTAAGAGTGGGTAATTAGGGGAAATGGAATCCAAGACTTCATAGATTTCATTAAAACTATTGAAATTCTAACAAAGGAGATTGCAACGAATAACATTACGATTTCTAGACATAATACATCTCATTGGTTTAATATTTTTCCAAGTCAATATGCAATTGATAAATTAACAAATCTTTCATCTTAGTGTTGCTATATTATAATAAAATAAAATTAAAACCTATAGTCCATTCATTTATTCCGTAAAATTCTGACATTTCTATTTTCGTTTCCGGTGTTTCTATATGTAAAACAGTTCCCATAAAAAAAGATGTTAAGTTCAACTAAAAATTAATTGTTTACAGGCTTATGTTTCTATTAATTTATAAATCAATATATAAATCAAAATATCAACTTCGATAGAAACATACAGACCAGGGAAGACAGCAGATTTCACAAACCTTTTTAATAAACTGAAATACGAATTGCGATGTTATTTTCGATTCTATAAAATTTAACAATACAAATGGAACCGGAATTAGAAATGTCAGAATTATACCGAATTAATAAACAAACTGTGCTAACATTTTAAAAAGTACATAATGTAAGTTTTTTAAATAGACACTAATTTTGTATGATAGGTATTCTTATATAAGAATATTTATTACAGAATATTTAAAAAAAGGCAGACACAGGTTAATGTTTGGACTTTCATTTATTCTAACTATGTATATTATTATAATATAAAAAACATTGTATTGGTCATTATCTTTTAAAATTACTTTGGGTAAAAACAGCACCGGTTTTTCATTTTTAAATTGTAATAAGGCACGATTTGGACAACGTAATCCAAATGAAAAAAATAACAAAAAAATGTATAAAAAATATTTTTAACTTACTTGTTTTAACAGTATCTATTAAAAAATTTAAATTTAATAAAATGCAAAAATTGATTGATTTTTTTTTATCTAAAACAGTATTTATATATTTTGTGATTAAATGGACGTATGTACGTGTAATTTGTATGTATATAATTTACGTATTTACGCACACAAAGATGTGGAATTATTAACAATATATTTAATTAACTAACACCCACGACATTTATAAAGGCCGCTTCATATTCTCGTATCATTTATAATTCACATAAAAACATACATAAATATTTTAAAAACTGTTTACAAAAACTAAAGAAACAATACGGAGTATTTTTGTTTTAACTCGTTCGCTGCGGCACTGATTTTTCTGTACTTTCGTGGTGTAGTACGAGGTCCATCGACCTCGTAACCTTTAAAGACGCTGAACGTACGAGGTCAATTGACCTCGTACCGCAGCGAACGTGTTAAGTAGGTAAATATTAATCATTGGTCTAATATGATATTAATTTATGTAATTGTTGTTAGTGTTCAAATTATAAAAAAAAAATTGTATATGCGGATGTCAAGGATACGCGTGACATTTGTTTTTTATGGGTTTCATCGGCTTCACATTTTCTTGTTCAAATGTTTTTTTTATATTTCGCGTCGTGAGTACGAGAATATGAAGGCGGCATCAAAAAAGCACATTACAAAATAGCACGAAACATTTTCGACGACATTTTTTCTCATCGGTTTGTGCGTATGTACCAGCGGCGAAGAGTCCAAGCGAACCGATTCCCACCGGGTTACCTTTTGAAATTCTGTACATATTCGTTGTTGTAATGAATAGAAACACACTAGTAGATGCCGCGCGGTTATACCCGCGTGGTTCCCGTTTCTATAGGAATAGGAGAATAAAATATAGCCTATAGCCTTCCTCGATAAATGGGCTATCTAACACTGAAAGAATTTTTCAAATCGGACCAGTAGTTCCTGAGATTAGCGCGTTCAAACAAACAAACTCTTCAGCTTTATAATATTAGTATAGATATGTATGGATATATGATAAACCGGTTTATATCACGATGAATTATGAATTTTCCTTTTCTTTGGGACGGCTTACCATCATCAATATTCCACGCTTCGCCACTGGTATGTACATTACTATGGTTTTAAAATTCTTTTAACAATATTACTCTAATTTCAAGATATGTCGCTGAGGCAGGCATCTATAAAAATACATTTAATTGTTTCAAAAATGATAAATATTAATTGATTATGAAACACGGCTAAAACTCACGTGATATTAGGTCGAAGTATGCCCGACTAGTTTCGAACCCATACGGGGCCCTTAGTCATGAGCCGGTTCCTGCACCGCGGCACGATCCAAACTAAAATTTTAGTTTAAACTCTAAAATGATAAATATGTTTACTAAAATTGGATAAAATCACTAATATTACAGATTATTCTTGTTCTTGTTTAATAATAATAAAAAATAAGTATAAAAAACGGAGCAATTTTTGTTTTCAATTGACTAGTTTGGAATCGAAAAAATTATAATAGTTGTGATGATTTACAGTTTTCCTGGATACAATATTTCTAAAAAATGCCGCCATATTTAATTACTGAACATTACAATAAAAAGTGCAAGCTAACTTTCACATAATTAAAAAAAAAACGCAAAGTAAGTACTGCAGTTTCATCTAAAAACTAAACTAAAGCTATTCATTTTAATTGTTAACGCAAATGCCATATTAAATACTATTAATATAAAGAAAACTTACGTAATAGTGATTTTTAAAATCTTATTTTAAATTTAAAAAAAAAACTGAAATGTCTACTTTAAAATTAAGCATTCACCGCAAAATTGTCATAATGGTAGCTTTTTTTTTGGGACAGTGGCTTTTATAATTCGGTAGATACATATCTAGAATATTATATATCATGGACAATTTCATAATATTAATGGATTTTATATTAACAAAAGCCCGCGATTCAATTCACGTAAAATTTAATTTACCATGAATAAAAAAACATGGGTTTCTTTTTTTTTTATTAAAAGTAGGTCTGTTCAAATTATCTCTATACCGAATTTCATAAAAATCGGTTAAGATGTTTTGGTGTGTATAGATATTGTTTTTTATTTCAGATAGTGTGGCTTTCGGCTTTCTACTAAGGAGATGGTCCAAAATTGCCCCAGATGAAATGGAAAAAGAGAATTATATACTCGTAAATGTAATAATTTATTTACTATTTAATTTTCTAATTCAAAATTTAATAATTTATAATAATTACCTTACATTTATTATTTTATCTAATATAAACAGAAATCTAGGAAATAGCAGGGTTTTAATATAATTCAAATTTCTACCTTCTATTTATTTAGGTTATGTGAGATGTTATGATACTATATATGCAATAACCCCGCTATGTAAAGTCAAAAATAAAATTTATTAAGTTATCAAAACAGAAAAATAATCCAAAACTAAAAGTTTAATCTTGAAACATGAATTCTTTTTCTGGGGCAAACAATCTATAGAGAATGGGCCATGGCCTTCGTTAATTATGTAATTCTAGCAATTTTGTTCCATGATATTATGAATTTTAAAATTGTCATATTGGTAGCTTATCAGACGGTGTTGCCTGATTGTTTTCTACCAATTTGGTAGTTACGGGTTCAGAAGCTTTTCTTCTTCCGAGTTGGGTTCATCTTTGTCGTACGACTTGAAGGTAGAGTTTGTTATGGGGCTGGCAGATACAGGCAAAAGCTGAAAATAAAAAAATATAATATAGATTGTATACATATTAATTTGTAGTAGAAATTCTTGAAAAAATTAAAAAAGTAAATGTAACTTATAATTTACTAGTCGACGTTGCGCGATTTCACCCGCGTATATTCCCGTGATAGCCCAGTGGGAGCCGTGATAGCCCAGTGGATATGACATCTGCCTCCGATTCCGAAGGGTGTGGGTTCGAATCCAGTCCGGGGCATGCACCTCCAACTTTTCAGTTGTGTGAATTTTAATAAATAAAATATCACGTGTCTCAAACGGTGAAGGAAAACATCGTGAGGAAACCTGCACACCAGAGAATTTTCTTAATTCTCTGCGTGTGTGAAGTCTGCCAATCCGCATTGG
The DNA here is from genome assembly GCF_947172395.1 of Bicyclus anynana. Lineage (NCBI taxonomy): Eukaryota > Metazoa > Arthropoda > Insecta > Lepidoptera > Nymphalidae > Bicyclus > Bicyclus anynana. Next base: position 1,950,988 of record NC_069108.1, on the reverse strand, counting down.
GCCAGCGTGGTGGACTATTGGCCTAACCCCTCTCATTCTGAGAGGAGACTCGAGCTCAGTAGTGAGCCGAATATGGGTTGATAACGAACGAATCCTGTATATACTGTTACCTACCAGTCAGATATATTTAATATCTAGTTTTGGTATCTTCTGAGTCCTGGTAGCGTGCAATGAAATAATTTTTTTATTATAAATAACAGCATTCCACATCTTTCGCGTCCAATTTGTCGCAAAGAAAAAAAAAGTTATAGAAAACGGAATATAGAGTTTGATTGTTAAAGAAACAAACATTATCTTAAGCTAGTGATAGTCACCCACCATCCAATATGCCAACATGCCTGTAGCGCTGGACTTATTGAATATGTATTGGAACGGGAACCCGAGTGGTTCCCGTTCCCGTAGGAATACGGAGATAAAATATAGCCTATAGCTTTCCCCTATAAATGGGCTATATAACACTAAAAGAATTTTTCAAATCAGACCAGTAGTTCCTGAGATTATTGCGTTCAATCAAACAAACAAACTTTTCAGCTTTATAATATTAGTATAGATAATTGAATAGTGAGTAAAAATTCAAAATTCATTTATTTCAATAAGGCTTAGTTTACAAGCACTTTTGAAATCTCAAGTTAATTTAATCTAATGGTGGTAATAATAGTCGAAAACTTAAAATTAAAGTTACGAGGGTTCCAAACACGCCTTGGTCCGAGAAGAGCCCACAACAAACTCAGCCAAGATTTTTTTTTTTGTTTACAACCATTTTACAAATTTATTTAAAACTAAGCACACAGTCGTATAATACAGCTAACACCAAGCCTTTTTATCATTTATATAATCATTAACACTATAATAAGACTTTACTAAAAGCTTGCGTTTAATAAACACTTTGAACTTTTTGAGAGACTTTTCGCTGCGGTACGAGGTCAATTGACCTCGTATGCATAGCGTGTTTAAAATTTACGGGGTCGATGAACCTCGTACCGCACCAAAGGAATGTAGCGAAAGTGTTGAAGTAGGCTGATAAATATACCTGTTTGGGCGGAGTCTTCTGTATCTGGTTTTCTATGATGTCGTCCAGACGATCGCCTTCACGGAGCAACTGCAAATAAATAAAATAAATTAATTATTACATAGTTTGAAGAGACAAATAAAATTTCCCCGTAATCGGTCACTTTGCCCCACTGTGACCAGAGTGTCTAGTGGCAGTTTGATACCGTTACTATCGCGTTAACGTAAACGCGAATTTCTAAGGAATTGACACAGCGCCATCTAGTGGCACTACTGCACAATTGTTTCAATTTCATATAAATTTGCGTTTACGTCAACGCGATAGTAACAGTATGAAAATATTGTAACGTAAACGCGAAATTGTAAGGAATTGAAACAGCGTCATCTAGAGCCAAAAAATGTACAAATGTTTCAATTCAATATAAATTCGCGTTTACGTTTACGCGATCGTCACAGTGTGAAAACATTGAAAACCACCACTAGGCACACGCAAAGTGCCATATGTCCACACATGTGTGTTCTCACAAAAGAATATTTCAATGATGTGATGTCCTTTACATATTATGCTAGTAACAAACAATATGTAAAAAAACATCAATTAAAAATAATCAAGTTAAAACTGATTATTGACGTGACAACGTCTTATAAATTGGTTTGCCGGGTGACACTTCAAGAAACTGCGTTACGCTCCGCTCACGTTATGCGCTCACAATGAGAGCGAGTGAGAGGCACGCGTCCCTTCCACTCGGGCATGGTTAGCCCGCCTAAGAGCGAGAGAGACAGACATAAAAAGTGAAAGGCACGCGTCCCTTCCACTCGAGCACAGTTAGCCCGCCTAAGAGCGAGAGAGACAGAGCGAGAGAGTCAGAGCGAGAGAGAGAGAGTGAGAGAGATAGGCATACACATCGGTTCAAATTATGAATATTCACATTAAAATTATTTTACCACTCAAAGTCGTTGTCACGTAAAACTTTCGCCCGTATACCGACTTTACAGGCAACCAATTTTTTTTCATTGAAGATTTTTGGAGGCTTTAAAAATCGTTTTTTTTATATTTTAATACAATTTTAATATAACTAAATAGTAATGTTTTTTGTGCAATTAAGAGGGTAGTTTAGAGTAGGCAGAGCAGTTTAACCAAGTGACACGTCGATTTTCTTTTTACAAACGTTGAATTTAATTTTCGAAGCGTTAGCGTTTGTAGCAAGAGAATCGACAAATCACATGGCTACCCAGGTCAGGGAATCATTCCGTTTCTTATGAAAATATAAAATGGCGACCGCCGCGACATTAGTTCCAGTTTTGGCCACCGGGTCAGGAAAGTTGTTTGTGGCTTACCTTGTCAACCTCTGGCTCGATCTGCTCATTGGTGCCCCCCTTGGTGAGGACCCCCTTCTCCATCAGCGTGGCGCGCTTGGCAGCCAGATACATGGACCTGCGGACAATGTAACTTTTGTTATACCAGAATAATAGGGACCAAAGACAAGTTTACTTAGTCGAGGTTACTACACAATTGAGGAGTTCCTTAATGATTAAAGTGCTTGGAGGCCTCAGACAAAATACATAAGGACTAGTATCGCACCCAAATTCGCGAACAAAATTTTCTGCCATTTTCTAAGGTAAACGAGCTTAGATTTCATACATATCTTATACTAAACTAGCAGTTTTTGTTCGTTTTTTACACCATATAACTACACAAAAAGGTATTTTTACGGGGGTTTTTAACCGACGGACACGATTGTAAACTATGAAACATCGATTCTTTAGAAACAGTGTTTATAATCGCATAAGATCGTTGATCATATACTTTGACAGAAAAATAATGTCTTGCGAGGCAGGTCTTTATCTAATTAATCTGAGTTGGAGGCCAATGGATCAGCTTCCATCTTTACACAGGAAGTAAAACTATAAGAAATTGTAATGTTGTCATCAATTGTAAATTATAATATTGTATGATTTTTTTTTTAAAAGAGCAACTGTTGCGTTTCTTGCCGGCTTTTCTTAGCTGAACCTGCTTTCCGAACCGATAGAATATTAACAATTAGTTAAACTTGACGTTATAAAAGTGTCAAGTGAGCTTCGCTCCCAGGGTCATCTCCGACAATAGCTCATACCTCTTGATGGATGGTCCATGTTCAGGTTCTGCAGCGAGCCCAGGGTCGACGGCGTCTCCGCTACAACAATAGCTCATACCTCTTGATGGTGAGGTAGTACACCTCAGCGATGGCCCTGACGGAGTAGTCCGGCACGAAGGTGTGGCGCAGCATGGAGTCCATGTTCAGGTTCTGCAGCGAGCCCAGGGTCGACGGCGTCTCCGCTACAACAATAGCTCATACCTCTTGATGGTGAGGTAGTACACCTCAGCGATGGCCCTGACGGAGTAGTCCGGCACGAAGGTGTGGCGCAGCATGGAGTCCATGTTCAGGTTCTGCAGCGAGCCCAGGGTCGACGGCGTCTCCGCTACAACAATAGCTCATACCTCTTGATGGTGAGGTAGTACACCTCAGCGATGGCCCTGACGGAGTAGTCCGGCACGAAGGTGTGGCGCAGCATGGAGTCCATGTTCAGGTTCTGCAGCGAGCCCAGGGTCGACGGCGTCTCCGCTACAACAATAGCTCATACCTCTTGATGGTGAGGTAGTACACCTCAGCGATGGCCCTGACGGAGTAGTCCGGCACGAAGGTGTGGCGCAGCATGGAGTCCATGTTCAGGTTCTGCAGCGTGCCCAGGGTCGACGGCGCCGGCGTCTCCGCTACAACAATAGCTCATACCTCTTGATGGTGAGGTAGTACACCTCAGCGATGGCCCTGACGGAGTAGTCCGGCACGAAGGTGTGGCGCAGCATGGAGTCCATGTTCAGGTTCTGCAGCGAGCCCAGGGTCGACGGCGCCGGCGTCTCCGCTACAACAATAGCTCATACCTCTTGATGGTGAGGTAGTACACCTCAGCGATGGCCCTGACGGAGTAGTCCGGCACGAAGGTGTGGCGCAGCATGGAGTCCATGTTCAGGTTCTGCAGCGAGCCCAGGGTCGACGGCGCCGGCGTCTCCGCTACAACAATAGCTCATACCTCTTGATGGTGAGGTAGTACACCTCAGCGATGGCCCTGACGGAGTAGTCCGGCACGAAGGTGTGGCGCAGCATGGAGTCCATGTTCAGGTTCTGCAGCGAGCCCAGGGTCGACGGCGTCTCCGCTACAACAATAGCTCATACCTCTTGATGGTGAGGTAGTACACCTCAGCGATGGCCCTGACGGAGTAGTCCGGCACGAAGGTGTGGCGCAGCATGGAGTCCATGTTCAGGTTCTGCAGCGAGCCCAGGGTCGACGGCGCCGGCGTCTCCGCTACAACAATAGCAATATAAAATCAACAACAATAAAAAAAAGAAGTAAAACTTTTTTATAAAAATAAAACAATACATGAAAGAGAAACTTAAATATTAGTAGCGGTCTATAGCGCCATCTCTCGTATCGAAATTACTACAAGCTGTTACTAGTTAGTTCACAATTATGCCGTAAATACTAAACGGGTTCGGCGCTGGGCTTACTCGTGTTGCGTCGTAGTTTAGCAGTGTTACCATAGATGGCGCTATTAACTTAACGTTATGATATTTTGATTACACTTTTCGTAACGAATTCACCAGCTTATCCTCCAAGACAACTTTGCGTAAAGAAGTTATACTTCACAAAGGAATTCATCGCAGTCGGAGTCGCTTTTTTTTTCGTGTTGAGTAAGTGCCGATGGCTCCATGTGGGACCACTACGGCGTCACCGGGGGGTTTTTTTTTTTTTCTTTCAGGGAGGAAAAAAATCCCTCCGGACTTCTGCCGACAGTCGGCAGGGTATGTCCGAATTGCACTGACTAAAAATAACCTTCCATGGACTCCATGGTCAGCACGGAATCGCTATGCATTTCTTCGTGCTGACCTTCCTGTTGTTTTCTTTCACTCTCTCTCTTTTGTTCTGTTTCTTTTTCCTCCCTTCTTTTCATGGTGGTTCGGAGCATATGGGCGTACTTCTGCCACTGCTCCTCACTTGACAGCATACGTGAGATGAGGTTACTTGCGTTTACCCCCTCATTAGTACCTTCAGCGGCTGCTCTTACATCTGTGGTACCTGGGCATTCAAACAGTGCATGCCTCGGCGTATCCTCGTCATCACAGAAGTAGCAGCTCTCGTCTTGCGCTTTTCCGATGGCGAAGAGGTAGGTTTTGGCGAGGGGGGGGTTTGGGCGAGCGCAGAAGCATCGCCTGATGAGACCCGAAGGCTGAAATAAAGATAGAGGTTTCGTCCTCTATCTTCCGGCTCTCTAAGGGCGTCTCCTATAGGGCCATTCGGGAAGGTTTAACCGTGACCTGAGTGAATCAGTCCGGACGCCCCCGACATCGTGAGTTAGAAAACCCACGTCCGGGTGACGTCAGATATCGGGGTCCTCGTCTTCGCCGGTGAAGACGCTGTGTAGCTTGTGATTGTGTTGCCTGAGAAGCATTGTCGGTCGTCATGTCATCGTCTGGATCATAAAGGACGTTTTTGGGACGCCTCTGCTCCTCCAGCAGCTGGCAGGAGTTGCGGGTAGTATAAAACATACCTAATCCAACATTCTGCGTGAGCGCCTGCACACCGAAGTAGGTGAAGGGTCCGGCTTCGAAGACCAGGTTCTCGCGCCCCACCGTCACCTCCACACGACCTTCCAGAATAAGCACGAAGTAGTCCACCTGCAAACAAAAGATAGTGTGTTAGCAATTTCAAATACTTGTTACGAATGAATCTGTTGATAAATAAAAAATAAAACCGACTTCAAAAACATAAAACGTACCAACTAAACTAAAAAGCGAAAAATATCATCTTTCAATCACACCTGGCCATACGTAAAATAAATCACAATCTGGCCATACGTAAAGTAAATGTGTTGAAAACAATATTAAACTCAATCAGGCCATATGTTAAGTAAATGGGTTGAAAACAATATTAAACTCAATCTGGCCATACGTTAAGTAAATGGGTTGAAAACAATATTAAACTCAATCTGGCCATATGTTAAGTAAATGGGTTGAAAACAATATTAAACTCAATCTGGCCATACGTTAAGTAAATGGGTTGAAAACAATATTAAACTCAATCTGGCCATATGTTAAGTAAATGGGTTGAAAACAATATTAAACTCAATCTGGCCATACGTTAAGTAAATGGGTTGAAAACAATATTAAACTCAATCTGGCCATACGTTAAGTAAATGGGTTGAAAACAATATTAAACTCAATCTGGCCATATGTTAAGTAAATGGGTTGAAAACAATATTAAACTCAATCTGGCCATACGTTAAGTAAATGGGTTGAAAACAATATTAAACTCAATCTGGCCATACGTTAAGTAAATGGGTTGTATTGAACTTAATCCTTATTGTCAACGCAAAATGTTGTCCTGCGATAGGGCCTGTAAACTGACCTCCACAATAGTGGGATCTCAAACCATTGGATTACTTTCTTTGGTGGTACGTGAATTTACTTATCTATACCGACAAATATTCCCCGAACTTGCCCCTGATTGGTCGGCCTTACAAGAGACGGTTCTGTGTCCATAAGTTAGGATTAAAAGACATGTCAAATCTACGTTCAGCCTAAATGCGTTAAAAAGTCCACAATAGATTTGAAAAGGGCTATTTTATTCATAGACAAGTTAGCCCTTGGCTGCGGTCACACCTAATATTAAGTGATGATGCACTCTAAGATGAAAGGTACAAGTATATTCTGCCCGTAGCTCAGTCGGTTTCTAGTATATCTCACCGGTTTCCCCTCTTGGAAGACGTATCTCTTGGGGTCGTTCTTGTCCTTGTCGGCGCGGTCCTTGATGTGCTGGATGACGTCCTGCTTGAGCAGACGACGCAGCACCGTCTCCGATATCATGTCCGAACGGAACGGGTCCACGCCTGTGGACGAAATTATTTAAAAAAAAATGCGTCTTTTGGTTTTTTCAACTGTGTAGTATATAAAACTATTAAGTAACTAACTTGTAAAGAATAAAAAAAAAGTTGTGACAGTAATTGGTATAATTACTGTCACATAACTTTTTTTTTATTCTTGTTGTTTTGTGGTAGAGGAAACATCTCGAGCAGGTCCCAGGGCTGACCTTGAGAGCAGTTGTTTGTTAGGCAGCGTGACGGTGTCTACACTGCCTAACAAACAACTGAGCTCAAATCATATTCCATCTACAATAACATAAACAATGAATGTTAATACCACCTGTAATCGTGGTACTTGTAACAGTTAGTATAGTTTTAGAGATAGAAGAATCAATTTTCGACAACTTTTTAGAATAACTTGGAATCTATTTATTTCTAAATATATTCCTATAAGTACCCTCCATATTCTGATTTCATCTATTCATGCGAACACCTCTACGTTTGGGTATTGATATGTGTGCCAAATTTCAACTTCATTAGTCAAGTAGATTCGAAAAAAATTGACGTATGTATAAATTGTTCAGTGTAGGCATGGAGGACATTAGTGCAGTAGTAGTGCTAATACATTTTAAAAGAATCCCTTAAACCTACACCCACGTCACAAGTCCTGGGACTTGCTCGCGTTGTTTCCTCTAATACACAAAATGAGGGTACAGTCACTGTTACTGGTACCTTTGTATATTTGATATAATTTTATTTTTAATATTTTTTCTTCTCACGTTGTTATTTTTTAGTATGGTATTTTATTGTTTTTCCCTTTTTATTTTAGTTAATTGTAATGTATTATTTTAAGTTTAAGTTATTATTATTGTTTATTTTAGTTAATAAGGTTGTTGTGTGCTGTGTTTGTGGCGGCATCTGGTCAACGGTTCCAACTGAAAACCAGCGCTGCATGCTCTTTTTATTTAAAGAGTATGTAGCATTATGCTGAGTTGGATCCGTTTACTGGGTTGTGCCACACATCGCAGGATATTGTTCAAGAACAAATTGTGTTGTGTGGCATAATTCACTAATAAAGCTTTTTCTTTCTTCTTTCTTTCTTCTTTCTTTCTTCTTACCCGTCACGTTATATAGTACGAACGTTCGTGGGTACGTCGGCATACTCACTGGTGCTGAGGAACTGGAAGGTGGCGAGGATGAGCTGCGGCGAGACGTGCACGCGCTGGTGCTGGTGGCCCGCGAACGCCGCGATGTCGTGTAACTTGTTCATGGGTCGCATCAGCCGCTTCTTGGTGCGATTGTCGCCTGGCGGGCACGAGCGTCACAATTAATACAAAATGATCCATTTCAAGTCCACTCTTGTATCCCGTATCATTAAAATTTAAAAAATACAAGGATTTTGTTAAAATAATAAAGTGAATAAATCTAACTAATTAAAAAGAAATAAAAAAAATAAAAAAACCAAGTTTTTGAGTTATAACAAGATGGCGCGCACGAAGACATGACAATTGACAGCAAACGTCAAATCGATTACTGCATTGAACGTCATCTATCCGCCACTATTACGTTTAGTAATGTTGCATTTCTTGGAAGATATCTAATGAATATTATTTCGAAAGAATTAAAGTAAATTCGTAGATTTGTATAATCAAAAATAATTTAAAAAAATATCTTCTTCTATTTCCGCTAGGGTACAATGACTGATCCTGGGCTCCATACAATTTTGGGCCATCTCCTTTAAATAATTTATGAATACGCTTCAGACCATAGGACTGAAGTAAGACTTCTATCAAAAATAAAATAATAGATGAAAGAGAGACTTGAAAATAGTTTTTTTTTTCCAATTGGCACTCACTGATGACGTCACTCTCGTCCACGATCTCCGCCTGGATCATCTCCTCGATGACGTCCTCCAGTGTGATGAGCCCCACGGTCTCGTACACGGGGTCGCCGTCACCCTCCTCGATGCGCTGCGCGAACGCCATGTGCCCCTTGTGGCCTGCAATGTGACACTCGTATTTGAAACACCGCCATGTTTGACATGATACTGCCTTTGACACGACACCGCCATGTTTGACATCATACTGCAACGTTTGACATGACCACGCCATTTTTGACATGATACTGCCTTGTTTGACACGACACCACCATGTTTGACATCATACTGCCATGTTTGACACGACCACGCCATGTTTGACATGATACTGCCTTTGACACGACACCGCCATGTTTGACATGATACTGCAATGTTTGACACGACACCGCCATGTTTGATATGATACTGCAATGTTTGACACGACACCGCCATGTTTGACATGATACTTCAATATTTAACATGACCACGCCATGTTTGACATGATACTGCAAATTTTGACATGACCACGCCATGTTTGATATGATACTGCCATGTTTGACATCATACTGCCATGTTTGACATAATACTGCCATGTTTGACATAATACTGCCATGTTTGACATGATACTGCCATGTTTAACATGATACCGCCGTGTTTGACATGATACTGCCTTGTTTGACATAACACCACCATGTTTGACACGATACTGCCATGTTTGACATAACAACGCCATGTTTGTTTGTTTGTTTTTATAATATTAGTGTGAAGTGTGATGATGAATTGTTTTTTATAAAATATTATTTGAAATATATTAACCATATCTAATTGTTCAAAGGTTATTTATTTATTTTCATTAATTTAAGAACAAGTTAATTATAATTATTATTTATACCCTCATTTTTAATTTGTTTGTTGGTAAACTGTACTCATCAAGAAAGGCTTTATATAGGATGACAGTTCGTTTCACACTTGAAAATGTGTCGCGATTTACACGCATCATCCTACAAGCGCTTGAAATGTAACTGGGAAAATCTGCATTGAATAAGCATTGAGAAAAGCATCTCTTAGGGTATGCAGTGCTTTAATGCATGTATGAGGTGCATGCCACTGGTCACGATTGAACATCACACTAATATTATAAAGGCGAAAGTTTGTGTGTAAGTGTGTAAGTATGTTTGTTCCTCTTTTACGCTGCGGCTACTGAAGTGATTTGGCTGAAATTTGGAATGGAAATAGATTTTACTCTGGATTAACACATAGGCTAACTTTTCATCCCGGAAAAATGGTTCCCGCGGGATTTGTGAAAAACTGAATTCGCGGGCGTCCGCTAGTATGAAATATTTTTATAGTTAACCACGAGTACAGAAAATGTTTACATAATTATAAAAGAATTTGTAAGAGTTACGGGGAAACTGCGCAAATCGTAAACACACGCACAATGCGGATTTTCAGTCATGAGCGAGTGCAGTGACCACACGTCACGAAAAGTGTAGACTGTCCCTGCCAAGTCGTCGATTCTCTTTCTACTATCGCTAACGCTTCGAAAACAAATTGGCATCTTTTTGTTGTCGTAAACGCTTCGCATCGACGTTTTACAAAGTTGTAGTACATTATTCTTACATCAATAGTTTTTGCAGCGTACGCCACGTAAACAAAACTTTTGTACACCTTGGGTTACATTATTGGAGTTCCAGGAAGGAATCGTAATTTTTTTGAAAAAATAATATAGCCTATAGCCTTTCTCAATAAATGGGCTATCTATCACTGAAAGTGTTTTACAAATCGGACTAGTAGTTCCTGAGATTAGCGCGTTCGATGAAACAAACTCTTCCGCTTTATAATATTAGTATTAAGTAGTATAGATTATAAAAGCCGAAGAGTTTGTTTGTTTGTTTGAACACGCTAATCTCAGGAACTTCTGGTCCGATTTGAAAAAATCTTGCACATTAGATAGCCCATTTATTGAGGAAGGCTATAGGCTATATATTATCCCCGTATTCCTACGGGAACGCGCGGCTTCAGCTAGTTAAGTAATAACATTGTTAGTCCATTAAATCAGTCCCGTTTTGTGTGAGCTAAAGTATGGACGCACGCGACGTATGATTAATATCTCTACCAGACGGCGAGGCGTTTGTTTGAACGCCGGTGAACGGGCGTATAAATAGTTCGTTCGAACTTAAGTGTCTGTTTGTTGCCTTTGGGCGTTACACGTGGTAACGTCAGGGTCACTTCATGCTTCGCGACTCGCTGAGTTGTGTCAGAAAGTTTGTGTGGATGTGACTTTGGTTTTCATTTCTGATTCGATCACGCAGAGATACACTAATAATAATAATAATAATAATAACCACTAATAATAAATTTATAAATTTTTAATAATGTTTTGTTTTTATACTTATATTGTTAAAAATTAAAAAAAAAAGAAGTAATAAATAAATGAAAGACGTAAATAATAATAATAATAAGCACTAATAATAATTTTTTTTTTATAAATTTTTAATAATGTTTTGTATTTCATACTTATATTGTTAAAAATTTAAAAAAAAGAAGTAATAAATAAATGAAAGAAATAATAATTTATTTATTCATCAGAAAGCAGGTTTACAAAGATTGCTTAAATATAATAAGACCCTGAAACTTTCTATTATAATAATTTGGTGTATGAAAATCTATTGCAGGGTTTCACAAACTTTCAGCTCCACGAACCCTTGTTAAAATTTCAAAATTTAAAAGTGACACCCAAACCCATACTAATTAATCCCCCCCCCCCCCAAAAAAAGTAATTTGACTGTTGAAGAAAATGAGGTTTTTTGAATAAAAGTTAACACATAAAGTACCAAAACAAATGTCTTTGTAATATTAATGTGATGGGTGTGCTTGTATCTTGTCGCAAATGGATTCAATGTTAGAAGTAATTTTGATAACCTTAATTCTGACTCGGTATCAGTTATCAAACCACCATTACGTAAATCTTGTCGCGAACCCCCTGCCGTCGAATGGCGAACCCCTAGGCCTAGGGGTATTATGCCTATAGCGAAATGCTTACCATCCTTGAACTGCTTAAGCATGACATCCAGAGTGACGTCCTCGAAGACGAAGTTGACGGCGTTCTGGTAGTACTGGCACAGGGTACGCAGGGGGGTGTTGTCGTCCGGGTCCACGAAGGCCAGGTCCTTGATGAAGAGCACCGTCACGATGTTGCCGCGGTGACCCTCGTATACGGGAATGCGGGAGTAGCCTGGGGATGATCATATATTGTCATATATTTACAGATGTAACGTCACGCCGGTATGCAACGGAAGTGTCGAAAAAGAGAGAGAGAGCGATCGAGACCGATTGAGAGAGAGTAAGACAGGGCGAACGTAGCATGAAGCAACTAGCCGTGGAGTGAGAGTAGGGAGCAAGCAAGTGAGAAAGATTGAGAGAAAAAGTGAGACAGAGCGAACGGAGTATCTCGCACAGTGCTATATATTTTAATGACAATTAAATTCCTAACCTATCTTCCTTTTTCCCTTCCTCTAAGTCTCGGAAATCCAAAGTTTTAGATTTGTATAAATATAAACAAGATTTATAGATTAGTTCGCCAAAGAAGTTTCACTTCTGACATGTGTACTTTGTATGCACGCATTTTTTTTTACAAGTACGCCCTTGACTACAATCTCACCTGATGGCAAGTGATGATGCAATCTAAGATGGAAGCGGGCTAACTTGTTAGGAGGAAGATGAAATCCACTCCTTTCGGTTTCTACACGACATCGTACCGGAACACTAAATCGCTTGGCGGTACGTCTTTGTCGGTAGGGTATCTATGAGTTATTTGGTTTTTGAGCCGTGAGCCGGAATCGGAGGCAGAGGTCATATCCACTGGGCTATCACGGCACGACTTGTAACATAAGCATAAACAGAATGTCTTTTCCACTAAATTGACATTGGCGGAATTATTGCTAAACAATCGGAGAACAAAGTGCCATAGACAAGAAAGAAGAAGAAGCATAATCAGGGCTACTTGTCAGGGTCACGTCTTGTCAGACTGTACATTGTTTGAGGATTCGACACTCAGCGGCTGAATGATCCCCTGGGGGTGCCCTATGAATTCCACTGTAATAGATGCATTTGATGGAAGCTGTACCCACCCGACTTGACGATCTCCGTCATGGTCTCGAAGTCGAGCACGCTGTCGATGGGCAGCATGTAACAGTCCTTCAGCTTGGTCATCACATCCTTCACCGTCTTCTTGTGAAGGTCCAGGGCTCCCGAGATGATGTTCACCTCCTCCTTCTCCAGGTCGTTCACGTGGTTGGTGATCTGGTGGAGAATGTGGAGAATGGGGATGATGACTAGGTTTGAATATATTGATTTTTATAATACATTCGGGTAAATAAGGACAATGTTAACTATTTTAGAATTTAAACAAGATAATGCAAGAACCAGCTCATGACTAAGGGCCCTGTATGGGTTTGAAACTATTCGGGCATACTCCGACTTAATATCACGTGAGTTTTAGCCGTGTTTCATAATCAATCAATGTTAACTAATCTATACTAATCTATACTTATAATAAATCTGTAGAGAGGTCAATTCTGTACATGAAATATATTTCCGAAATAACTATCAGGGGGTGATTAGTGATCGATACTGATGCCAAAAATGCAATTAGTAAAATTTTTGTCTGTCTGTCTGTCTGTCTGTCTGTCTGTCTGTCTGTCTGTCTGTCTGTCTGTCTGTATGTTCTTTATAGAAACAAAAACTACTGGACGGATTTCAACGAAACTTGGTACAATTATTCTACATACTCCTGGGCAGGTTATAGTATACTTTTCATTACGCTACGATCAATAGGAGCAGAGCAGTGAAGAGAAATGTTGAGAAAACGGGAGAAGTTAGTCAATTTTTTAAGCTTCCTTCGCATGTACAGCCTTAATGGTTAAAGCTACATAGAAATCATGTATGACGGAAATGTTCTCCTTAAAATTATCTATAAAAACACAACAGCATATATATGTCTATCTTTTATGGTTGACTCACAATAACACGTGTAACTCCCGATAGCTTAGCAGTTCGGAGCTTTCTAATTATATTTGTCAACTCTTATGTTTATAACACTCATCACTCATCCCTAACTAAAAAAGTTAACATTATTACCTATTCAATAAAAAAAGAATCATAAAAATCGGTAAAGAAACACCAAAGTTATACAAGAAATACGCTAAGCCATCGCGCGTGCATACTACGTGCTAATTCATGCTATATGGATTATTTTTGTGTAACGGTTGCCGCGCTCGACTGATTCGCGCGGGGGGGTAATAAATAAAGAAGTGCAGCCTTAATGAGTAGGGTAGGGTAGGGTAGGGGTAGTGTAGGGTAGGGGTAGTGTAGGGTAGGGGTAGTGTAGGGTAGGGGTAGGGCAGGGGTAGGGTAGTGGTAGGGTAGAGGTAGGGTAGGGTAGGATAGGGGTAGTTGAAAGTTTACAACGACTTTCACGCGGACGAAGTCGCGGGCGTCCGCTAGTCTATACTAATATTATAAAGAGGTAAAGTTTGTAAGTTTGTAAGTTTGTCACATTTTTTAAATGGGGTAATCTTCGGAACTACTGGTCCGATTTTAAAAATTCTTTCACCAGTAGAATGCTACATTATCGGGGAGTGCTATAGGCTATATTTTATATTGGTATCATATATATTAGCCGAGTTATCACAGTTTTGGTCATACAGGTCGGACTGAAAATCCTCTTAAACAGACTTATTCGCATGCGCTGCCTTAACTATTGTGTAAAATTGAAATTAATGTATGGAGACTTTATGTATCTTTAAAAGTTCTACAAAAAAATCCGCAACACCATATATCTATCTTCTATATATTAGCAGATATAGTATCTTTTGTGTTTTAAAAATTATTAATTTTATATACTTTGGTTTACGTCATTATTTATACAACTAAACTTTAATCCTTATTAAAATAAATTATTTAATAATCACAAGGATATTATGGAGATAAGATTTGCCCTTTACAGTATGTTAATTACTTAAATAGTTTCGGAGATAATACAAAATTTCTAAAAGGCGCAGAAATTCCGCTATATGACGCCCGGCGCTTTCATTTACGTAGTTCCCGTTTCCGTGTGAATATGGAGATCAAATATAGCCTATGACACTCGCAAATAACGTAGCTTTCTATTGGTAAAACAATTTTCCAAATCGGTCCAGTAAATCCAGAGATTACCTTCTACAACCACACGAACTTTACCTCTTTATATTATTAGCATAGAAGTCTCTATTTCTCTTGGTCATACCACCACTCTCGAAGGACTGGACCGATTTTGCTAAGGGTAGGAGTAAGATAGAGATGTTACAGGGTAGGGTAGGGTACGGGTAGGGAAGCGTAGGGGTAGTGTAGGGGTAGGGTAGGTTTAGGGCCGGGTTTAGGGTAGGGGTAGAGGTAGGGTAGTGGTAGGGTAGAGGTACGGATAGGATAGGGAAGTGGTAGGGTAGGGGTAGGATAGGCATGAGATAGGGGTAGGAAAGGGATAGGGTACGGGGAGGGTAGGGGTAGGATGGGGGTAAGGGTAGGATGGGGGTAGGGTGTAGGTAAGGTAGGGGTAGGGTAGGAGTAGGTTTGGGGTAAGGTAGGGGTAGGGTGGGGGTAGGGGTAGGGTAGGGTAGGATAGGGGTAGGGTAGATGTAGGGGTTGGGTAGGGTTGGCGTAGTGGTAGGGTAGGGGTAGGGTAGGGTAGGGGTAGTAGTAAAGTTGACATCGAAATTTACGCGGACGAAGTCGCGGGCGTCCGCTAGTTTATACATAAAAAACAAATATTGACTTGATATTTGCAAAATAAGTGAGATTATAAAAATTCTAAATCTATTAATTTTTTTTTATCATAATAAGATGAAAATTCATACAGTTTTAGCTTCCTTACATTAAATGTGACATTTTAATATATGAACTATAAACATAAACGCTGAAGTAATAAAGATATTAGTAATTTTGTTTGAACGCCCATACAAATCTAACGATCATTAAGTGCCTACGACGTCATTAGTTCGTGCTATTTTGTATGAATCAAAATCAATCAATCATTCACCCAATTTTTATTTTGCCAGAATATAGTACATTTACGTAGGTCTTTTATATTATATTTAAACACATATCTTGCCATAGTTGGTTACGGCACTCATTTTTAGTAGGAGCATGAAAGAAATTGACGGCCTCCGTGGCGCAGAGGTTTGCGCGGTGGATTCATAAAACGGAGGTCCTGGGTTCGATCCCCGGCTGGGCAGATTGAGATTTTCTTAATTTGTCCAGGTCTGGCTGGTGGGAGGCTTCGGCCGTGGCTAGTTACCACCCTACCGGCAAAGACGTACCGCCAAGCGATTTAGCGTTCCGGTACGATGCCGTGTAGAAACCGAAAGGGGTGTGGATTTTCATCCTCCTCCTAACAAGTTAGCCCGCTTCCATCTTAGACTGCATCATCACTTACCATCAGGTGAGATTGTAGTCAAGGGCTAACTTGTAAATAAAAAAAATAAAAAAAAAACTTTCAGCTTTTACATGACTGAAGGTCTAGCTGTAGCTGGCTCATCGTCTATCACTTTTAGCTTTATTCTTTCTTTGGTGCTAACGAATTGTTTATACACTGTGGTATTTGTGCAGCTCACCTTGACGAGCTCCTTCAGCCTCTCCCTGTTGTAGTGCGTGCCGATCTCCTCGCCGAGGAAGTAGTCCAACAGTTTGCTGGTCGGCCACGCCAGCGGCGCGCATATTCCCATCACGATCTGGTGACACAAACGGAAGATTGATGTAAAAAATCATTCAGCTTTTAGGTTGAAAAGGAGATGGTCCATTTCAACTCCACTCTTGTACTCCGTATCATCAAAAATTAAAAAAGACATGGATTTTATAAAAATCTAAATCATCATCATCATCATATCAGCCAATGGACGTCCACTGCAGGACGTAGGCCTTTTGTAGGGACTTCATCCAGCATCCAGCGAATCCCTGCGACTCGCTTGATGTCGTCAGTCCACCTTGGGGGGAATCGGCCAACACTGCGCTTACTAGTGCGGGGTCGCCATTCCAGCACTTTGGGACCCCAACGTCCATCGGCTCTTCGTGCCCCGCCCATTGCCACTTCAGCTTCGCAACTCGTTGAGCTATGTCGGTGACTTTGGTTCTTCTGCGGATCTCCTCATTTCTGATTCGATCACGCAAAGATACTCCTAACATAGCTTGTTCCATCGCCCGCTGTGTGACTCTGAGCCTTCTTATGAGGCCCATAGTTAGCGACCAAGTCTCGGAACCATAGGTCATCACTGGCAACACGCACTGTTCGAAGAAGTGAATAAATCTAACTAATTAAAAAGAAATAAATAAAATTAAAACGCAAGTTTTGAGATAAATCAAAATGGCGCCCTTAGAGCAACTATGACATGACAATTGACAGCAAACGTCAAATCGACTATTGCATTAAAAACGTCATCAATCCGCCATTGTTACCCATAATAGTGTTGCATTTCTTGGGAGAGAATGAATGAAAGTAAATTCGTAGATTTGTATAATCAAAAATAGTTAAAAGAAAAGATTTTCTTTTATTTCCGCCAGGGTACAGTGACTGATCCTGAGCTCCATACAATTTTGGGCCATCTCCTTTAGCATATGTTAAATTATCCATTGTAGAGTGATCAATCGTCTGTTAGCTAGTAACGCAAATTCTTAGTGATTGAAAATTTTGTTTTTTTTTTTCTAAAAAATATATTTGAAACCTTAATAGACTTTTAAATGGAGAATACATCACTGACTAATTTTTTTTTCATCATTATCTGAAGTTATAGTTCAATTTTTTACATCTTTATGGGCAGCAGCTGAAAGGCATTCCATCTCTATATGTTAGCTAACTAATTTTTTTGTGCAAGATACTCGTACATATAGAACTGGATTTTCTAGAGGAAGAACACCGGCACCAGGCCCCACGTCAGGTCGACGAGGATATTCAGTAGGTAACGTAAGTTTACCCTTAACTAAGTAAGGTAAGATAATAGGTAAAGGTAGGTTAATAGGTAACGGTAAGTTAACCCTTCGTTGCGAGGTTAACTTTTCAATAAATTAAAAAACTGGTCAAATCGTAGGGTTCATTATTTATGTTATTGTAGAGGGAAGGTATCATTGTTGTTATAAATAAGAGGGTATTTGATGACTTGAGCTGTTGTTTGTTAGGCAGCGTAGACACCGTCACGCTGCCAGTCGCGTTAGTTAAGCCTACTAACAAGTCACAAGGCCTGGGACCTGCTCGAGGTGTTTCCTCTACCACAAAATGACAATGATTGACCCCGATGTCATCATTTATCGATCGCTGTTCAACTGGTTTAATATTACTAAATACATTGGGTTTGTAATGTGTTCTTGAGTTCTTAGTATCGGTATGTGCGCGCCACATGTCGACTTACAATAGGGATGATGACAGTTTTTTAAATTGTATATAAATTAAGAGTACGCTAATAGTAAAGCAATTTCGTAAAAGTAACAGGGTATCTGCGATCATTACTTTCGGAGCTACAGGGATTTAAAGGGTCAGATTTGCGGCGCTGCCGCGGATCCCTGAAAAACGCCCCATATAAAATGGCACGATTTAGTGACGTCGTTGGCTCGCTGATTGTTAGATTTGTATGGGCGTTGAAACAAAATCACTAATATCTTTGTTATTTCTGCGTTTATGTTTATAGTTCACATATTAAAAAATGTCACATTTAATGTAAGGAAGCTAAAACTGTATAAATTTTCATTTAATTACGATAAAATATTTTTAGTGGATTTTGAAATTTTATAATCTTATTTATTTAGCAAATATCCAGTCAATCTTTGCTTTTTATGTATAAATTAGTTACCATTGACCTTATTTACCCGAATGTATCATAAAAATCAATATATTCAAACCTAGTCATCATCCCCATTTGGTACGTTGTAAACTTATAGATAATCTACGAACTAAATATTAATGTGGATACGCTAATGATTAAACAATAATATTTATATGGATAACACTACACGTAAGTAGTATCAATAGGAGTTATACAAATATGTATAAGTTTATGAACACGATGGTCAGAGGTGCCTACCTTCATAATCCAGATACTCTTGGCACCAATGAGCAAGCCGTGCCGGGCGCATATCGCCTGGGGAGTGATCTCCGCTATGAACACGATGGCCAGCGTCGACCCGATGACGGCCACCAGGCCCGACGTCAGGTCGTCCAAGATGACGGTGAAGGTGCTGTTGACGGCAACGTTGCTGAGGAGGATGGTGCAGAGGAGGTAGTTGCCGTGAGCGCGGACCGGCATGATGGCTCGCGCGTACTTCCTCTCTTTCTCTGTTCCTGTGTAGAAGAAGAGACTTTGAGTTAGGTTCAACATTATTATTTTTTTTCTTTACAAGTTAGCCCTTGACTACAATCTCACCTGATGGTAAGTGATGATGCAGTCTAAGATGGAAGCGGGCTAACTTGTTAGGAGGAAGATGAAAATCCACACCCCTTTCGGTTTCTACACGGCATCGTACCGGAACGCTAAATCGCTTGGCGCTACGTCTTTGCCGGTAGGGTGGTAACTAGCCACGGCCGAAGCCTCCCACCAGCCAGACATGGACAAATTAAGAAAATCTCAATCTGCCCAACCGGGGATCGAACCCAGGACCTCCGTTTTGTAATTCCACCGCGCATACCACTGCGCCACGGAGGCCATCAAAAGGGAAAAAAAATCAGGGACCTTACCTTACCTTACCATACCTTATTTGTGAAAGCTAAAAGGGTCTCTTTAATCCGGCCCTATCGCAAAATCCATTATTAGCATATACCTACTAACTATGGACTATCTCCCTGCCTTTCATCTTTGTACATCAGGAGGTTTTCAAATTTCGTGGTAAATAAAACAAAACTAGTGTATCTGTATATATAAAAGTTCTTTATGTACGTCATCAACCCATATTCGGCTCACTGCTGAGCTCGAGTCTCCTCTCAGAATGAGAGGGGTTAGGCCAATAGTCCACCACGCTGGCCCAATGCGGATTGGCAGACTTCACACACGCAGAGAATTAAGATAATTCTCAGGTATGCAGGTTTCCTCACGATGTTTTCCTTCACCGATTGAGACACGTGATATTTAATATCTTAAAAGCACATAACTGAAAAGTTGGAGGTGCATGCCCCGGACCGGATTCGAACCCACACCCTCAGGAGTAGGAGGCAGAGGTCATATCCACTGGGCTATCTCCGCTCTACAGTAACGAAGAAGAAAATAGATTAATTAAATTCACAGCTACAATAAAATCATTAAACCTGTATTGTCTTTAATCTGTTTATTATTTAATTAAATAGCCGTCCGTGATATCCCCAGTGGATATGACCTCTGCCTCCGATTCCGGAGGATGTGGGTTCGAATCCCGTTCGGGGCATGCACCTCCAACTTTTCTGTTGTGTGCATTTAAAAAAAATTAAATATCACGTGTCTCAATCGGTGAAGGAAAACATCTGAAGTCTCATGAAGTCTGCCAATCCGCATTGGGCCAGCATGGTGGACTATTGGACTATACCCCTCTCATTCTGAGAGGAGACTCGAGCTCAGCAGTGAGCCGAATATGGGTTGATAACGACGATTTAATTAAAATTAATTAATTAAATTCACAGCTATATTAAATCATCAAACCTGTATTGGCTATAATCTTCAGTTCAGTCCTATCCAAGGCCATCAGTCCCAGGTTCAATCCAGAGAACAGAGAAGCTAGCATCAGAAGTATAACGATGAGGATCAGGGAAGCCCACAGTGGCAGCAGCTTGTTGTGAGTAGCTAGGATCTTCCACCTCTCCTGGCCCTGGTGTTTGAAGTCTTCAGAAGGGGAACTCTTGGCGCAGATGTAGAAGAGGTAGCCTTGATCAGGCGGCGGTGCTGTCACCTTGAAGAGGGCGGAGTCCTCTTGCATCTCTTGTATCTGTTAGGAATAATGTGATAATATAAGATTAGGGAAAAGGTAAAAAATTGCGAGACGGACCCGCCCACCGTGAGTACCCTAAGAGTATTGTTATTTTAAAAGTGTCGAAATATGCGTTTTTTGGAGGGATTATCGGCCAAATCCTTTTTGTACGTGGACTTAGATTGTTTTTGGGTTAAAAAATTAAGAGAACTTTGAAACAAACCAATTTGTACAGTTCAAGAACTTATTGGGATACAGTTATGGCTGAGGCTCATAGATGGCGGTTTATTTTTATAATTGAAAGAAGTTTTACTAGTCATGTGGTATAAAACACGCGCTTTCACGTCATATTCCTCGTGTGTGAACGCTATTACCGTGTCGTTGATGAAGCCCTCTCCAGACAGTCTTACTTACGCGGAGTGCGTTACGAAAAGTGTATTATTTTAAACTACCAGTAGATGGCGTTTATAGAGAACTTTGAAACAAACCATTTTGTACACTTCATGATATTGTGTCTTCTCCGACCCGTGTGGACGGGGCGGGAGTACGGACCTCGAGGCAATGCCTCCTTGCCCGGGTGCTTCGCGGGTAACCTTGCTCCCCCGGTATTCTTTTTCAACCCCTCCCGGGGTTGAGGCCTTTTGGCCTAGGGGTTTGGGCTGCGTCAAATCAGGTAACCCCGCGCGGACTGTCGTCACCGTCAGTCTGCGCCTGCAGGGTCAACTTGGAGGGACTTGGAGGTTTTTCCTTTTAAACAAAACCTTAAATAAAATAGTTCTACCTTGAACTCTCCATAGGAAAGACTGAAGTGGCAAGTAGTCCCATAGTCCTCGGCTACGTGTGTGAACGCTATGAACGTGTCGCTGATAAAGCCCTCTCCAAACAGTCGCAGCTCAAAGTTTTCCTTTTGAGGCACCCAACCCTAAAGACAATCCTACCTACGCACGTCTTGGGGTCTAGGTTACTGAATATGTTACAAAAAGTGTATTATTTTAAACTACCAATAGATGGCGTTCTTAGAGAACTTTGAAACAAACCATGCTGATGCGATGCAGTTACACCTAACACTCATAGATGGCGCTTTATTTTTCCTTCTAAACAAAACCCTAAATTTAGTCCTACCTTGAACTCTCCATAGGGCAGGCGGAAGTGGCAAGTAGTCCCATAGTCCTCGGCCACGTGAGTGAACGCTATGACCGTGTCGTTGGTGAAGCCCTCTCCAAACAGTCGCAGCTCGAAGTCAGTCTCGCGCAGCACTGAGGGTATCATCTCATCTACCAGCTTGGGTTCCTTCACCGTCGCCTCCACTCTTAGACCCATAACTCGGAGCCTGACGTTCCCGTCTGTGAACGAGATGATAAATTAAATAAATAAGCCATACTCCAGGAGTACTGTTTACTAACAAACAAATTAGAAATGAGGTTAGAAAATGAATGAAAAATGAATGAATGAATAAATTATGTATTATGTATGGTTTTTTTATAAAATGTTGTATAAAAAAAATTAACTATATCTAATTGTTCTAAGCTTATTAATCAAAATTATTTTCATTAATTTAGGAACAAGTTAATTATAATTATTATTAGGTGTGAAATGACTAGTGATTTATACCTTCATTTTTACCCGACTACGGCGAAGCTGAAAGGAAGGGTAATGATTTTGGCAGTCTATTTATTTAATTTATTTGTTGGTAAACAGTACTCGTACTTGTATTTGTACAGTACAGTACTTGAGGACGTGATAGCCCAGTGGATATGACCTCTGCCTCCGATTCCGGAGGGTGTGGGTTCGAATCCGGTCCTGGGCATGCACCTCCAACTTTTCAGTTGTGTGCATTTTAAGAAATTAAATATCTCGTGTCTCAACCGGTGAAGGAAAACATCGTGAGGAAACCTGCACACCAGAGAATTTTCTTAATTCTCTGCGTGTGTGAAGTCTGCCAATCCGCATTGGGCCAGCGTGGTGGACTATTAGCCTAACCCCTTTCATTGTGAGAGGAGATTTGAGCTCAGCAGTGAAAGCGAATATGGGTTAATAACTCAGACCAATTATTGTATAGGACCTGCCTCGCTAGACGTTACTTTTCTGTCAAAGTATATGATCAACGATCTAATGCGATTATAAAAACTGTCTCTATAGAATCGATGTTAAATAGTTGTAATCGTATTCGTCGGTTAAAGAGCTCCGTAAAAATACGTTTTTGTGTAAATGAATTGTGTAAAAAACGGGCAAAAATTTCTAGTTTAGTATAAGATATATACCAAATCTAAGCTCGTTTTCCTCAGAAAATGACATATAATTTTGTTCGTGACTATGAGTGCGATACAGGTCCTTCTATAGTTGGTCTGAGGATAATGATGATGATTAATAATATTTCACAGCTACTTGGCGCAGTGGGTAGTGAACATGCTTTCTGTAGATTCAATTGCCACAACTGGAAAACATTTAAATGAGCATGGATGGTTTTTGTAGTGTTTGTGTATACTAAATAGATACCTACAATACTACATACACTATCTCATGTACATTGGTAGTGGGGGTGGGGGAAATGAGTCAGTCTGTCACCGGCGTTCGACCTTGGTGGTCGTGCGCGGTCTGCTTGCCTTACCAGTGTAGAGATGAGCCAGTGTTTAGCTTATCTTGTTGTAAGGACGAGGGTGCTTACAGTTTCAAAACGCAGGTAACAGATACCAAAGGCGGTTCTAGACCATTGTTTTCAGATGTACCTTAAAAGAGCCCTTTGTCGTCAGTAGAAGTCATTCAGCTGATGATGATGATGATGATGATGATGATGATGATGATGATGATGATGATGATGATGATGATGATGATGATGATGATGATGATGATGATGATGATGATGATGATGATGATGTTGTTTTAGTTTTATACTTACTCGTGCTTAAAGCGGGGCTGTTGCTAGGTGCCAGATTTGTGTTGTTCTCTGTGCCCTTCTCACTGGCTTCTGGGTTCTCTGTTCCTTCTGACTTCTCTGTCACTTCTGCATTGGCGGCTGCATCCGCTTGCCTTCTCTCACGGTGATGGTCTGCAGCACTGTCTAAAGGAAGAAGTAGGGTTTAGAGGAAAATGTCCAATATATGATTTTTTTTTTTTTACAAGTTAGCCCTTGACTGCAATCTCACCTGATGGTAAGTGATGATGCAATCTAAGGTGTATGATGAAAGTTCTTTAGGCTGGTTACCAACTTCGGTCGTGGCTAGTTACCACCCTACCGATAAAGACGTACCGACAAGCGATTTAGCGTTCCGGTACGATGTCGTGTAGAAACCAAACAGGGGTGTGGATTTTCATCCACCTCCTAAAAAGTTAGCCCGCTTCCATCTAAGATTGCATCATCACTTACCATCAGGTGAGATTGCAGTCAAGGGCTAACTTGTAAATAGTAAGTAGTAGTAGTAGTAATAAGTTGTTGATTTCAAGATTTTTTTACAAGCTTAGGGAGGCCGCCATATTGGATTTGTAATGACGTTTTTAAGCTAGTCATGTATTGTCATCAGAACTCAGAGCGTGTGCAAAATTCCATCCTACACGAAGACGGGGAGGTGGGTCAAATTAAGATTCCAAGATTTTTCTTACATACATAGTTACAAGTGAAACTTAAAAAAAAAAAGTGAAGCTAATAGACCGTTTAAAAGAAATATGGCAAATATTCTTTTTTTTTAAAGAAGGCTTACCTGCAACCTGCCGCGGGAGCCGAGGCCTGTCGGCCGGGTTGACGTAGGCGAAGGTCTCGACGGCGGCCTCGTCGGCCTCGCCGCCATAACTGTTGACCGCCAGGTCGCGGTGGTACGAGAAACTTTTGGCCTCGTCGGTGTACAAGTCCTCCAGCTCATCGTATGGTGAGTCTTCGATCTCGTTCTCTGATGAGCTGTTTGTATAAGAGATTTTTAGATTAGCAATGATGTTAAATGGTGCCCAAGGGATGCAAAAAGAAAAAGAGGCAGACCGATTACTAGATGGAAAGACGATCTGATTGCCTTTGAAGGTACATACTGGACCCGATCAGCTATGGAATTTACACCATGGAAGAGGAAGGAGGAGGCCTTTGCCCAGCAGTGGGAACTTTAGCTATATAGCATGTATTAAATATGAAAATAAAGTGAAAAATGAAAAAATCTTAAAATATAAATATAAATAAACTTAAATAATACACATCACTATCTAGCCCCAAAGTAAGCATACAGAGTAGCTTGTGTTATGGGTACTAAGATAGTTGATCTTATAATATTGATATACATCTATATACTACATATAAATACTTATATAATGTATAAATACACACAGACACTGGAAAAAACCCATGTTCATCACACGAATATTTTCCAGTTGTGGGAATCGAACCCACGGCCGTGGATGCAGAAAGCAGGGTCACTACCCACTGCGCCACGCGGCCGTCAACTAAATATTATGTAAAAGGCCTAAATAAATAAATAAAATAATTTAAGTAAATAATAAGTAGATCTAAGTAAGTAACACATCTATCAGTATTTAACATACTGTTAGATGTGTTACTAAGTCATGAAAAATGAGGCGTTCAAAAGAGGAAATTTTCACATTTCAATGTTATTTAATTAAACAAATAATAAACATCGTCTACAATGTCGAGTTGTGCCCTACGCTTCCCGACCCGTACCCTACCCTACTCTGTAACTTGTCTATCTTACTCCTACCCTTAGCAAAATCGGTCCAGCCCTTCGAGAGTGGTGCGATTACCAAGGGAAATAGTTACTTCTATGCTAATAATATAAAGAGGTAAAGTTTGTGTGGTTTTAGAAGGTAATCTCTGGATCTACTGGACCGATTTGGAAAATTGTTTTACCAATAGAAAGCTACGTTATTTGCGAGTGTCATAGGCTATGTTTGATCCCCATATTCACACGGGAACGGGAACTACGTAAATGAAAGCGCCGGGCGTCATATAGCGGAATTTCTGCGTCTTTTAGAAATTTTGTATTATCTCCGAAACTATTTAAGTAATTAACATACTGTAAAGGGGAAATCTTATCTCTATAATATCCTTGTGATTATTAAATAATTTATTTTAATAAGGATTATAGTTTAGTTGCGTAAATAATGACGTAAACCTAAGTATATAAAATTAATAATTTTTAAAACACAAAAGGTACTATATCTGCTAATATATAGAAAATAGATATATGGTGTCGCGGACTTTTTTGTAGAATTTTTAAAGATACATAAAATCTCCATACATTAATTTCCATTTTACACAATAGTTAAGGCAGCGCATGCGAATAAGTCTGTTTAAGAGGATTTTCAGTCCGACCTGTATGACAAAAAATGTGATAACTCGGCTAATATATATGATATTAATATAAAATATAGCCTATAGCACTCCCCGATAATGTAGCATTCTACTGGTGAAAGAATTTTTGAAATCGGACCAGTAGTTCCGAAGCTTACCCCATTAAAAAAATGTGACAAACTTACAAACTTTACCTCTTTATAATATTAGTATAGATTAAAGACAAAACTGTGCATGTGTGCTCAGTTCTGTAGCGTATTATTCGGATCACTTTTTGCGGTGATTTTGTAGGGACGTAACCGATCTAGAGTATAAAATTATCATTGTAGATTAGTATGTATTTTTGTTCGAGCCGTTATGGCCCAGTGAATAAGACCTCTGCCTCCGATTCCGGAGGGCGTGGATTCGAATCCGGTCTGGGACATGCACCTCCAACTTTTCAGTTACAAGCATTACATTAAATATCACGTGTCTCGAACGGTGAAGAAAAACATCGTGAAGAAACGTGCATACATGAGAATTTTCTTAATGTGTGTGAAGTTTGCCAATCCGCATTGGGTGGTGAATAATTAGCCTAACCCTTCTCATTCTGAGAGGAGACTCGAGCTCAGCAATGAGCTGAATGTGGGTTCATAATGATGATATTCATTACAATAATTAATATACTAATATTATAAAGCTGAAGAGTTTGTTTGTTTGTTTAATTGAACGTGCTAATCTCAGGAACTACTGGTCCGATTTGAAAAAATCTTTTAGATAATCCATTTATCGAGGAAGGGTATTTGCTATATATTATCCCCATATTCTTAAGGGATCGGGAACCACGCAGGTGAAACTGCGCAGCGTCAGCTAGTAATGAATATACGTATGTATGGATGTATGAAAAACCAGAGTTTGTATCAAGTGGTATGAATTTCCTTTTCTTTGGGACGGCTTACCTTCGGCAAAATTTCATCCTTCGCCACTGTTAGGTGGGTGGCTAGCATACAATGTGGTGTGTCTGACTATCACAGATCTCTCAGTATATCATAATTTGTTATCACTGTTTGCGTGGATGTGATTTAGTGACAGTATTTAGCGACAAACACACTTAACCTAAATTATCATAATTATATTACGCGAACAATACAAAAACAATTGACATAGTTTCGTATATTATTAGTTCTCGTATGGAGAACTTAATAATATATGGAGAACTTAATAATAATTAATCTATACTGCTATACTTTTTTTTTTAATTGAGAAAGAATACAATAAGAAACTTAAGCTATCCTAATAACTATATAAATCATACCCACGTGGAATGGTGGCAAGAATACTTTTTTTTTTAATTTTATTCTTTACAAGTTAGCCCTTGACAACAATCTCACTTGATGGTAAGTGATGATACAGTCTAAGATGGAAGCGGGCTAACTTGTTAAGAGGAGGATAAAAATGCACACCCCTTTTCGGTTACTACACGACATAGTACCGGAACGTTAAATCGCTTGGCGGTACGTCTTTGCCGGTAGGGTGGTAACTAGCAACGGCCGAAGCCTCCCACCAGCCAGACAGAAAATCTCAATCGGCCCAGCCGGGGATCGAACCCAGGACCTCCGTCTTATAAAGCCAGGCTGATCCTTTGCGCAAAAAATGAGCCGGCCCTTCTGTCACCAGTCGAGGCAACTAGCCGCGGTGAAATGATTCGGTACAATTTTTTTGGCACTGCGACTCCATGGCCCAAACAAACACATCTGCTCGATATTCGAGTAATCATTTACTACCTACTGCATACATCGTTAATCTCAAAAACATACTAATCAGTCGTCGTCGTTATCAACCCATATTCGGCTCACTGCTGAGCTCGACTCTCCTCTCAGAATGAGAGGGTTTAGGCCAATAGTCCACGCTGGCCCAATGCAGATTGGCAGACTTCATACACGAATTAAGAAATTCTCTGGTGTGCAGGTTTCCTCACGATGTTTTCCTTCACCGTTTGAGACACGTGATATTTAATTTCTTAAAATGCACACAACTGAAAAGTTGGTGGTGCATGCCCCGGACCGGATTCGAACCCACACCCTCCGGAATATGAGGCAGAGGTCACTGGGCTATCATGTATCATAATCAATTCAGTACCTTCTTCTTTTTGAAGTCGGTTAAAAATGAGATTGACATTGATGTTTTAACAAGGACAGTCGACAATAACAGATTAATTTAGAACTTAACATGATACCCGCCTCGTAATAAACTGAGCCGCCACGCTTGCCGGTTAGTGGTTCAATTATTGGGATTAGCACGAGGTGTAAGGTTCGAGGCCGAGCCAAAATAAATTTTATTTTATTTTATTTATTTATTTTTAAGAAAAATACAATAGCGTTACCAAGAATACAATTATACAATATTTCCTGTATGTTAATATCAATTATAAAAAAGCACAATCTGAAAATACATTCAAGAAAAGGAAATAATTTGACGGCCTCCGTGGCGCAGTGGTACGCGCGGTGGATTTACAAGACGGAGGTCCTGGGTTCGATTCCAGGCTGGGCCGATTGAGGTTTTCTTAATTGGTCCAGGTCTGGCTGGTGGGAGGCTTCAGCCGCGGTTAGTTACCACCCTACCGACAAAGACGTACCGCCAAGCGATTTAGCGTTCCGGTACGATGTCGTGTAGAAACCGAAAGGGGTGTGGATTTTCATCCTCCTCCTAACAAGTTAGCCCGCTTCCATCTTAGACTGCATCAACTCTTACCATCAGGTGAGATTGTAGTCAAGGACTAACTTGTAAAGAATAAAAAAATACACTATGAGTTTTACTTGACGTCATACGAGCATGACCGCGTGTGGCTAGCATTAGTGGACGCGTCGAGAGCAATTTCGCGCCATCTTAGTTTAATGGCGGACATAAAATTCGTCTGAGTTGATGCTCGTAAACATAGTCAATATTATAGAGGTGATCACTGCGACTGGAGCACATTGAGTCATTATATTTTTAGGGTTCCGTTTCCAGAGGCTAAAACGGGACCGAATGAATAATGAAACGAGCAGTGATAGCCCAGTGGATATGACCTCTGCCTCCGATTCCGGAGGGCGTGGGTTCGAATCCGGTCCGGGGCATGCACCTCCAACTTTTCAGTTGTGTGCATTTTAAGAAATTAAATATCACGTGTCTCAATCGGTGAAGGAAAACATCGTGAGGAAACCTGCATACCGGAGAATTATCTTCATTCTCTGCGTGTGTGAAGTCTGCCAATCCGCACTGGGCCAGCGTGGTGGACTATTGGCCTAACACCTCTCATTCTGAGAGGAGACTCGAGCTCAGAAGTGAGCCGAATATGGGTTGATGACGATGCCAAATCGATTGAAATGTTGTCTCAATGAAGCCTGTATGTATACATACACTAGTTTTTGTTGTAGTCAAAAATACCTGATATTGTCATATTCAAAGTTTGTCAATATTGAGTTGTTTATTTGTACCTTTTTCTATTTATAATTTTGTTTTCTGTTTGATTTTTTGATAGATAAAGTTATTTATGAGAGGTATAAATATTTGTTATATTTAAAAAAAAAATTGATAACAGAGAAGTTATCAATTTTTCCCTAAACTAAAATTTATATTTTTAATTACCACTGGGCAAACAAGGAATTTCCAATCAATGAAAGTCTAGTAATTGATGAAACCTAAAATAATCCATTGACGTAAAAGTGAAAGTTCCCCGCGTGCGAACGTAGGGAATTAATTATACTCCTCGCATTACAGAGCGTAACTCGTTCTAAAATACACGAATTTGTGACGTCACTCGACTTGGCAGCATGCCGGTAACACAGCCACGGGGAAAACCACGGGCTTGGAGATACAGCATCGTCGTTATCAACCCATATTCGGCCCACTACTGAGCTCGAGTCTCCTCTCAGAATGAGAGGGGTTGGGCCAATAGTCCACCACGCCGGCCCAATGCGGATTGGCAGACTTCACACACAGAGAATTAAGAAAATTTTCTTGTATGCAGGTTTCCTCACGATGTTCTCCTTCACCGTTTGAGACACGTGATATTTAATTTCTTAAAATGCACACAACTGAAAAGTTGGAGGTGCATGCCCCGGACCGGATTCGAACCCACACCCCCCGGAACCGGAGGCAGAGGTCATATCCACTGGGCTACCACTGATTCGACAGACAGCATTCGGTATGGAAATTAAGAAGTAACCCCGTATTTCCTAATTTTATTAATGACATGGATTGCTTTTGAGAAAACTTCTAGTAAGTTTAAACGAATATTATGATATAATTAATCAAAAAAACATGATATTTCTGTCTCATTTTTGCACGCCTCATAAGCGTTGAGCTAAGGTTGTTATCTACTTTCGATATGTAAAAAAGCAGTTACTAACTAAAATTTATATTTTTTTAATTACTTACCACTGGGCAAACAAGGAATTTCAACTTACAATCAATGAAAGTCCGCCTTAATTGATGAAACCGAAAATAATCCATTGACGTAAAAGTGAAAGTTCCCCGCGTGCGGACGTAGGGAATTAATTATACTCCTCGCATTACAGAGCGTAACTCGTTCTAAAATACACGAATTTGTGACGTCACTCGACTTGGCAGCATGCCGGTAACACATAACGAGGAACACCACCGGCTTGGCGATACAGCATTCAGTATGGAATTATAGAAGTAACCCCGTAATTACTAACTTTGTGAATGACATGGTTTGCTTTTAAGAAAACTTCTAGTTATACATATACGAGTATTATAACATAAGTTAATAAAAAAAGATGGATATTTTTGTCTCATTTTTGCACGCCTCATAAGCGTTGAGCTAAGGTACTTACGATATGTTAAAAAGCAGTTTTCTCTCAACTAAAATTTATATTTTATAATTACCGACAGAATCAAGACCGGGAGCCGCAGCAGAAAAAGCTGAAACCGGTAAGTGGCTCAAGTATGCCTCTCTGACAGAGAGTTACATATTTGTACCTTTTGCCGTGGAGATCCTTGGGCCTCGAGTCGCAGTGCCAAAAAATTTTATCAATAATTTCACCGCGGCTAGTTGCCTCGACTGGTGACAGAAGGGCTGGCTCATTTTTTGCGCAAAGGATCAGCCTGGCTGTCCAGCGCGGAAATGCAGCCAGTATTCTTGCCACCATTCCACGTGGGCATGATTTGTATAGTTATTAGGATAAGTTAGCTTAAGTTCCATATTGTATTCTTTCTCAATAAAAAAAAATACCACTGGGTATCAAGGAATTTCAACTTACAATCAATCCGCCGTAATTGGTGAAACTGAAAATAAGCTATTGACGTAAAAGTGAAAGCTCCCCGCGTGCGAACTTAAGGAATTAATTATACTCCTCGCATTACAGAGCGTAACTCGTTCTAAAATACACGAATTTGTGACGTCACTCGCCTTGGCAGCATGCCGGTAACGTTATCAGAGCGACGGGGAAGTCCACGGGTTTTTAGGTCCCTTATTAAAACGGCCCTCTATGCCAAGGTCCGATTAGGTAATTCTGAGAGGAGACTCGTGCTGAACAGTGAGCCGAATATGGGTTAATGCAAGGATATTGTATACTAGAGATAGGGCGGTAGATACACCACCTATTTTTTTTACAGACCATTACTTTTTTTACAGGATATTTTTTTAAACGTATTATCATCATAGTGAAAGTAAAATAATTATTGCACTCAAAGCTACAAAACAAATAAAAGATTATTTATAAAAATGGTGTTAAAATAAATTGGTAATTTATTTCGTAATATTTAACAAAAATCGGATCTTTGAAATCATAAGCTACAGCATTAAAAAAACTGATTCAAAATGGAAAAATTTTAAAAATCCAAAAAAAAATATAACTTGGTCACCCTAGGGATTTTTGGAAAACTATTCAAATTAGTTTTAGATAATTGGGTGATGTATCTACCGTTTGAGTTTTATCAATTAATTACGGGACACCCTGTATATAAATAAATATATAATGTAGAGTCGCTAAACTCAGATCACGATTTGTAGGCACGTAACATATCTAAATTATAAAATAATCATTGGGTTAATGATGATTAAATTAACCTCGAAGCCATAAATTCATTTCATAATATTATCAATTAGTAAAATTGCCGAATAAAGTAAACAGTAATAATAATAAAAATAATCTGAGAGCATTAGATAATCAAGTCGCGCCCTTTGCGTGACCAAACCCCATTAGTGTAAAGTCGCCCTTATCTCTTACATAACGTTGCCGTGTCCCACTTAAGAGCGCGCTGCGCGTCGGTACGATATGGATAAAATTCGAAGCGCAAACGAGACGCCGAATTATGACTTTCACGTGAATGAAAAGCACGGAGCGATTGACACGCGACGCAAATTTTATGACGTGAGCGCCAAAACCATTTTTACCTAATTGCAAGTAAATTAAACAACATAACGAAAAACAAAATGGCCATGTTCAAGATATATACCTAATTTTCTATACAAAACAAAAATTTAAGAAAATAAGTTTGCTTTTCCTGAGATTGAAAGCAAAATGTGAGCAAAACATGTATTTTTCAAAAAAATAAACTATCGAGAAAAGTTTTACAAATTGTGTATTTTGTATAGTCATAACGAAGCTAACACTTTGAAATATCATTTACCCAAATATCAGGCTCCTAACTTTTCCAGAATCTGAGATCCAGAACCATTTGTAACCACCAAATTACATATTGCACACTCTTAAGCCCCCGCCCAAACTTACGAGTATGGGCTATCAGTGGCAAGGTTATTTTTAGCGACAAACTACTTTCCGATATTCATGAAGTCCTATTACAATCCAGGCCTCCATATAGGAGGGGATTTTGAAAGTCCCTCACACTGCTCAAGGACCTGCCCAGCTAGCCAAGTGGCACGTTTTCTCTTTCTACGATAGCTAACGCTTCGAAAACTAGAAAAATGTATGGGAACGCCAAATCTTGATAAGTGATGATGCAATCTAAGATGGAAGCGGGCTAACTTGTTAGGAGGACAATGAAAATCCAACTCCTTTCGGTTTCTACACGACGTCGTATCGGAACCGCTTGGCGGTACGTCTTTGTCGGTAGGGTGGTAACCAGCCAGACCTGGACTAATTAAGAAAATCTGAATCAGTCCAGCCGGGGATCGAACCCAGGATCTCCGTCTAGATCCTATTAGAGCAGCTTTGGATACCTTTTCTAATATATTTGTAAGATAATTTTTCGAACTAGCTGCAATTCTAGAGAGGCCGAGGGCATTAAGCAAGTAATAAAGAAATTTTTCTCGCACCAAATGCTACGGTGTACAGTACTAATACATATTTGTGCAAGTTTTAAATCTGCACGAGAACTGTGGAAATTGTGGAAAGGCTTAGAGGACGTCTTTGTCCCAAAGGACTTTTGACGAACAAAATGACGACTTTTTATATACCTAACTTTAATGGCAGGCGTCCACTGGCGCATCGTACGTATTCCTTGTATAGAAATTCGTACAAGTGCGTCCACTAATCCGCAGCGTACGGAACACATCGATCGAATTTTATCTACCGTAATATTGAAAATACATTTGATGCGACGCGTACGATGCGGATCTGTGGACGCCTGCCATTAATGGATGCCGTTACCTTCACGCCATTGCACATACAAAGTCAGTTTCCTCCAGTCAGCGTTGGCACGACGCCCGCGGACCCAAAGGACACGCACTGTCGACCGAATTCCGCAACGATGCCAAAAATATTAAAAATGTCTCCGACGCGCTACCGTTTCATCTGGTTACTTATATTTTATGACTTATTCACTCAAGGCTACCCCATTTATATAATTTTATAATTGGCGATATAAAAAACAGATGGTCCACTTAAAGATGGGAAATCATCTGACACTAATACATGCTGGTGGGAGGTTTCCGCCGTGGCTAGTTACCACGCTACCAGAAATTAAATAGAGATTAAATATCACATGTCTTAAACAGTGAAGGAAAACATCGTGAGGAAACCTGCACACCAGAGAATTTTCTCAATTCTCTGTGTGTTGTGAAGTCTGCCAATCCGCATTGGGCTAGCGTGGTGGACTATTGACCTAACCTCTCTCATTCTGGAGAGGAGACTCGAGCTCAGCAGTGAGCCGAATATGGGTTATTGTTGATGATGATGTACGATATCGTGTAAAAACCGAAATGGGTGTGAATTTTCATCCCACACCTAACAAGCCCGTTTCCATCTTAGATTGCATCATCACTTACTATCTGGTAAGATTGCAATCTATTCTATTATTCTATCTAATCTAACTTGTAAAGAATAAAAAAAAATACTAGCTGTCGCGCCGCGGTTTCACTCGCGTTTTTTTCTGTTCCATTGAGAATACGGGTATTAAATATACCCCATGACACTCAGAAATAACGTGGCGTCCTAATGGTCAAAGAATTTTCAAATCGATACAGTAAATCCAGATATTATCCCCTACACTTTGATTATAATAATCAAAGTCCCTACCAAAAACTTAATCGTTATCAACCCATATTCGGCCCACTGCTGAGCTCGAGTCTCCTTTCAGAATGAGAGGGGTAGGCAATAGTCCACCACGCTGGCCCAATACGGATTGGCAGACTTCACACACGTAATATGTAAATTCTCTAGTATGCAGGTTTCCTCACGATATTTTTCCTTCCACCATTTGAGACACGTGATATTTAATTTCAAACACAACTGAAAAGTCGGAGGTCCATGCCCCGGACCGGATTCGAACCTACATCCTCCGGAATCGGAGGCCGAGGTCAGAGGTCATCCATTGGGCTATCGATGCCACAAACTTAATCTCTTTATAATATTATAGTGTTTTTTCAGATAGCATGTGTACAGTTCGAAAGTTTGCCGCGTTTCTCGATAATAGTACATATTATGAACGTCATAAGGCAACTGTCACCGTTCCCATGCTATCTGAAAAACACTTTAGAATAAGTAGATGTCTCCAAGACGCGCTACCGTTTCATCTGGTTACACCTACTTATATTTTATGACTTATTCACTGTTTCCGATGGTCGGCTCAAGGTTACCTCATTTGTATATTTTTATAATGCTGGCCACTCACCATTCGATAAGCTCACGTGCCACGAAAAAATCTTTCACTATAGGCTGTATTATATTAAAAAAAATACCTAAAATACTGTTTACATCTCGTGCGCTGCAAAAACTACAAAAAAATAATGTATAACAACTTTGCAGAACACGTGAATTTTACAAAAAGTGTCGCGCCAGCATGTGCCTTACTGTTATATTCATGTCACAATAAGTGTTCAGGGGTAGGGTAGGGTAGGGGTAGGGTAGGAGTAGAGATCGGGTTGGATAGGGGTGGGGTAGTGGTAGAGTAGGTGTACATAGAAAAAGCGAAGCTTGACCGGGTTCGCTAATCTATCCTAATATTATAAAGCTGAAGAGTTTGTTTGTTTGAAAGCGCTAATCACAGGAACTACTGGTCCGATTTGAAAAATCCTTTCAGTTTTAGATAGCCCATTTATCGAGGAAGGCTATAAGCTATATATTATCTCCACATTTCCACGGGAACGGGAACCACGCGGGTGAAACCGCGCGGCGTCTACTAGTTAGATTACAAAGAGGTAATGTTTGGGGTATTGCAGGGGTAATCTCTGGTTTTACTAAACCGATTTTGAAAATTCTTTTACCACTAGAAAGCCACGTTATTTAGGTATGTAACAGGCTATATTTTATACCCGTATTCTCACAGGAACGGGAACTACGCGGGTGAAACCGCGAGGCGTCAGCTACTCTAAACAGTTCTAATAAGTCATAACAACAAACTATGTGGACTCTAATTGATACTAATATGGAATTTGTTACTGCCGACTAACGAGTAGGCGTCAACGAAATAATCAATACTATACATATATACAGGGTGCTCTGGAGTATTTCCCATAACTCTAGAGTTATATTCTTTATAGAAAATTAATTAAAAATGTCTAAGGAAGATGTGTTCTAAAATTAATATTTTCGGGGTAAATAATATTTCTTTTGTAAATAGATCTTAAAATGTGTAAAAGTGAACTAAAAATGAATATTGACGATTTTATCGAAAGTGGTATTCGCTTTGTTTGATGAGAAGATTGGTGGTGGGAAAATTGGGACATGGAAATCCACAGAACAGATAACGCTTTTAGCAATAGAAGTAGCAAGGGGGCGTGGCCCGCGTACACCCGGGTGTGCGGAACAACGCAAACGTGTCCGCGCATGTACTAGCAGTCTTGTTTTGTTCTGTGACAAAATGAATAAATAATATTCAACTCTAAAGTAAGGGTGACATATTTCATTTTTCACTAAATATTAAACAGCAATTTAGGCCACGCCCCTGGGTACGCTGGTTTCAATACAAAGAATTGAAACTTTATAGGTAAATCTAGTTGCCTTTTATATCTGTGTGTTGCTTACATTGGAATAAAAATATACAATTTTTTTTATCTAGCTCACATAATTATGATGATATAAATAATTTCTGACATAAGTCTTAAATTCATGACCTTCAATTCAAAATTTTCAATTTTTTATGTTAGCTTATAGCCTTCCTTGATGGACTATGAATAGGCTATCTAACACTGAAAGATTTTTTTAAATCGGACCAGTAGTTTTTGAGATTAGTGCGTTCAAACAAACAAATTCTTCAGCTTTATAATAGAAGTGTACTAGAAGAAAACATCCATGGTTCCCGCCGAATTTGTAAACAACTTTTTTTTTACGCCAATTTTAGGCGTACGAAGTACCGTGCGTCCACTAATTTTATAATAAATATAGATACTAAATATTAATAAAAACATACACAAAACCTCATTTCTGAAAATCGGTTAAAAATATATGATACCGTAACCTTCCCTAGTTACAAATAAACCAAATCGTAGCCAAAAAATACCGTTCAGTACAAAATACACGCGAAAAACAACTCTATTTCCAAGTATTAAAGGAACATTTTCCATGCATCCAGTGAGGCATTCGAAACGGGCGTAGATTAAACAATGTAGGATGATGTCATCGGCCCCGACTGGGAAATAATTGATCTCAATGAATACATTTTTGTTGTACTGTTTGAACAAGTTTCGTATTTGACTATAGACCATAGATACAAGACCTTAATCTATGCTATAGAGCAGGGGTGGCCAACTTGATTAGACCCAAGATCTCCTGTTTACTATTGAAACCCTGTACGATCTACCAATTACATAATGTGAGTACTTATTGCGTCTTTTGTAGCCAATTCATAGATATCACTTTAATCAATGGAATCATTAAACCGATGAATTGAACCAACTTCTCAAATCGCTAAAGCGAATTTTGAAGACTGCTACCACTGCCCTAATTTCGTGTCGTTTATTTCTCAAAAATGAAGTTGTAGGTAGGTAGACGTTTTTTCATAAATGAACCTTGATATTTACAAATTGTTGAAATTTTTTCTTCTCTATGTCAACTATCATATATTACAATTTTTATAAAAAATATACAAGATAATGCGTGAAGGAGTTGGTGATTACGTTGTGCAGTCTGGTCTACGTATTTATATTTTTTGCCTTGCAACGATCTACTGGACTAACAGTCGCGATCGACCGGTCGATCGCGATCGACCTGTTGGCCATCCCTGCTATAGAGATAGACACTACACTGAATAGATTACACGGCTCATCAATTTACAAGAAAATCCACTCACCTCTACAATATACTTAACAAAAAATTATACATCGCCTCTGTAAATTCACATAACTGCAAAAAAAACTTTTTTTTTTTCTTTACAAGTTAGCCCTTGACTACAATCTCACCTGATGTTAAGTGATGATGCAGTCTAAGATGGAAGCGGGCTAACTTGTTATAAGGAGGATGAAAATCGACACCCCTTTCGGTTTCTACACGGCATCGTACCGGAACGCTAAATCGCTTGGCGGTACGTCTTTGCCGGTAGGGTGGTAACTAGCCACGGCCGAAACCTCCCACCAGCTATAAATATATACCAGTGGCCTGCACTTCATACGTGCATTAAAGTACTGCATACCCTAAGGGTTGTTTCCTTAATGCTTATTAAATGAAGATTTTCCCAGTTTGGTTAATTTTTCTTACTAGTGCATACACTATAGACAGCAGCGTTGGCAGTTGGCATGGATTTACACGCGGCATCGTACCGGAACGCTGAATAGCTCAGCATAATGATGAATGGATTGAATTCCGTAAAAAATAATATGTATAGCAGACTTGTCTATGATGTCTATATTACTTGTACATATGTTATCTGTGCTATGACCTAGATTTCACTATCGCTTTCAATCACAAATCACAATCTAATAATAACAAGTGTCTGCACCTGATATAGTGCTAGTCGAACGGTCAGTGCACCTTGCATAATAGAGATGATGACTAGGTTTGAATATATTGAATTTTATAATACATTCAGGTAAATAAGGTCAATGTTAACTAATGTATACATAAAAAAGCAAAGATTACCTGGATATTTGCAAAATAAAAAAGATTGTAAAATTTCAAAATCTATTAAAAATTTTTGTCGTAAATAGATGAAAATTCATCCAGTTTTAGCTTCCTTACGTTAAATGTGTCATTTTTCAATATGTGAACTATTAACATAAACACACAAATAACAAATATATTAGTAATTTTGTTTGAACGCTCATACAAATCTAACTACCAATGTACCTACGACGTCATTAGTTCGTACCATTTTGTATGGGGCGTTTTTCAGGGATCCGTAGCAGTGCCGGAAATCTGACCCTTTAAATCCCTGTAGCTCTGAAAGTAATTATCTCAGTTACCATGTTACTTTTACAAAATTGCTTTACTGTTAGCATACTCCTAATTTATACTTATACAATTGTACAAAAAAACTGTCATCATCCCTATTACGATAATCTGGTTAAAGTTGAAAAGGTTAAAGTATCAAAATACTTGGACCTTGCTCATGAGATTACCGTCATGAGGAATGTTGAGTCAACTATTAGTCGATTCACTCAATGGTCTTATAGCGAAAAGCTTCGACCAACGCCTTAAGAAACTTTCGCTGAACTGCTAGATCAAGGGTCTTGAGACGGCGCGTGTTGTGAGGAGGTTCCTCACTCTGGAGCACTGACTATATAGTGTGTTATCTATGGCCCTGACCACCGGTTACCTGGGCACTCAAATGTCCTGTTAAGGCATGGCTGTAGGGTGTAATACCTTTGCCTTTTCCCTAAGGGAAATAATAAAGACATTTTTTTTTTCATGTTGATTTTTTATTTTTATAAAATTTTAAGTAAGTGTTTAACTTATATTTTGTTCATTGTTAAAAAATAAAAAAGGACAAATAAATAAATGAGAAAATAATTAAAAAGTTTGTATAGAAACGTGGAATAAAAACATCGGTTGTCTGTAAAGTCGGTTTACTGACGATAGTTGAACGTGACAACGTCAAAAAATACTGATGGAATGGTTGCATTTTTCAAAAGAAAATGTTCGGTTTTCTAAATAATGTTTAATAATCTTCATAGACCAGATTATACCCTAGAGCGAGGGAATGACGCATGACGTCATCTTTATTCGAGTGTGCAGCCGGCTCCATCGAATTATCCACGTCAAAAAAAAAACCATTTGCGCAAAGAGTTGTCTATGACCTAAATCCCACTATCGCTTTCAATCACAAATCACAATCTAATAATAACAAGCGTCTGCATGTCCGTCTGGTTGCGTGCCAAACGCAGCGACCAGATGTTCGCGAATAAACAAAATGGCGCCGGCCGCGTCACTAGTCAAGTAGTCACTACACCGGGCGCCATTACCAAACTGTGAACGCGCGTGTCATTGGCGAATTCATTACGCATTCTAAATTTGAATTTTGGAGTGCAGTGACGTCACTGTAGTCGAATGTTTTATTTAATATCATCATCAGAATATTTTTAATGCTCCCCTGAAGCATTTACTTAATACTCCGGATGGAGTATTACCATTCTCACTAGATAATGACAATAATAACAATTAATTTTGAATGAAAAATATGTAAGTTATGGTCACAAATTTACAATGAATTTCTTAAATAATAAAAATTTTAATAAAAAAATACAACCGACTTCAAAACCTAAAAACGTACCCACTAAACTAAAAAGCGAAAAATAACATCATAATATGTTCTCCCTGCTGATCAGTATGAAGTCGGTGCTAAGCCGGTGATGTATTAATTCAAGCCATGTGAGCATATCTTATAGATTGAGATTTTGCAGACAATGTTGTTTCATGTGGTCCTGTCAGAAATGGCTTAAATTAAGACAACACCGGCAAAGCACCGACTTCATACTGATCAGCAGGTAGAACATATTATGATGTTATTTTTCGCTTTTTAGTTTAGTGGGTACGTTTTTAGGTTTTGAAGTCGGTTGTATTTTTTTATTAAAATTTTTATTATTTTTCAATTTTTAGTGTAAAATTTCATCTCAAACGAATACATCAGACCCCTAATGACAGTCACAATCCATCTTGGTACAAAATTCTCAGCAATACAAATTAATCAAGCCCAAGCACAAGGTAGCTACCGTAAACCGTCAAGGGTTTCCCTTCATTGACCTTGGTCTTCATCATCAGACACATAATAACAGACACAACTCATCTAGGTAGAAAGTTCTGAGCAATACGAACTAATCAAGGCCAAACACAAGGTAGTTACTGTAAACTGTTAAGGAGTTCCCTTAATTGTCCTTGGTCTTCATCACCAAACCCCTAAATGACAGTCACAACCTATCTATGTGGAAAGTTCTCATTAATACAAATTAATCAAGCCCAAACACAAGGTAACTGCTGTAAATCGCCAAGGAGTTCCCTCGTCTGTTTTATGACTCCATCATCAGATCGATTTCAAACCTTCATAATTTTGTATTTCTTAAAGGTACTAAATGGAAAAGTTTACGAACACACTAGACACCCATATAATTTTCGAAAGTTTCCCTCAATTTCTCCAGGATTCCATCATCAGATCTTGTCATGATGGCAATGGGACCAAATGGGGACTATACCGTTTCAAACAAAAAAAGAATTTTTGAAATCGGTCCAGGCGTCTTTGAGTAATCGGTGTACATACATAAAAAAAAAAAAAAAATACCGACCGAATTGAGAACCTCCTCCTTTTTGAAGTCGGTTAAAAAATTAAGGGTGTATTATTCACGCCAATTGTTTTTTAAATTCTCGCTTTTTAATTTTATTTTTCTTTCACATGAGAAAAAGGCAAAGGTATTACACCGTACAGGATGTCCCATGTCTTCAATTTTCGCTCTATTCGCAACTCAATAAAAATTAAATAAACAACGCTGCATTTCATAATTCATTCCAATTTAAAGATATTTTTTTATTTTTTACAACATTCAGGGCCTTACCTATAATGATTCTATTTTCGAATAAAACCTCCTCCGATTTATAGTAGGCTAGTACTTGGCTAGTACTCGTAACAGACAAGAAATAAAAAAAAAACAAAATTACTTTAGCCCCTAGAGGCTGAAATGCTTGTTTAGCCCCGCTGTGGGGTGGTAATAGGACAATGTTTTTGAGCAAGAGTAGTTTTACAAAGTTCTCTAAATCTATACAATTATCATAATTATTTTGAAAGCTTATTTATCTTTTACTAGCTGACGCCGCGCGGTTTTACCCGCGTGGTTCCCGTTCCCGTAGGAACACGGGGATAAAATATAACCCATAGCACTCTGGGATAGTGTAGCTTCCGAACAGTAAAAGAATTTTCCAAATCGGTTCAGTAGTTTCAGAGCCTATTCAATGCAAACAAACAAACAATCAAATTATTTCTTCTTTATAATATTACTAGCGGACGCCCGCGACTTCGTCCGCGTAAAAATTGATGTAAACTTCTCTACCTCTACCTTACCCTGCTCGTAAACCTACCCAACCCTACCCTACCCTACCCTACCCCTACCTTACTCCTACCCTACCGCTAACGCTAACCCTTCCCTCCCCCCACCTTACCCTACCCTAACCCTACCCGTAACCTATCCATACCCTATCCTATCCTACCCTACCCCTACCCTACCCCTACCTTACTCCTACCCTACCGCTAACCCTAACCCTTCCCTACCCCTACCTTATCCCTACCCTAACCCTACCCTACCCGTACCCTACCCGTACCCTACCCCTACCCTACCCTACCCTACCCCTATCCTACTCCTCCCCTACCCTATACGTTCCATATCCTTCCCCTACCTCTACCTTGCCCCTACCCTACACTACCCCTACCTTATCCGTACCTTACCCTACCCTACACTTTCCCTAAATTACCCCTACCCTACCTCTATCCTACCCCTTCCCTACCTCTATCCCATCCCTACCCTCAGCAAAATTGGTCCAGCCTTTTGTGCGTGGTGCAATGACCAAAAGACTATAATTTCCCAAGCGACTTCTATGCTAATACTATAAAGATGTAAAGTTTGCGTGGTTGTCGGGGGTAATCTCTGGATCTACTGGACCGATTTGGAAAATTCTTTTACCAACAGAAAGCTACATTATTTGCGAGTGTCATAGGCTATGTTTGGTCCTCATATTCATACGGGAACGGGAACCACGTAATTGAAACCGCGGGGCGTCATATAGCGGCATTTCTGCGACTTTCAGAAATTTTGTATTATCTCCGACTAATTAACATACTGTAAAGGGCAAATCTTATCTCTAAAATATCCTTGTGATTATTAAATAATTTATTTTGATAAGGATTTAAGTTTAGTTGTGTAAATAATGACGTAAACCTTAGTTTAAAATTTAAATAATTTATTAAAGTACTAAAGGTACTATATCTGCTAAATTATAAAAGATAGATATATGGTGTCGCGGACTTTTTTGTAGAACTTTTAAAGGTTCAAAAAGCCTCCATACATTTATTTCAGTTATACGCAATGGTTGAGGCAGCGCATGCGAATAAGTAAGTTTTTCGGTCTGACCTGTAAGAGAAAACCCGCGATATCTCAGTAGTTATATATTATAGAAATATAAAATATAGCCTATAGCACTCCCCGATAACGTAGCATTCTACTGGTGAAAGAATTTTTAAAATCGGTCCAGTAGTTCCGAAGATTACCCCATTTCAAAAAATTGTTACAAACTTACAAACTTTACCTCTTTATAATATTAGTATAGATTATAATTAGATTAACACTATAATAAGTCTTTTCTATAGGCTTGCGTTTAATAAAAACCTTTTTCTCAAAATAAAAAACCGTCTTCCAAAAAATGGAACATCTCTAACGCGTTGCAAAACATAGTCGTCAGTTTTGGTAGGAGGTGTTATTGTCTTATTGAGTCATGGGGACAAAATATCCATGAGTCATTGCTGAATCGGTGCTTAGCGTCCTCTTGTGTTATCTGTGGGTATAACCTGCTTATATTTCAGTTTAAATATTATAAAGAGGTAAAGAAGTTTGCCGAGAGAATTGTAGGAATCACATAAAGGTCTCGTTTTATTTATTTTCAATTTTTCATTGATTTGATGCATTTTAGAATTTTATTGCGTAAAGTATTATAGAACTAACGCCCGCGACTTCGTCCGCGTGAAATTCAGTCCGCGCGGGTTTTTCACAAATCCTGCGGAAGTCATGGATTTTTCCGGTATAAAAATTTGCCTATGTGTTAATCCAGGGTACTGTCTATCGTCGTTTTAAGTTTCATCCAAATCGGTTCACTAGAAAGTCATGTTATTTGCGAGTGCTATAGGCTATATTATTTTCTCCCCGTATTCCTACGGGAACGGGAACTAAGCGGGTAAAACCGCGAGGTATCGAGTAGTAATAAATAAATTCATTTTTAGCTTTCAATGTGACAGATGTATTTCATAAATGTACAAATAACTTGTAGTTGGCAAATTCGTTCGTAACACTCCCGATGATCCGCGCGGGCCGGGGGACGTGACGCGATGAATGAAAAACCCACGACTGAAGCACCTCACTTCCCCGCATTTCACACCCGTGCAGTTTTCCCCCCCGTCGCCCGCATATCATGGGAGTGTCATCAACGAATTTGCCAGAATATAGGTACCTATTTCTAATTTTGTTTCAACGCCCATACAAATGACGACTTTACGTAGTTGTGACGTCATAATTCTGTATCTTCAGCTTCCTTACATTCGTCATTCTTAGTCATTCATTATTACTATTAGTACGGGGCGTTTTTGAACGATCCACAGCAAAGATGACCCTGTGTAGTTTAAATTGCAAATAACTGTGACACACGCTGTGATAAGGCAGAGTTCGTCTATTAGTACATTGTACACAAGTAATTATGTGTACATACATATATGTATATTAACATTCATACATAGCAACTTAAACAACTCAACAATCTTATTACAATGTTGTGATGGGGGATTTTAACGCAAAGCTGGGCGAACGTAGCGGTTCAGAGTTGAAAG
The DNA here is from genome assembly GCF_947172395.1 of Bicyclus anynana. Taxonomy (NCBI): domain Eukaryota; kingdom Metazoa; phylum Arthropoda; class Insecta; order Lepidoptera; family Nymphalidae; genus Bicyclus; species Bicyclus anynana. Next base: position 1,906,606 of record NC_069108.1, on the reverse strand, counting down.
TGGGACGATTTGGGTATGGGCAACGGAACGATAGGGGCCAAATGTTGGCTGACTTCATGGAGAAGGAGGGCCTCTTTATGATGAACTCCTTCTTCAAGAAGCCACCACACAGGAAATGGACCTGGATGAGCCCCGATGGTTCCACGAAAAATGAGATTGACTTCATCTTGTCTACCAGACGGTAAATATTCAACGATGTTTCTGTGATCCATAGGGTGAAAACCGGTAGCGATCACCGAATGGTTAAAGACCCCAGAGCCAAGTTGACCCGACACTATACTGAAGATATCCCGGACGTCAGCCTATACGAGATTAGTGTGGCTCTCAAACACCTGAAGAACAATAAGGCGCCAGGTGAGGACGGAATCACAGCAGAACTCCTGAAAGCGGGTGGAAAACCGATACTTAAAGTCCTTCAGCGATTGCTCAATTCCGTCATTCACGAGGGCACGACGCCTGAGGCGTGGCATAGGAGCGTGGTGGTTCTGTTCTTCAAAAAAGGTGACAACACCTTGCTGAAGAATTACAGACCCATTTCGCTGCTAAGCCATGTTTACAAATTGTTCTCGAGAGTCATTACGAATCGTCTCGCTAATAGGTTTGACGACTTCCAGCCTCCGGTTTCCGAAAAGACTTCAGTACCATAGACCACATCCATACGCTGCGGCAGGTTATACAGAAGACCCACGAGTATAACCAGCCACTTTGCTTAGCGTTTGTGGACTATGAGAAAGCCTTTGATTCGGTGGAAACCTGGGCTGTGCTAAGGTCATTGCAGAGATGCCGAATTGATTACAGGTATATCCAAGCGTTGAAGTGCTTGTACGAAAACGCCACTATGTCAGTCCGTATTCAGGATCAGACTACGAGGCCAATCCAGTTGCAGCGAGGAGTGCGCCAGGGAGATGTGATCTCTCCGAAGCTATTTACCGCTGCATTGGAAGACGTCTTTAAGCTTCTGGACTGGGGCGGACTTGGCATCAACATCAATGGCGAGTACATCACTCAACTGTGGTTCGCGGATGATGTAGTCATCATGGCACAGACTCTAGATGACCTTAGTACCATGCTCAATGACCTCAGCAGCGTTTCTCAACAGGTGGGCCTAAAAATGAACATGGCCAAAACAAAAATAATGTGTAATGCTCAGGTATCGCTCCACCCAGTTATAGTTGAGAACGCTGCACTCGAAATTGTAGACGAATACGTATACCTAGGACATATGATCCAGTTAGGTAGGTCCAATTTCGAGAAAGAGGTGAACCGTCGAATCCAACTCGGCTGGGCTGCATTCGGGAAACTTCGCGACATCTTTTCGTCCGAAATTCCTCAGTGCCTGAAGACAAAAGTCTTCGAACAGTGCGTGTTGCCAGTGATGACCTATGGTTCCGAGACTTGGTCGCTAACTATGGGCCTCATAAGAAGGCTCAGAGTCACACAGCGGGCGATGGAACGAGCTATGTTAGGAGTATCTCTGCGTGATCGAATCAGAAATGAGGAGATACGCAGAAGAACCAAAGTCACCGACATTGCTCAACGAGTTGCGAAGCTGAAGTGGCAATGGGCGGGGCACATAGTTCGAAGAGCCGATGGACGTTGGGGTCCCAAAGTGCTAGAATGGCGACCCCGCACTAGTAAGCGCAGTGTTGGCCGACCCCCTACCAGGTGGACTGACGACATCAAGCGAGTCGCAGGGATTCGCTGGATGCAGGTGGCTCAGTATCGTGATGTTTGGAAGTCCTTACAAAAGGCCTATGTCCTGCAGTGGACGTCCATCGGCTGATATGATGATGATGATGATGATGATGATGACATAGCAACATTAACATCGCTACATTATGCCAATATAATAGGCTAGTTGTCACTTTTTTACCCGACTGCGTTAGGAGAGTAATGTTTTCCAAGCGTATGTATGTATGTGTGCATGTTTGTATGTATGTATGTATGTTCAATTCTTCGGCAAGCCCTACAGCCTAAAGGGATGGACGGTTTTTGACATATGAGGTGTCATTGAGTTTGTCAAAATGTGGTAGTGACATAGGCTATATAAATTTTCAAAATGGCGCCCGTAAGTGAAAAAAAAGGTGTGGGTGGGTAAGATTTTTTTACTTTATTCTAACAATATGGGTATCCAATGAAAGGTCTTAAAAAGACCATTTCAAAAATATATACATAATATCATGTATATATTACTTTTCACACAAATTATCAAAAAGCGTGCCAATTATATCGAGACCATCGAAGTAAAATTTACTAAGTATAAAGTATTCAATTCAGGAATTCAAATTCAAATTTAAAATTCATTTATTTAAGTAGGCTCAGTTTACAAGCACTTTTGACACGTCAGTTGACTATTTGTAAAGATTCTACCACCGGTTCGGAAGGAATGATATTGTCTGTACTTATTTATATTTAAAATAAAAGGTATGTCTTAAATAAAGTAAACAGTTCGAAAAAACTATTATTATAAAAACAACAAACCCGACTTAAGCCTAGGCTGGAAAATAGCCTATGTGTTACTTGCAAGGTACAATTTTTCTTTATACATTGCATCCAAATGAGTCAGCGACCCACCACGCTTTTCCTATGCGGGTTGGCGGGTAGTGATAAATAAAAGGCAACTAATGATGGATGGATATTCGGATGCGATTAAAATATAAAGTTAAGTAAGTTAAATATAACTTTAGTTAAATATAACACGGACAAGGACGGACGGACGGACAAATTCTACAGGACGGACAAACAGTAAGAAATTCTGTACATTGTAGATATTTTGAAAATTTTCGTTGGGAGGGCATTATTTATAATCGACTAGCTGACGCCGCGCGATTTCACCCGCGTGGTTCCCGTTCCCGTAGAAATACGGAGATAAAATAATCCTTCGATCCCTTCCTCGATAAATGGGCTATCTAACACTGAAAGAATTTTTCAAACCGGACTAAAGTTCCTGAGATTTGCGCGTTCAATCAAACAAACAAACTCTTTAGCTTTATAATATTAGTATAGATACGGAGGCCAAAAATTTGTTTTTTTTAGTTTGTTTATCTGTCTGTCCGATTTTAATGTTGACCGGGCATCACGCTGAAACTACTGAATGAATTTAAATGTAAATTGGCACAATTTTAGACTTTAATTAAATATGTAGAAGGTGGTAGAAGGTTATAGCATACTTTTAGTCGCGAAAATTAAATCAAAGGGGTGTAAAACTGGGGTTAAAAGTTCGTATAGAAAATCCTTCAGTTTTTTAAATATAAATCGTTAATGTTTTGTGTTATAGTTTTGTAAAATGCTTAGTGGACTATTTATAATACCCATGCCAAAATATAAATAGAAATGGGTGAAATGGGGGTTGAAATTCTACATCGATTTCCACGCGGACGAAGTCGCGGGCATTCGCTAGTTTTTTTTTAAATATTCTTTACAAGTTAGCCTTTGACTACAATTTCACCTGATGGTAAGTGACGATGCAATGATGGAAGCGGGCTAACTTGTTAACAGGAGGATGAAAAACACCTTTCAGTTTCTACACGACATCGTACCAGAACACTAAATCGCTTGGCGGTACGTCTTTGTCGGTAGGGTGGTAACTAGCCACGGCCGAGGCCTCCCACCAGCCAGACCTGGAGCAATTAAGAAAACCTCAATCGGTCCAGCCGGGGATCGAACCCAGGACCTCCGTCTTTTAAATCCACCGCGCATACCACTGCGCCACGGAGGCCGTCAGAATTAGTTTGTAATATTAGTATGGAGTAGGGATTTATTTTCGTCGTCATCAACCCATATTCGGCTCACTGCTGAGCTCGAGTCTCCTCTCAGAATGAGAGAGGTTAGGCCAATGTCCAATTTAGTCCACCACGCTGGCCCAATGCGGGTTGGCAGACTTCACACACGCAGAGAATTAAGATAATTCTCTGGAATGCTTTAGTTAGGTTTCCTCACGATGTTTTCCTTCACCGATTGAGACACGTGATATTTAATTTCTTAAAATGCACACAACTGAAAAGTTGGAGGTGCATGCCCCGGACCGGATTCGAACCCACACCCTCCGGAATCGGAGGCAGAGGTCATATCCACTGGGCTATCACGGCTCTTCAAGAGCCGTGATAGCCCAGTGGATTTATTTTCGGATGCGATTAATGTTTCGCCTGTGGTTTCGCCGATAAAATTACCGGTTTCTTATCAGCATTATTTAACCTAGATGACCCGGCAAACATCTGTATTTATTTTACTGTGGTTTCTGCCTTTTGCCATATTTTATTTCATACTAGCGGACATTAGGGATATTGACAGTTTTTTTAATTTATATAAATTAAGAGTACGCTAATAGTAAAGCAATTTTGTAAAAGTAACAGGGTATCTGCGATCATTACTTTCGGAGCTACAGGGATTTAAAGGGTCAGATTTGCGGCGCTGCCGCGGATCCCTGTTAAACGCCCCATACAAAATGGTACGAATTAATGACGTCATAGGTACATAATGATCGTTGGATTTGTATTGAAGATCAAACAAAATTACTAATATCTCTGTTATTTGTGCGTTTATGTTTATAGTTCATTTATTAAAAAATGACACATTTGATGTAAGGCAGCTAAAAATGTATGAATTTTTATTTAATTACGATAAAAGTTTTTTAATTGATTTTGAAATTTTAAAATCTTAATTATTTTGCTAATATCCAGACAATCTTTGCTCTATATGTATAAATTAGTTAACATTGACCTTATTTACCCGATTGTATTATAAAAATCAATATATTCAAATTTATAATTGCCTAATCAGTTAAATTACTTGCTAAGGGGTACGAATTATTGCCTACCATAATTCGTATCCCTTTGACGTAAAAATTATTGTATTATCTATGTCTAAATGACAGGATAATTATATATAAATCACTAGCATCCGGTGTAAAAATAATGAAATAATCTTATTTTCCTTGTTGGCGAATATTATTTCGGCTGAGATTTTATCAGAGTAATCTATTAATTATCCAAGACTTTTAGTACATTTTGCATTTCTGTATCGTGTTTCTGGAAAGTGGGCCCAATTTCGGACATTAGTAAAAGATATTAGTAATTTTATTTGAACGCCCATACAAATCTAACGATCATTATGTTCCTACGACGTCATTAATTCGTACCATTTCGTATGGGGGGTATTTCAGGAACCGCAGCAGCGCCGCAAACCTGACCCCTTAAATCCCTGTAGCTCCGAAAGTAATGATCGCAAATACCCTCTTACTTTTACAAAATTGCTTTACTATTAGCATACTCTTAATTTATATACAATTTAAAAAACTGTCATCATTACAAACAAATTGTATAATTTAGGCCCGAGTTTGTATGGAGTTGGACTTCGTTTCTACTTTCTTCTCTTACGAACAAGCCTACAAAAGCGAAAGAATCTATTCATAGGATTATCTTTTAATAAAAAGGAACACTGTTTTTTTGAAAATAGAATGCCTCAACTGCAACCTACGTAATTAAATTTAACGCTATTTTGTGATCAAGAAGGTAATACATTTTAATAATTAATTGTTTTTTGAAAATAGAATGCCTCAACTGCAACCTATTTAATTAAATTTAACGCTATTTTGTGATCAAGAAGATAATACATTTTAATAATTAATAATTTATTATTTAAGTCCACGTAAGTCCGCAATTTTCATAAAAAAGCTACTAAGCCGAATTATGACGATTGTGATGTGATTATTAATTTTAACTAATAGTAAAAGTATTTCACAACCCGGCTTACGCGGGTCGGTTTTTAACCGAATACAAAAAGAAGGAGGTTCTCAACTTCATTGGTATTTTTTTTTCAGAATGAATTTACACTTCAGAGTTTACACTTCAATTGCGGCCCTGTCGGTTCAGGTATACCTACTCGTATTTGGTTATGGTTCTGCCTTTTGCATATAATTACAAAATTAACATACCGTTCGTTGTAGATGACGTCACCGCCCACCAAAACGAAGTCTTGTGGTATCCACTGGCTGCCATCCTCGGTTAAGGCACAAAAATACCATTTCTTCAACCGGTCGAGCCTCACGCTAGCACTACCACCCACTTTATCTGTGTAAACCGCATCGCGACAACCGGCCGAGGTTATCGACCATAAGCTACCTTTACCACTCACTGTTATGTTGTAATCACATTTTGTATTGTCGCACGCATTCTGTGCCACTTTAACGTTAGCTAACCATGGCGTTGCGAGCGTGTTTGTTATAAGAAACAATATAAAAAGCCCACTAGTCCGTAAACACGCGTTCGCCATGTCACACGATCGGCACTCGAATGAGAACGAAACGTGAATGAGTCCATTAATGGCCGATTTAAACTGATTCACAGAGTGTTGCTACATAATTTTTGATTATACCCCAGTCCCTATATACAAAGTCCTCACCCACGTTACTCGTCAGCCTAAGCTCTCATTCGAACGAGAGTTTTTTTACGAACGTCAAAAAAGCATTCAAATACAACAAATGCATTCCCAAATATATGATGACACGACAGCGTTTTTATAAACACGACGCTTTTATATCGAGCAGTGTTGCATTTTCAATTTCGGACGTTGGAAATAGACCATGAATTAAATTAAGCACGTAAATAAAAGCTTTGCGCTTTTATTTACGTTCTTCATGTATCGTTAACGTTCGTGCGAATGAGGTAAGAAAGAAAGAAGAAAGAAAATAAATTTATTCAAATCTAAAAGTTACAGACCCGTGTGACGTCACAGCTTATACTTGTACAAATAAATTGACATTAACTAAATTAAATTAAAATAAGCAGCAAATATGTGGTACATTTTAAAAATATATAATTACTAATTAAACTACAGATATAATGTGATACTTGTATGTAATGGAATACGACAATGCAATTTATATATATACATTTATAACATTATAAAGTGTATGTATTTATTAATGCATACACTTCATAATAGGTACATCCTCATTCGCACGAACGTTAAAAAAGCACTACTACTACTACTAAGTTAGGTACTACTGAATCGATATTCATGCAGTTTTCACTAATAATGAAGTGAGGTTTAAGAAAGGAATAATCTGATGTTTTTTTTTTATATTTCTGGTAACTGATATACAGCTGATGGACATTGACTATTGACTACTCAGTCACCTGACAGTTGTTTGTCTCGATGGTGGTGAGTTTAGTACGTACGTAATGTAAATTATGTTCAATTGGAAAGAAATCACTAAAACATTTTTTACATCTTCGTACCAGCTAAAGCACATCCCACCACACTACATAACAGTTATTCAACTATTTTTATAAAGTATGTGATTATAATCTGATTAGTTTTACATAATAATTTTACATAGAGAGTAAATCAATACATTTTTTTACATCTTCACAACTTCATGTGACTAGCTGACGCACATTCCATATTTTTCAAATTTATCAGCTGTCTTTGTTCTTTTTTTTGTTTGTTGAAACATCCTTATGCCGAAATAATGTAAAAACTTGCCTGAAATAGAGCAAAAAGTTTCCAACTGGCAACATTACTGCCACATAGCGATAGTGATGTACTACTGTCCATTATAATTTATCGATAACAATAAAATGTGGGCAAATGATGTTGTCATTGTAGATCTTAACAACACGTGTGTGTTATATAAAAATGCTGTTATCTTACAGTTTGCTTTGCGACATAGATGAATTTCAAGGCGCAGAACGTAGATATAAGAAAAATAGATACACTTAATTTCTCATTTCGCAGCTTTCTCGCGCAAAGAATTTCTATCGCAATTCAACACGGGAATGCTGCCTGCGTGATGGGCACTTGATGGGCACCCTACCAAGGGCGACATCCTACTAATATTATAAACGCGAAAGTTTGTATGGATGTTTGGATGTTTGTTACTCTTTAACGCCGCTACCTACTGCTGAAGCGATTTGTCTGAGGAATGGAAATAGATTTTACTCTGGATTAACACATAACTTTTTATCCCGAAAAAATCCATGGTTTCCCGATATTTGCGAAAACTGACGATTTTGATGATATGAATGTTTGTTATTATTTCACGCCTCGACTACTGAACCAAATTAGCTGAAAATTGGTATTGAGATATATGATAGCCTGGATTAACACATAGGCTACTTTTTATCCCGGAAAAATCCATGGTTCCCGAGGGATTTGTGAAAAACTAAATTCCACGCGGACGAAGTCGCGGGCGTCTGCTAGTATTTTGATAAGTGTTTTTAAGTATTAGTTATAATTTATTTTATAGATTTAAGTAGTTAAGTTCAAGTTAAGTTATATTAATGTATGCCTATTTTATTAGTTTAGTTGTACCTACATTTTGTGTTTTAAAACTTATTTATCATGGAATACCTATGTAAGTTAAAATATCAATTCATCAAGGTCTAATGCACGCCATTGACGATCAATTATTCTCACGTTTCGGCAGCACCCACGACTATAACTGATCGAGTGTAGGTCACTGCGTGCATGACGGCTCGACTTATGAAACGTCTTCGTCTGCGTCTGCGCTGCAGAAACGTGAGAATAACTGACCGTCAATGGCTGACTTTATATTGGAAAAAGCGTTTATCCATAATTCCATACTGATAATAATTTAAAAAAAAAGCGAAAGCAAGTCTGTCTGTTATAATTTCACGGCACTGAACCTGGACCTTGGACCTGAACATAAAGAACTCCTGGAAAAATACATGGTTCTCGTAGGATTTGTAAAAAATATAGATAATGAATACGAAGTCGCGGGCATCCGCTAGTATAGTTAAAATAAAAGGCTAGTAAAGTTAGGTAAAATCTTGATCCATCAAGATTTAATATTGCAAAAGCACTTATTATACAGGGTGCTCGGGAGTTTTGCCATAATTCTAGGAAATGATCTAAGGAAAATTATTCAAAATGTCTAGGAAATTTTAAAAAGAATATTTTCAGAGTAAAAAATATTTCTTTTGTAAATAGATCTTTACCAATCCGCATCGGGCCAGCGTGGTGGACTATTGGCCTAACCCCTCTCATACTGAGAGAGACTCGAGCTCAGCAGTGAGCCGAATATGTGTTGATAATGATGATGATGATGAAATAGATTGTGTCCCTTATATCGCATCCTTATGTTAAGACTTAGTCAAACTTATTAATTGATAAATATCATAAAGTAGCTTACTAGTGAAGTGCGAAGTGCCAGTAGCAATATCTCGTCGATATCGACAGTCTTACCACTACGATTACGTATTTTAAAATGCAAGGATAGCAGTGGCGTGGACTTCATACATGCATTAAAGTACTGCGTACGCTAATATATTATGTCTTCTTAGTGCTTATTAAATACAGATTTTTCTACTTTGCTCAATTTTATTACATGCATACTCTGATCGACAACCTTATGCACGCCACTGTAGGATAATTGATAAAGATGCGTGTGTTACATGGATAGTCGGAATTATTTGAATTACTTTACGTATGAAAATATAAAAAGTTTTCTTTTAGTTAAAAAAATAGTTATCCATTTCGGCGATTTTAAGTGGACTAGTCACTTTGAAGTTATGGGAAATTTAAGAAATTACAACACCCTGTATAAGTTATATTATAAACTGTATCAGTGGTGAAGGACGGCTGAAGATAAGATAAAAGATTTGAACAAGCAGATACACTTATCTAGTTTATCTTTCGGTTTATACGTACTATAAAATATTATTATAACGCGTGTACATTTCTCCTCACGTCTGAACTTTATAATCATCTTTTCATTATCATTAATAACACATATTGGGCTTTCTGTTGAGCACGAGTCTCCTCTCGGAAGGAGAAGAATAGTCCACCACGCTGGCCCAATGCGTATTGGCAGACTTCACACACGCAGTCTCATGTATGCAGGTTTCCTCACGATGTTTTCCTTCACCGTTTGAGACACGTGATATTTAATTTTTATAAGATGCACACTACTGAAAAGTTGGAGGTGCATGTGCTGAACCGGATTCGAACCTACACCCTCCATTTTTGATAAGTGACAGCTACACTTATCTACTAGAAAGTGTATAAATCACCTAAACATAGGAAAACATCCTTCCATCAAACTGCATTTTCTATTGGTGAGCATCCAAGACTTTGAGTCCAAAAACCAGGGTTACTTCCACTGCACTACTCGGTCGTCAAATTGTTCGCTATAAGATTAAACAATGATTATGTAATGTACTGAGTCTGCGAGAGTCACACATATTTCATTTTAGGAAGGCAGCAAATAAACTGGGAATCTGTATCTATCTATATATCTATTATATATTGGGGATGATGACTAGGTTTGAATATATTGATTTTTATGATACATTCGGATAAATAGGGTCAATGTTAACTAATTTATACATAAAAAGCAAAGATTGTCTGGATATTTGCAAAATAAATGAGATTATAAAATTTCAAAATCTATTAAAAATCTTTTATCGTAATTAGATGAAAATTCATACAGTTTTAGCTTCCTTACATTAAATGTGACATTTTTCAATAAATGAACTATAAACATAAACGCACAAATAAATAAAGATATTAGTAATTTTGTTTGAAAGCACATACAAATCTAACGATCATTACATTGCCTACGACGTCATTAGTTGTTTTGTATGGGGCGTTTTTCAGGGATCCGCGGCAGCGCCGCAAATCTGACCCTTTAAATCCCTGTAGCTCCGAAAGTAATGATCGCAGATACCCTGTTACTTTTACAAAATTGCTTTACTATTAGCATACTCTTAATTTATATACAATTTAAAAAACTGTCATCATCCCTAATGTGCTGAAAATTACTTATGCATTGATTTTATGCTTATTATTTTTGAATAGTTGTTTCAGTCAATGAAACTTTGGTTATTTTCTTCTACAAAGTGAGTTTTTTCCAAAAAACGGGCCTAATTATTTTTTTATATTTATCGATTTTTAAACCATGTTTCAACGACTTTCAACGGTCACGTTGAAAAAAAATGTACTAGGCAAAGTTGTACACCTAACTTACAAACATGCTCATTTAATAGGGATTCAAAAAATGTAAGACATTATTTTTAAATAATTCGTCACATTAGTGCAACTACATTATTAGTCATCGTCGTCGTCATCAACCCATATTCGGCTCACTGCTGAGCTCGAGTCTCTGCTATTTTAGTTCCGAAAGGGGAAGGGAAATTAAAAATCGTAACTTACTAAAATTTGTTCCTGTCACTTGAATGACAAAATAATTTATATTGAATCATAAGATAAACAGTTGAAATTACAACATTTACATGGAAAGTGTAATAAAACGACATATTGTAGGTAATTTTACAATTATACGTAGAAAACATTAGTTATAGGTAGAATGCTTTTTCTCATGAAAATTAAATTAGAAGGGGGTGAAACAGAGGTTGAAAATTTGTATGAAAAGTTCTTTATTTTTCAAGTAACATTTGTAAAAATTTAATTAATTTTTTTTATTCTTTACAAATTAGCCCTTGACTACAATCTCACCTGATGCTGTCTAAGATGGAAGCGGGCTAACTTGTTAGGAGGAGGATGAAAATCCACACCCCTTTCGGTTTCTACACGGCATCGTACCGGAATGCTAAATCGCTTGGCGGTACGTCTTTGCCGGTAGCGTGGTAACTAGCCACGGCCGAGGTCTCCCACCAGCCAGACTTGGACAAATTAAGAAAATCTCTATCTGCCCAGCCGGGGTTCGAACCACCGCGCATACCACGGCGCCACGGAGGCCGTCAAAAATATAATAATTTTAAATATCGAAATAATGACATTCAAGATTTTTCAAAATTCTACCCCTAGAGGCTCAACAGATTGAAGCAAATTCCTCCAAAATGGCACCCAATGTCCATACCACATACGCTCCGCGTCACTAAACAAATCCACAAGTAACAATAGGCTTAAATTAAGGTCCCGTAAGATATTTGGGTTTTTCGAACACAAGGTGTAAAAAATCAACCAGAAAAGTTACTTATTTTGCGTACGCTGCCTAAACTATAAAATATAGAACCATAAAATTTTCTAATTAATTGTAGATCTTATAAATCGAATCGTCGTAGGGTAGGGGTAGGATAGGGATAGGGTAGGGGTAGGTAGGTGTAGGGTAGGGATATTAGAAAGTTTACATCGAGTTTCACGCGGACGAAGTCGCGGGCGTCCGCTTGTTATTTAAAAAATTCATTATAATACTTTTTAATAGGGTTTTAATGGTACGAAAAAACCATTTTACCTAAAAAATGTGTTCTGACCTTATGTGTAGGTGATTTTACGATTTCAAATCGAATTTAAATTAAAATAAGCACACCTTCATCAAAAACATTTTGTATTTTTTTTTAATTATTACATTTTATTCACATTATACTGAAACAATTAAGCATATACAACTAAATACAATATTTAAATTACTAATTTTGTATTCTTTTATTAAAGTAATGTATGTGTGGCTACTGCAGACTCTTTTTAAAAGTAATTTAGATCGTGATTTACTGATAACGTTGATAGCGCAAATTTATTATCTATTGTTATATCAGAGCTGTCAAATTAATTAAGCTTAATTAGTAACCATAGATGGGAGTTGCGATAGATGAGTCAATTGTTTATCTGTATTGATTCACTTCTGTTAAACATTAACAAGGCGTCGCCCTGTGTGTTTACCCGCGTAGTTCCCGTTCTCATGATAATACGAGGATAATATAAAGCCTATGATACTCACAAATAACGTAGCTTTCTAGTGGTAAAAGAATTTTCAAACTCCGTTGAATAGATCCAGAGCAAAGATTACAATGTATTATTTATTATCCAGAGATCCTCCTCCTATTAGGGTTGCCAACAGTACTATAATATATAGTATTGTACTATATTTCGGGTCTGCGTACTATATATTGTTGGAGATATATATATAGTACGCAAAAATACTTTATATTTTTTTTTAATATGTCTAACAAATAAAATTTTCATTTTAAATCTTTATGAACATTAGTTTTCGACAGATGCAATAGCGTCTAGCCTATCCTGTTTTGACTATCTGACTGAGTTCCAAATATTTAACAAACAAATTAAAAAAATAGCATTTGATTTTCAAAAATTTAAAAATCAGATGTGAAAAATTATATGACATTCTTATTTGAGTCAAAATGTAACATGACTTAATAAATATAGTGTTTTAAAAATAAATGTTGATTTTTTTGGTTATGTCAATATACTATACTTATTTTATTTTAGCGTACTATATTTTTAGCTAAATCTGAAAAATATATTATCTTTTTTTTTTTTTACTCTTTAGACCTTGACTACAATCTCACCTGATGGTAAGTGATGATGCAGTCTAAGATGGAAGCGGGCTAACTTGTTAGGAGGAGGATGAAAATCCACACCCCTTTCGGTTTCTACACGGCATCGTACCGGAACGCTAAATCGCTTTTTTTTTTTTTTTTTTTTTTTCTGTCTGAGTAGGTGCCGATAGCTCCCTGCGGAACCACTACGGCGTCACCGGGGGGGTTGGGCGAGCGCAGAAGCATCGCCTGATGTGACCCGAAGGCTGAAAGAAAGATAGAGGACGGAACGGCTCTCTAAGGGCGTCTCCTATGAGACTCGGACCTCGGCTTAGGGGGCCATTCTGGAGGAGGTAACCGTGACCTGAGTGAATCAGTCCGGACGCCCCCAAGATCGTGAGTTAGAAAACCCACGTCCGGGTGACGTTAGATATCGGGGACCTCGTCTTCGCCGGCGAAGACGCTGTGCAGCTTGTGATTGTGTTGCCTGGGAAGCATTGTCGGTTGTTATGTCATCGTCTGGATCGTAAAGGACGTTCTTGGGACGCCTCTGCTTGCAGTTAGCGTTTAGGTTGGGACTAAATCGCTTAGCGGTACGTCTTTGCCGGTAGGGTGGTAACTAGCCACGGCCGAAGCCTCCCACCAGCCAGACCTGGACAAATTAAGAAAATCTCAATCTGCCCAGCCGGGGATCGAACCCGGGACCTCCGTCTTGTTGATCCACCGCGCCACGGAGTCCGTCAAATCTGAAAAAATGTTGGCAACCCTACCTCCTACAAACTTTACCTATACATATATTATATTTACCTCTATATTATACCTAGTAGGAATAAACGGCCAAGTGCGTGTCAAACCATGGGGTAAATAGGGGTTGTTTTTGAATCTTTCTTCTGAAAATACAGACAGCTACCTACAGAAAGGGTACTTTTATTCTCGAAAAATCTGTGGTTCACGCTGTGTTTGTAAAAAACAGAATTTCACGCACGCGAAGTCGGCGGCCGAGCGTATCATTTGACTTCTGTCTTGAGCGTCTATATTTACTGTGGTTCCCGTTCCCATAGTAATACAGGGATAAAATATGGCTTATAGCACTCGGGGATAAGAATTTTTTAATTCGGTTTAGTCATTTCAGAGCATATTCAATGCAAACAAATAAACAATCAAAATCTCAAATCCCGCGGCAACCATGGATTTTTGCGGGCTTAGTAGCAACATTAAGCGAGTCGCAGACATTCGCTGGATGCAGGTGGCTCAGTATCGCGATGTTTGGAAGTCCCTACAAAAGGCCTATGTCCTGCAGTGGACTCCATCGGCTGATATGATGAACCGACGGCTTATTTTCGCATTTATATTAACTACTTAGTGCTAGGTCCTAGGTATGGATAATAAAACCCTAATCTCTTGCTAAATTTGAAAGTAAAACTACTTTAGTATGTATTAGGTGTGTGACCTATCTTAAGAGGTCACTTTTGCTCCTTGTATATCCAACTGTAAGTCCTTTGGCATCAAATTGACCTCAAATTGACAACGCTTTCTTCTCGCTTCGCGCTTAGTAACTTAGTCCTAACTAGGCGTAGTAAATTCTTTGATCCTGTAAGTAGGTACCTATTTAATTAATTTTTGGATTGAGTGATAGATAAGCAGCTGTAATACTAAAAGTTTTACATCTCCCTATTTTGTTACTTTATCGGCTATGATAATTTTATACTATAGATCGGTTACGTCCCTACAAAATCACCGCAAAGTGATCCGAATAATAGACTACAACACTGAGCGCACACAAATGATCAATTTTGTCTTTAATTCTATTATTTATTTATGTAAATAGTTTTTACATTTCCTGAACACACAACTCTACATTGTAAACGATATTTAGGTATTATTTGTTTATATAACGTTCCTTGTTGACCACAACTAACATTGAGATGTGGAAATTTCCTCTTTTGAGCGCCTTATTTTTCATGACCTAGTAACAAATATCATTGTTTTTTGGATAGACACCCACGCGAAACAAGTCGTTGGCAGAAACTAGTATAGCCATATGTAGATAAGCCATATTATGTAATGGACCTACTTGTACTAGCAAATACGTCAATGCCTAATAGTGATCAAGATCACACTTGACGATAAAAAGATCCAAAAACAGAAAACAGAAGTCAAATGATACGCATCTGACATGTGGAATCTGATTTTTTTTTATCATAATAAATCTTTTCTACATTACATTATCTTATCTGTGCTCCTTGAAATGTTGGTTTGTTTTTAAAAATAGAAAAATTCTCATTATTTCGCGTAGGTACAGTAATATTTTTTATTATTTCAACCATTTTAAAATTGTTATGTATCTCATTACAGTAAAATGCACATGTGCTGTAATGTAATATAAAACCTTTATCATCCGTCTAAAAACGAACGGTACTTTTTTAAACCTCAGCAAAAACCCACAATTTGTTAAAAAAACAAAAGTCACGCGTCTCCTTGACATCCGCTTAGACAAACTGTTTTCATATTCATAGTTTCAAAATTTATCACTAACAACTATTACGTAAATCAATTTAATCTATACTTATAATAAATCTGTAGAGAGATCAATTCTGTACATGAAATATATTTCCAAATTAACTATCAGGAGGTGATTAGTGATCGATACTGATGCCAAAAATGCAATCAGTAAAATTTTTGTCTGTCTGTCTGTCTGTCTGTCTGTCTGTCTGTCTGTATGTTCTTTATAGAAACAAAAACTACTGGACGGATTTTAACAAAACTTGGTACAATTATTCTACATACTCCTGGGCAGGTTATAGTATACTTTTCATTACGCTACGATTAATAGGAGCAGAGCAGTGAAGAGAAATGTTGAGAAAACGGGAGAAGTTATTAAATTTTTTAAGCTTCCGTCGCGTGTACAGCCTTAATGGTTAAAGCTACATGGAAATCATGTATGACGGAAATGTTCTCCTTAAAATTATCTATAAAAACACAACAGCATATATATGTCTATATTTTATGGTTGACTCACAATAACACGTGTAACTCCCGATAGCTTAGCAGTTCGGAGCTTTCTAATTATATTTGTCTACTCTTATGTTTATAACACTCATCACTCATCCCTAACTAAAAAAGTTAACATTTAACCTTAACAGTTACAGTTAAAAGTTAACAGTTACACATATTCAATAAAAAAAGAATCATAAAAATCGGAAAGAAACACCAAAGTTATACAAGAAATATAAGAAGCCATCGCGCGTGAATACTAATTCATGCTATATGGATTATTTTTGTATAACGGTTGCCGCGCTCGATGCGACTCGCGGGGGGGGGGGGGAATAAATAAAGAAGTGCAACCTTAATGAGTAGGGTAGGGGTAGGGTAGGGTAGGGGTAGTTGAAAGTTTACAACGACTTTCACGCGGACGAAGTCGCGGGCGTCCGCTAGTAATGAATAATAACCCATACAAAAATATTCCATCTTATTTCTCTTGAAACTCTTGAGTTTTTAAATGTTTACAGTTTTTAAACATTTAAAAACTCAAGACGCCATTTTTCTTGAATAATATTGAAAATTACTTATGCGACGCTTCGTGTCGTACTGACTTGAGAATGTATTCGTTTTTGATTTTTGTATTTGTGACGGGTACGACATCGTCTTGTTCCGTGCACTCCATCTGCCTATTATTTATGAATCTGTGGTAGGTACCTACATAATTTGAAATTCGAAGCAAATTCTTCTTTTCCAATGGGACAGGGACAGCCATATTAAATACCAGCAGACGCCCCGCGGTTCCAGTTCGCGTAGGAATACGGGGATAAAATATAGCTTGACACTCACAAATAACGTAGCTTTCTAATGGTAATTGAATTATCAAAATCAGTTCATTAAATCTCTGATTTGTGAGGTTGTAATGTGTAATCTCCCAACAGATTTATTTATTTTTATTCTTTACAAGTTAGCCCTTGATTACAATCTCACCTGGTGGTAAGTGATGATGCAACCTAAGACGGAAGCGGGCTAACTTGTTAGGAGGAGGACGAAAATCCACTCCCCTTTCGGTTTCTACACGACATCGTACCGGAACGCTAAATCGCTTGGAGGTACGTTTTTGTCGGTAGGGTGGTAACTAGCCACGGCTTAAGCCTCCCACCAGCCAGTCCTGGACCAATTAAGAAAACCTCAATCGGCCCAGCTGGGGATCGAACCCAGGACCTCTGTCTTGTAAATCCACCGCGCACACCACTGCGCCACGGAGGCCGTCAAAACTTGAATGTTTTTGTGAACTTACAATTGTTTCCAAGAGGTTGTAATTTTAACAAGTGCCCACAGTGACGGGATAGACATAGATCACGTTCTGACCTCAAGAGCCTGTTCGTAATAGGCTAGTTGACACTTTTTTTAAATGGTCCTAAATAGTTTAATAGCATTCTACTAGACTAAAAATTTTTTTCATACTTTTTTGAGACGTGATTACTTGAAAATATTAGTTTTTAAATATGTTTTTGACAATACGAGCCAAAACGCCTGTCGGCCATGACAGTCTTTCAACTGTTTCATGACGTCACTATAATAAATCCCATACAAATGGAGCGTTTGACAAATATATTAGTCAACAATTTAGTTTATCAAGGGTGTTGGTGACGTCACAAAATGGACGACAGCGTTTAAGACGTTTGGCAAATTTGAAAAAATACGTGATATTTATTGATATCGATATATTTCGGACCTTTATTCCATGTACCTACTATACGAAATTAATATTGTTAATATTAAACTAGCGGACGCCCGCGACTTCGTCCGCGTAAAACTCGATGTAAACTTTCAACTACCTCTATCTTACGTTGAAATTTTTCCTGAATTTTGCTCTTTGCTAAAAACCTCACGGAGCCTGAGACCTTTCCAACGAATGCAAAACCGTGGAAATCGGTTCGTGCGTTCTGGAGTTATAGCGTCAGGAAGGAAAACCCGACTTATTTTTATATAGTAAAAAAAGAGAAGATTTCATATGAGTCAACTACCCTATTATATGATTTGTTTAAAACTGACTTACTATTTTGGGCATAAGTTACAAATAATTTAGTCTCAGAGCCGGCGTTAATAACTGCAACAAAAAAAAAAATAATATTTATTTTATTATTTTATGTACAGATTATATTTATTAGTCCTTGAAATACGCGGACTCTCCTCGATGTCGGTTTTAATTAACCTTCTCATTTTGAGAAATAGATGGAATCTATTTCGTTTCCCTTTCAAAGAACTGTGAAATTTTCTTTTGCCTATTTTTTTTCCCCCCATAGCGAAAAGGCAAAAGTATTACACCATACAGCTAACTGTTACTATCAAATAAAAAAAAGGCATTTCTTTTTCTATGAAATAGGCAAAGATCGATGACCATACAGTCTGTTCAGTGTTTCTAGTGGGAGTTTTCAATGTTTTCATACTGTTACTATTGCGTTAACGTAAAAAACGCGAATTTATATGGAATTGAAACAGTTGTGCCGCTAGATGGCGCTGTTTAATTTCCCTAGAAATTTGCGTTTACGCTAACGTGACCGTCACAGCATCAAACTGCCACTCTCAGACCAATTAGAGAAAGACCAGTATCGCACTCAAATTTACGAAGAAAACAAGCTTAGATTTGGTATATATCTTTCACTAAACTAGAAGTTTTTGACCTTTTTTACACAATTCAATTACACAAAAAGATATTTTTACAGAGCTCTTTAACCGATGAACACGATTACAACTATGAAACATCGATTACTATAGACAGTTTTTATAATCGCACAAGATTGTTGATCATATAATTTGACAGAAAAGCGTCTAGCGAGGCAGGTCCATACAATAATTGGTCTGAGCTGCCACTAGGCACTCAGTTTAACATCGATTGTAACTTTCAAACTTACAGTCTCAGAGGCAGAGTAAATAAAACAAACAAAAAAAATGAAAAGTTTATATATTGTATTATATTTTATGTACAGATTAGGGGATATTCGCCAGATAGTCCTTGACGTGCGCGGGCTCGAGGCGCCGGAAGCCGGCCGCGTCGCAGATGCCCACCTCGATGTTGTCAGCCGTCATGGCGCCTTCGAAGCCTTCCTTGAGGGTGAGTATAGCGGTGTGCACTGCGTCGTCCAGCTCCAACTCCTCTGTATACCTGAAAAGTGAAATATGGTTCCTTCAAGTATTATGGAAACATTATAGGGGGTGGGGGTCTTTGCTTTGCTTATTTTTGTTAACATGAGGTGGGGGAGGATGGGGGGGGGTGTCTAGATGGTGATTACGTCAGCAACAGTTATTTACTTTTTTAATGAGTATGTTTGAAAACGAAACGCATTTTCGGTGGTTCTCACAATTAAAAAAGTCCATAAAACCATGTTAACGTACTGTTAGTTTCGGCTTCTCGGTGTTTATAAAAAAAAACACTTTGTTAACTGAAACTGAGTTTTATTGTTTATAATTTAACTATAGTTCAAAATACGACAACAAACTCTATTACTATGGATCACTACGTTTCGCGACTCGCGAGGACCTGCAAAGGGTCTATAGGCGGCTAGTATTATCAGGGGCTTAGCCTTGTTACTTAGTCCAGACCGGCGGGCATAAACCAGGTCCGTAGCTGGACAGCAATTCGGCTAATCACCAGAACGACTGAATGTTTAGAGGCAGAGCTACGGTTTATAAAGCAGATATATTGCTGACAGAACATTTATATCTGTGTCACAGCTCTGCATTACGAATATAGAATTTAGGGATGTAACAGTCCGCATTGGTAAAAATAATTGTAGTTGAGATACGTACTTGAGATTGTAATTGAGATAATGGATATGGTTTTATAGATTTTTGAAATTGTGGGAACCTCCGAAAATGCGTTTCGTTTTCAAACATACTCATTAAAAAATATCATATATGATATAAATATCATATTTAATAACGCATTTTCGGAGGTTCATCAAAATCTATAAAACCATATCCATTACGTTAACATTTATGGATTTTTACATACATACACTCGAATTGAGAACCTCCTCCTTTTTTGAAGTCAGTTAAAAATATTTGTAATTGAGATACGTAGCTTTACTTTCAAAAATAACAAAGCGCCATCTATGAGCCTCAGACATAACTGCATCGCAACAAGTAGTGCACAAAAAGGGTTTGTTTCAAAGTTCTCTGCGAACGCCATCTACTGGTAGTTTAAAATAACTAACACTTTCACTATTTCACGGTAGATGGCAGCACGCATATTAAAAGCCCCGTCCGATTACACTTTCCGTAACGTGCGTAAAGAAGTTTAACTTCAAAAAAAAAGTTTTTTTTTAAAGAATATTTGCCATATCATTTATAATATGACCAATATTCCCACTCCCCTCCAACTAGACCAGTGATTTCCAAAGTGGACTATATCGACCCCTAGGGGGTCTATGTCAGCGAATAAAAATTTGGGGGTCCATTAAATGAAAATGGTTTCCACAATAGTGGATCATAGCACATACTGATAGTACCTATTTTTTTACATCAAATTATTTTATAATATCAAAACATATACATTATTTTAATAGTAACTATGAAGTAAAAAGTTCATAAAATTGTGTAAGTTTTAGGATACAGAAAATCAATATCAAATAAGTATAAGGGGTCTAGGGGGACCCAATACGACAAAACATGGCAAGGGGTCTACGACACAAAAAAGTTTGGGAAACTCTGAACTAGACAAACACAGTGCTAGGAGTAAGTACGACAATAGACCAACGGGGCGACGATCGAATCACCGTTCCGTACCATTGAGCTATTAAGGCTTTTTGTTGAGCAATTGAGTTTAAAGAGCGTACCTCTTCTCGAGGAAAGTCTTGCCGTTGTTAAAGTTCTTGCCCATGGCGGTGGCCTTCCACGCGAAGTAGGCCCCCGAGGGGTCGCACTGGAACAGGTAGGGGCGCCCGCCGTCCCAGCCGCACACCAGCAGCGACACGCCGAACGGTCGCACGCCTCTGCACCATAGAGCAATTAGAAAATGGAGATGCATCGCACTCAAATTCACGAACAAAATTGTCAGTCTTTTTTTGAGGGGGACGAGGTAAACTCACACATTGAAAATATTCTATGTCCATACACTACACACAACTATAAATTTGACTCGCAATACACACACGCGTAATTTTTACACAATCTAACAAACACATTTCTTAGACTATGCACAGATTAAATACATAGAATATTCGATAACTGATCGATGTTTGGCTGTTTCGTCAAAAGAATCGATTCTTTTTATAATTTTTTTTTTATTACAAATTTGATAAAATTAAGGTTTAAATATTTACAAATGAAACGTTACTCCATCTTTTACTAAACTGCAAGTTTTATGCCATTTTTTATGTCATTTAACTACACAAACTCGCATTTTTAGGGAGCTCTTTACACAACGAAAATGATTACAACAATGAAACATCGATTCTGTAGCAACAGTTTTTATAAACGCATTTGATCATTGATTTTGATCTTTGCCAGAGGGATAACGGTTAGCGAGGCAGGTCCTGTTATTCAAATAGTCTAAGCTCTGTACACACATTACACATTATTGTGATGTGACGGGTAGCAGCAATTGTGATTGTACCATTATTTTGTGGCACCTCGATCAGTCCCAGGACTTGTGACCTCGGGGGTAGGTTTAAGGGATCCCTTTAGAATGCATAAACACTCACCTTCCCTGAACGACATGTTCTCCATGCCCACACTAAACAATAATTACAACACAACACAAAACGTTATTGCACAAAATCACTAACGCGACTGGCAGCGTGACGGTGTACACGCTGCATTTTTTTTTTATTCAATATGTGGAAAGCAATGATGAGGTCTAGGTTGGAACGCGCTTGCCTAGGAAATGCCTATTCACTCTTGTCTTGAAGGTGCACAAATTATAAGTGTTAGGATAATAATAATACAGAAGCTGGAAGGGCATTCCACATCTTCGCTGTTCTTATTAGAAACGTCGATGTGAAACGTTTTGTGCGAGTCGACTGGACATTGGCAACAAAAGGATCGCCTCACAAACAACTGAGCTCAAGTCATCAAATACCCTCTTACTTGTACCAACACTGATACCTCTCCTCTACAATAACATAAATTATGAATGATAAATGTTAGACTCAGCATTCAGCACCCGCACAGTAAATCCATGGAATGCTAAGATATTTGTCTAAAGGACCAAAAAATGGGTAGTGTATAGACATGTCGGGTCAACATACCCCGACTGTGTGTACTCCTGCATGACGGTGGCCACGCGCTGCACCAGCTGCGCCGTGGGGATGGGCTCGTGGTACATGAGGTAGTACTGCTGCGCAGTCTTGCGTGCCTGCGCCACCAGCAGCCGGTAGTCCGGACCCATGCCCGAGTACACCATGCCTGGAAAGAGTATTTGACCACTTGTGAATAGTGTTACATGTATAATGACACTGAAAGGGTTGAAGTTTTGACGGCCACCGTGGCACAGTGGATTTAAAAAAACGGTGGTCCTGGGTTCAATCCCCGGCTTTGCCGATTGAGATTTTCTTAATTGGTCCAGGTATGGCTGGTGAAGACTTCAGCCGTGGGCAGTTACCACCCTAACTGCAAAGACATACCGCAAAGCGATTTAGCGTTTTGGCACAATGACGTGTAGAAACCGAAAGAAGCTAGCCTGCTTCCATCTTAGACTGCGTCATCACTTACCATCAGGTGAGATTTTAGTCACAAACAGCAAAAAGAATGTCAGCACAGAACACACACACACAGCACAGAATTTGTAGATGATCTGGATCCACTGAACCAATTTAAAAATTTTTTTTTGCAATAGAAAGCCACTCTATAATTTGCATACAGATCTTGCTCTAGAACTGCACCAAGTTCTATATTAGAATGAGTAACCAAAGCTGCTCTAATAGGATCTTACCAAATTTGGCGGCAGGGAGAACAACACGAGCGAGGAGGGGAGTATTACTAGATTGTCAAGGAATTCCTTAACCCTACATCCTGTAGTCACAAGTCCAGGACTCAGCTCAGAGTTTTTCTCTCTACCACGTGATAGAACTGGCACCTGCACAGTGAATCCATGGTTTGCTACGATATTCGTCTCCAAGTGTCATAGAGAACATTTTATTGTCGTATTCTGATGAGAACAGGAACTGTGCAGGTGAAACCTTAGGGAATTGCCTAATGTCACATAATGATGGAGATACTTACCAATGTGTCCAGTGATCATCTCCACTTTGTTGACACTGTGTTCATCGTAAAGTGAGCTCTTGTGCTTATTCTCTGTAGCTATGACAACGCCATTTGATGCTGAAAACGGAGAAACAAATCTCAAAAATTAAACTTGTAAAATACCTTTTACAATACAACAGACTAGTTTGTGTGTATGTATTTATTGAATATGAATTCCATATAACGCTGCTCATCTGTTTGTTATTATACTATAGTTAATTTAAGGTAAAAACTTCAAAGTTATGCCTCATAATGATGACTAGACAATAACCTTAAAAAACATCAAAAAAAGTACCTTTGATACCCACGGAGGTCCCTCCGGCGGCTACAGCGGCTAATGCATATTCTATTTGCACTAATTTACCAGACGGACTGCAATAAGACAACAAAAATAAGAAGATTTTAAAGCAATAACACTATCGATGCTGGACTTAGAATACACCGGTATTGTACATGTTTTACCAAGCAATAAACGAAACTATTAAAGGGAATAGATAGACAACTTGTTGCCTTTTAATTTTAGTAACAAATCTAGTAAATTAGTTAAAAATAATACCTAAAAGTAGTTAGAGAAAAACTGTAGCGCTCAGACGCCATGATTACAAAGCAAATTGTCAAATTTGAAACAAATTACTATAGACTACAGAGAAGATAAAAAGACTAAAGAACAACACAGATAATGTTAGAAATATCGAAATCCATAGACATGTAATTATCCAATCAATGAAAATTGTATTTGTGAAATATTTACAAAGCTGTTGCATTTATTTTTTCTTTATTTAATCATTGTTTTAATATTATCAATAAATAAAATACAATTTATATATATAAAAATCGAAAATAACGAATGTTATCGGTCAAAAACCCAAGTATCCAAAGCTGCAAAAGTATCCGTCGATTGGTTTTTCATTGGTTTATGAGTCAGACCAATGAAAAACGAGAATGGCCGATCGATAATGCGCGCGCACCATTTTGAAATCGTCTATGGTGTCACAAATTCAATCTATTTTTAGTCTCATAAACTGTTTAATGTTATGAATAACCTGAATAGCGAAATGATGTCGAATCTACGCGGCGTCTCGCCCTTATCGGAAGCAATGTCCGACACATTGGAGAGAAATAGGGGTGAGAAAGCGCTTCTGACGAAAACCGCCTCGCAAAGTCAAGTGTTTTTACATAAAACGAATGCAGTGAAGAATTACTCCGACAAGAATGGGAACGACGTGTCGAAGAGTATGCATAAAGGAAGACGGACTTTTGCGTTTTGGACCCTCGTGTGCCTGTTATTTGTGTTGGCTATCGGGAACTTGATGTTGACATTCACGATACTGGCTGTTCTGCGACTTGGTCAAGGTAAACTATCCTTATTTCCTTACCCTTTATATCCTACTCTATGGTAAACTCGATAAAGTCCGACCGCTTAGAGATTGCGTTTGGATTAAGAAGGCAGACAATTCACTGGGCTATCACTGCTCTTATCCCATGTAGAAGTCTTTACCCAAATGAAAAAAATGGGACCACCCTGGAATTATACCCTTACAATTTTCTTAAAAAAAAAAAAGAAAAAACTACATTCAGCCGAATTTAGAACCTCGTTTTTGGAAGTCGGACAAAAAAGAAAAGCTACACCTACTTCCACTTTCAACTGTATGTTACCAGATGATTTTGTGATACTTTGGCCATATAGCCTGTCGCCTTCCCGATAACCTGGATAAAGTAATAGTGGTGGGCAAGGTGGAAGGGATACGACCACGCCGCCGAACCTACCCGCTGGTCTGAACAGGTTAAGTCACTCACTGTAACAACAGCCATTAGAAAAGCTAAGGACCGGACTGTGTGGAGGCGAATTGTTAACAACGCATGGAAGGGACTGCACCCGACCTTCGTCGTCATCAACCCATATTCGGCTCACTGCTGAGCTCGAGTCTCTCAGAAAGAGAGGGGTAAGGCCAATAGTCCACCACGCTGGCCCAATGCGGGTTGGCAGACTTCACACACGCAGAGAATTAAGATAATTCTCTGGTGTGCAGGTTTCCTCACGATGTTTTTCTACACCGTTTGAGACACGTGATGTTTAATTTCTTAAAATGCACACAACTGAAAAGTTGGAGGTGCATGCCCCGGATCGGATTCGAGCCCACACCCTCCAGAATCGGAGGCAGAGGTCATATCCCGACCTTCAGCAATGGAGAATGCGACCAAGAAGAAGACACCTACTTATCAGGTCAAGTTTTGCCGCGTGTGGTAAGAAGGTAAGGTGGCAAAGAAAAGCGTGTTTATCGATCGCCGTTTACTGTTTGACTTAATAGTTAATATTACCAAATACATTGGGTTAGTAATGTGTTCTTAAGTTGTTAATAGGGATGATGACAGTTTTTTAAATTGTATATAAATTAAGAGTATACTAATAGTAAAGCAATTTTGTAAAAGTAACAGGGTATCTGCGATCATTACTTTCGGAGCTACAGGGATTTAAAGAGTCAGATTTGCGGCGCTGCCGCGGATCACTGAAAAACGCTCCATACAAAATGGCTCGAACTAATGACGTCATAGCCAATGTAATGATCGTTAGATTTGTATGCGCGTTCAAACAAAATTACTAATATATTTGTTATTTGTGCGTTTATGCTTATAGTTCATTTATTAAAAAATGTCACATTTAATGTAAGGAAGCTAAAACTGTATGAATTTTCATCTAATTACGATAAAATATTTTTAATATATTTTGAAATTCTATAATCTCATTTATTTTGCAAATATCCAGACAATCTTTGTTTTTTATGTAGAAATTAGTTAACATTGACCCTATTTACCCGAATGTATCATAAAAATCAATATATTCAAACCTAGTCATCATCCCCATTGTTAGTGTGGCCTGCACGCCACATGTGCATCGTGCACGCCACATGTCGGGTTACATTTTGGTACGTTATAAACTTATGGATAATCTACGAACTAAATATTAATGTGGATACGCTAATAATTATCTAACAATAATATTTGTATAGATAACGCTACAAAGTTAACTAAAGGCTTGTCCTCAGGTCTGGAGAGCATGGAGTTCCTGCCCGAGCACAACGCGATGAAGCTCTTCGGCGCGGCGGACCTGGACCACGTGTACAAGCGGGACGGACTGCTGGAGAGCTTCCGGGACGCGCCCATGAGCATCGCCAGCGACAACGGCTCCGTGCTGTTCAACTTGCAGACCAGGTGAGCTGAGCATTGCTATGTCTCGTCATCGTCATCGTCATCGTCACCGTTCATTGTCGTCTTCATCATCGTCGCCGTCGTCATCATCATCCTCATTGTCATCGCCATCGCCATTTATCATCGTCATCATCCGTATCCATCGTTGTCATTATCATTGAAACCGTCATCATCATCAGCATCCATAGTCATTATCATCGTCATCGTCATCTATCATTATCATCATATCGTGGCTTCCATGTCATGATGTTCGTGGCGTTTGACCCACTTGTTTCCAGCGATGTCGTCAGTCCACCTGGTGGGGGTCGACCAACACTGCGCATTACAGTGCGGGGTCGCAATTCCAGCATCTTGGACCTCAACGTCCATTGGATCTTCGAACAATGTACCGCCCATTGCAACTACAGCTTGGCGACTCGTTGAGCTATGTCAATAAATGTCTTAAATGCACTTTCCAAAATACCTATATGCAGTTAATTACATGCCCAGTGCATATGACTTCTGCCTGCTATTCTGAGGGCGTAGGGTCGAATCTGGTCAGAGGCATGCACCTCCAATTGTTCAGTGATGTGCATTTTAAGAAATGAAAAAGAAAACATCTTGAGGAAACACGTATCCCTAAGAATTTTCTAAATTCTCTGCGTGTGTGAAGTCTGCCAATCCGCATTGGCCAGCGTGGTTGACTATTATCCTAATGCTCTCATTCTGGAGAAAACTCGTGCTCAACAGTCAACAGTTAGTCGAACATGGGTTCCTAATGATGATGATATGTGTTACCTAGATAGGTATCTAGATGACTCATGTATGACTCATAAAAACGCCAAGGGCAGAGTCTCTGAGGAGACACCCTTAGAGAGTAGTTCCGCCCACATGCTTCAGCCTTCGTGCCTCATCAAGCGATGCTTCTGCGCTCGCCCAAAACCCCCGGTGACGTCGTTGAGGTCCTAATAATTAAGGAGTCTACGGGACTTACACAACCAGTTAAAACTTAATGTAATTCAAAAGAGACACCCACTTTAATGAGCCGTGATAGCCCAGTGGATATGACCTCTGTCTCCAATTTCGGAGGGTGAATGGGTCATTTTAAGAAATTAAATATCACTAGTCTCAAACGGTGAAGGTAAAACATCGTGAGGAAACCTGCATACCTGAGAATTTTCTCATTTCTCTGCGTGTGTGAAATCTGCCAATACGCATTAGATCAGCGTGGTCGACTTTTAGCATAATGCTCTCATTCTGAGAGGAGACTCGAGCTCAACAGTTGGTCGAACATGGGTTATTATTAATGATGACATGCATTAGCTAGATAGGTATCTATGATGACTCGTGTATCACTCATAAAAACGCCGAGGGACGAGTCTCAGAGGAGACGCTCTTAGAGACTTATTCCGCCCACATCATCTGCTTCTGCATTCGGGCCCCATCAGGCGATGCTACTGCGCTCGCCCAAAACCCCCGGTGACGCCGTCGACGTCTGCTCTAATTCTGGAGGAAACTCGAGCTTAACAGTCAACAGTTAGTCGAACATGGGTTCTTAATGATGATAGATAGGCATTTATGATGACTCATAAAAACGCCGAGGGCCGAGTCTCAGAGGACAGAGGAGACGCCCTTAAAGAGTTGTTCCACCCACATCTTCTGCTTCTGCCTTACGGCCCCATCAGGCGATACTTCTGCGCTCGCCCAAAATCCCCGGTGACGCCGCTGGCGTCCCATTAAGGTGGACACCCACTATACTGATCGTTGTCGGCAGACTGTCGCGCGCGGAGACGAAGTTGGCGGTGAACGCGTCAGGTGTCTTCGCGCGCGGCGTCGGCGCCCTGGAGCTGACGGACCCGGACACCGGCGCGCGCGTGTTCAGCACCGCCAGCGCTGCGCTCACGCTCGGAGCGGCGCTCAACAACTTGCACGCTAAGGTGACTGACTCGACGACGACATCACATCACATCACTACAGCGCCCTGCAGCTGACGGACCCGGACACCGGCGCGCGCGTGTTCAGCACCGCCAGCGCTGCGCTCACGCTCGGAGCGGCGCTCAACAACTTGCACGCTAAGGTGACTGACTCGACGACGACATCACATCACATCACTACAGCGCCCTGCAGCTGACGGACCCGGACGCTACAGTACTACAAATAGCCCAGAATAGTAGCCGAGGTCATCACTGCCTGTGTGCCTGTGAGCAGTCTTAGCTTACGTATTCGTATGTATTTATATTGGCGGGACGAGTATACAAAACGAATAATTGAGAACTTCTATATCCGTAAACCAAAGGGAAACTGTTCAAGAAATCGACTCAACTTCGTAAGAAGCCAATAGCCATAAATCTAGCCGTATATGTTAGGTATTTGCCTATCTATAACCTTATGCTATTGGGACTAAAGTGCAATATTAGAGATACGAATTACGATTAACTTAGCATTCCATTGATTGAACTTGTGACCACTGGATGTAGGGTTAAGGAATTCCTTGACAATCGATTAATTTTTCCCCTTCTTCGCTCGTGTTGTTCTCCCTGCCTAGCTAAATTTGGGTAGATGCTACTAGAGCAGCTTTGGATACCCGTTCTAATATAGAACTAGCTGCACTTCTAGAGAGACCAAGGTCTTTAAGCAAGTTATAGAGAGATTTTGCTGGTAACTCTCGCACCTACTTCTACGGTGTACAGATCACATATTTTTAGTTAGTTTTTTTATTAGGTCTATACCTATATTCACTTTTATGCATATTACTGTGCTCATTCGGAATGTACATTTAACTCTACAAGTACTATTCGCTTAGATTGTTGAATTAACCTTTTTTGAAGGTATACTTCTTAACGCTTGACTTTAGGCGTAAGTTGGTAAATTGTAATCGGTTGATGCGTTCTGCCATCTGCGGGCAAAGTGAAAGTGTATGTTACCTTTAAACTACCAGTAGATGGCGTTTTTAAAAAACTTCGAAACAATCCCTTTTTGTACACTTCAAGAACCTGTTGCGAAGCAGTTATGCCTGATGCTCACAGATGGCGCTTTATTTTTATTTATGAAACAAGTTTTACTTCAGTCGTGTGGTCTGCAGAACACATTTTTTTTTTAATTTCACAGCAAGTTTCCACCAAACGCATCTCATCACCAGTAGACGAGGACCTGACACTGAGGTCCGAGTCGTCAGCCCACCTCCGAGGAGCTGAGGGCACCCACATGGAGTCCAAGGAGCTGTTCTGGAAGGCGGACCAGGACATCTACCTCAAGTCCATCAACGGGTCAGTGGTGCTCAGCGGGAAGGAAGGAGTCTTCATCGACGTCAGGTACCTCCCCATAGCTCTCCCATTGAACAAGTCAGAGAAGTTTCACGGCACTGGACAATTCAAGGTGTGTGTATGTATGCCGCAAGGGAAGCTATTCCGTATCGCGGTGCCGAATGGACAGAAAGTCACCTGTTCACATGTCAACATGACTGATGATTTGAATCCTTGCTCTTAAACATTCGTAGGCAGGGACGTCGCTAGGAAGTCGTCGTCGTCGGGAAGGTCAGCTCCCCTAGAGATTAAAAAAAATAAACTACTCGTACATTACGTATTCGTAGGCAGTGGCGTCGCTAGAGAAGAGCCTACCCCCACGTACCAGTCTGGTACGTACTTACCAACGACTCCTTTTTTTACGTAGTTGGTTAAAAATAAACCGAATGTAATCATCGAATTTGAAAGAATCCAAAAACCGTAAAAATAGTCGTTCTACAATTTCTATTTGTCTACGGTAATCTCGAAAACTGTAAGATAAACATATATTCATATCATGATACATAATTGTAAGTTAATTATAAAGTACCTAAATAAATGTAATTAATTAACAAATGTTAAGTTTATTATTTACCTAATTGCAGATTATTATTTAGTTGAAATTATTTATTGTTCTAGTCAGCGAATGAATGTCTAAATGTATATTTGAGCTTTGTATACCTATTTATTAAATATTAGCAGTAGTTGAACGAAATAAATTGATATACCACCTTGGTTTGTTATTTATTACTAGTACAGGTACCACGCCCCGCGTAGTACCCGTTCTCGTGAAAATATGGAGATAAAACATGGCCTATCACTATTACATATTACTGAACAGAGTCGACACTCAATATTAAAATTTCATTAGCAATATTTGTAGACGCAGACCTCTGAAACGGCTCGAATTATTTATTATGTTTTCTTTGTATCTATGGTAGGTAGCAGAAAAGGTCTTTACTTACCTATAGGCTTTCCTATATTATAAGTTGTAAATGTTATTATTTGATATTTTGTGTAAAATTTATTTCGGCGTCCATCATAGAATTTCAAATTGGTAGCCCAGTATTTTAGGGGCACTGGAATATTCTAGGGTGGGCCCGGCCCACCCTAGAATATATACGCCTATGCCTGACACTTCAAAATCGGTTCAGTAGATCCAGAGATCACGTTCTACCATATCACAAACTTTACCTCTTTACTCAGACCAATCACCTTCTAATAAAGCTTACCCCTCTGTCAAAAATATATGATCATGATCTAACTTGTTCATGCATAATTGCATACTAGCATCTATAGAACATTGACGGCCTCCGTGGCGCAGTGGTATGCGCGGTGGATTTACAAGACGGAGGTCCTGGGTTCGATCCCCAGCTGGGCCGATTAAGGTTTTCTTCAGCGTTCCGGTACGATGTCGTGTAGAAACCGAAAGGGATGTGGATTTTCATCCTCCTAACAAGTTAGCCCGCTTCCATCTTAGATTGCATCTTCTTATCATCAGGTGAGTGAAGGACTAAATATAAAAAAAATAAAAATAAATTAAAATAAAACACAACAATACAAAGTAAGTTCTTTATATCTCGTAATGATGTAACAATAATTTACTTCATATAGACAAAAATAATATTATTAAAATAATAAGATTAACATTAAAAATGGCTACGGCTTTATTACTAAAAAAAAAAACATTACTGCTTCAATACTGCGGTAATCTCAGACAATGTTATAACGCGAAAATGCAAGTTTTACAATTTACAGAACTATCTAACTAAAACATATAAGTTTCTATTAATGGACAAATAATTTTGGACTCCCAGTTTATCTAAATGAAATCATTAATATAATATTATTATTTAATTACAATAGTACGGACTAATGGAATCTCTCTCTTTCTCTATTAAATGACAGCGATGATAAAATTTCTAAAAAGCAGATAAAAGATGCAGTTTTGTTACAAAAAATATTAGTAATGTCTATGGTTCATGAATGTTTTTTTTTAATTTTTTTCAAGTCCTGGAATCCAGTCTTTTAAGAATATGATTATTGTAACACAACTGCATAAATCTATCTGGCAATTTTTCTAATCTATATTTTGTTCTTATAATATTAAAAGTGGAGCACATTTAGGTGATAATACTACATCGGGTGTGGCAGGGTCCTTAAAATTTTAATTTGAGCAGATTTCTGAAATAAATTTTTATACATATTTAAATATAAAATATTGCAAAATTGTACAATGGATATTAAACAATATTTTCCTCCCCGCATCACCCTTTATATTTCAAATTGAAAATTCACTTTTTAAAAAAATAAATACTTTAATAAAGAAGATCCGAGCAAATAGTTTCTACATTTTTGTACATAAGACCATTTTGGTTTAAGCGTATTGGGATGTGGACAAAAAAACAGCTAGGCTGGATATTTAACTTATTTTGAATGTATTCCCGTCACTTTGTAGAATTACATAAAATTATCCAGGCAAGGATCGACGGAATAAAATTTTGTTCATTCGTTTTTTTGCAAAAAATATAATATTGAATTGATATGTAGCTTTTTTATATATTGGAAAGTCGTCTTTGGTTTACCGTAAACATTGAAAAATTCAAAATAAAAAGGTTTGTATCTAAAATACGATCAGAAACTTCTATAATAATAATAATAAAATAAGTAGCAAGTAGTAATAAAATAATATTTCCATACATAAAAATAGATTAGCCATTTTTATACCTAAAAACAAATCCATAGACAAAATGGTTAGTTTTTTTTATTTTACAATAAAACCTACTTACTCTATGTGGTCGTGGTAAAAAGAACGCGGCCACACGCAAGTCTTTTATAAATTAAGTAGGCACATTAATTAAAAAATACACAAATACTGTATGTACATGAAAAAATATTCATTTTCTCCTATATCTACATGTCAGTCGGCGATCTATTCAAACTGACTATATTTTCACTCCATCTAACAACTGTACAAAATATACATGTTTTTTATTTCGAGTTTATTCTCAAGTTGACTAAAACGGTCTCCAGGTTTTACTTTTCTGACAGTTAAGCAGTTCACAGTCTTTGCAGAAAAATGACAAGCCGCCTCTGTCAAAAGATTACTTATTAGTTGATAATTTTTGGTAGCTCAACCTACGAAGTTTAACTTTTTTTCTTTAAAAGTAAAGTGCCACACAATGAACCATAACCACATACCAAATATCTTAGATAAAATACCTATAGATGTAACCACCGTGTAGCCGCACATGAAACAACAATACATAACTGAATTGTTGCTATTACTTAAAATTTTCCCTAAATTTGGTTAAATTCGAATTTTGAGAAAGCTATATTAATATTTTATCTGAAACCGTTTACACATAAATATTATGACTTAAAAACAAGTTCCCGAACTTCTTTTTTATTTATTTTTTAGTAGTGAATTCAACTCCCTTCATCAAAGTAAAAAGCTTGTGTCAGCAATAGTCCAATGGGATGATCGAACGTGTTAACTGGTAAAACTAGTTGGTTAACCTATAGCCGAAACCAAAGAATGTAAATATGAACCGAAACAAATTATAAATGTTCGATTCCCTGTTGGACAATTTTCGGCCCCCTATCTGGGTTAATTAAAAAATCTAATTTATTTTAGAAGTTTTATTAGTTTTATGAATCCAAATTACATATTGATTGTGTCCTTCTCAAACTGAATAGAGCAAATTTAAAAAAAAGTTCTTAGGCTGCCAATTTTGATGACCAGTAGCCATTATCCATGTTTGTTTAAAATGTATATCCTTGGGAAACCTGCAATAAAATTAATAATATAATTAGATATATTGTTTCCATTTGTTATGAGTATTAGCAAAAGTAGATCTTAAGAGCTGCACTAATGATCCGTCATCAGAAAAGTAAAAAATTAATATTCTTTTTTATTAATTAAAAATTGATTTAGTGGAAAATCTTTATAAAGTCATGGCAACACTCTAAGTTGTTTTTACGAGGTTATGTTAAAGGAAAAATGCCATATTTCGTTAAAATCTACGTTATTTAATGGAAATTGTTTATTGATTTATTTGTTCAATCATATTTTTATCTGTTCTATAAACTATAACCTTAATTTTTTACATACTTACTAGTGAAGAGTGTCTTCCTCTGCCTCCGTTTCCTTGCGGCTTTTACAGCTTAAAACACTGCATTCTCCCATTATAAATAACACTACATCTTACTAATGGAGTCCTTTTCTAACAAGTACATTAAAACAATCTTAAAAATCTAACAAACAATAATAAACAAGAAAATTTCGCACAACGCACAACTTGACAGCAAATTGTTTGGCTAACTGATAGTTAGCCAAACAAAGAAAACTTCCACGGCCTAAGAGACAGAAGATAATACTTTTTGTCTCAACTTCCTCATAAAATTCGTAAATACGCTTCTCAATCCCACATCCAACATAATTATATGGCTACGTCTATAGGTATTAAGTCAATGCCAAATATAGAACCACGTACAATAATTAAATATTTAGTATCAAAATAAAACCTACATCTTTTTATATAAAAATGAATCCATATCGGCTGGACCGATTTCACTATTTTTTTTTTATGTGTTTGTTATTGTAAGGAAAAGGTTCTTATGGCAGAAATAAAATAAAAAGGGGTAGGAGTAGAGTGGGGATAGTTGAAAGTTTTCGAGTCTCACGCACGTCGCAGGCGTCCGCTAGTAATTATATAAAAACAACTCGCAATTATTAAAAAAAAAAATACTTACATACTAATAAAAAATATATATATAAGTGAACTACCAAAATTAATCCTAAATTAGATGAAACATAACACTGATAGAAAAACTGTCAGAAAAGTTCAAACAATAGTATGCACCAAACTTCAAGTCCGATCTGAACACGAGGCGTATAAGTATGACTGCGAAAGGAAAAATAACTGCGCAGTTCGGCGTGTTTCAAACTCAGATCGGACTAGAAAATCGGCGCATACTATAACCGTGAAAATGTGTATACATTTTCGATATCTAAAATAAAGTCTTTGTTATTAATTAATGATACACACAAAGCGGTATCTTTTCATTAATATTATTAATATTCTGAAGTATAACAGAACAGAAGGACCGCGCCATCTACTTAGATTATTATTTATTAAATTGAATTCGTTCCATTCTAGGCCATATTTGTTAATTATGATGTCACAACTACATAAAACTAAAATACAATACTTTCATGGAGCGCCAAGGCCAAATAGTTTTTAGCAGAAACCTTTCTACGTTATTTTGTTAATCAATTCAAGAGATTTTATGACATAAATTGTAAATACACACCGATATCAAAATAACTCACGCACAAACACACATTTATGAAAAAATTATTGCTTGGACCTAAACGACTTGATACTTGAGTTAGCGGCAAAAATATTTATTTAAGAATGTATTATGTTTCAAGTCACTTTAAGCTGTGGATTCTAGCATTTTGCACATTTAGTCTATGGTATTCTGACTTCTTTCCTGTTGCCAGGCCAGGTTTTTTTTCAAAAGAAATTTTACAGCAATGAAAACTGAAATGTCTGAAACATTAAATTTTTGGAGTTACAGTTAGAGCTTTTTATGATATATTATAGCTTAATATTGAGACATGTTTTTATCTATTTATCATCTGTACAGTATTTTGCTACTAACTCAGGTCCCAAGTATTTATATTCATTAACCATTTCAATTTATATAATTTTAATTACAATTTATTTACCTACAATAAAAAACATAAAATCAAGCTAGGTAATTTTGAAATACAGTGTAACTATAATCCCTTATAGTACCTAATACAAAGTTTTGAGGAATTAGAATTTTAATTTTTCTGGACCCTTTGAATTTTTATTTTTCTCAACCTTTTGAACCTATAGAACCTCCGCTTCATGACAAAGGAGATGGTCCATTTCAGATCCACTCTTGTACCCGTATCATTAAAATTTAATTAATACAAGGATTTTATTAAAATTTATTAAAGTGAATAAATCTAACTAAATAAAAAAAATAAAATAAAATAAAAACCCAAGTTTTTGAGTTATACCAACATGGCTCCCATAGAGCAACTATGACATGACAACAGCAAACGTCAAATCGATTACTGCATTGAAAACGTCATCTATCCGCCATTATTACCCATAATAATCTTGCATTTCTTGGGAGATTATGAATATTATTTTGAAAGAATTAAAGTAAAGTCGTAGATTTGTGTAATCAAAAATAGTTAAAAAAAAAATTCTTTTATTTCCGCCAGGGTACAATGACTGATCCTGGGCTACATACAACTTTGGACCATCTTCTTTCATTATACATTCGATATCGATATAATAATACCAAATATCGTACATAAACTTCGTTCGTTATAAAAAATCACTCGAGTTTTAATAACCCCCCGAACATTTCATAAATCAACAATTATAGTTATATTATACTTAAGTTACCCAGCTTGTCTTATGTACTTAATTACAAGCACCGCGCTGGCGTTACAAACAAGCAGTCTCGAAATGCACCGCGTTTTATATTCAATTCCTTGTTGCTAACTACAATAATTTACATGACGCAAAACTTTTCAATCGAAGACATGGCCTGAAACTAGTTTACCGCATGGATCTTCCTTGGTTCGTAGCCAAGACATCAATTCTCTTTATTTCTTAGTGTTCGTTCTTTTTCGATTACACACACAGGGGAGGTATCAGTTTTGGTATAAATAAGAGGGTATTTGATGACTTGAGCTCAGTTGTTTGTTAGGCAGCGTAGACACCGTCACGCTGCCAGTCGCTGTAACGTTTTGTGTTGTAAGGGTTCCCCCCTTAAACCTACACCCAAAGTCACAAGTCCCGGGACCTGCTCGATGTGTTTCCTCTACCACAAATTAATATTACAATCATTGTCGCTGCTACACGTCACGTCACATTAGCTAACGCTACGAAAACTACAAAATAACATTAGTTATCGATAGATTACGTGATCAACCTATCAATCGGTTGTCATTCCCATTTTCTTTTTAGTTATCGAAGCGTTAGAGTTTATAGAGAGAGAATTGATGTTTAACTTGGCTTCAAACACTTGTTATTGGACCCAGTAAAGCTTCGCTTTGACAGTTACGCAAGCAACCAATCGCAAGAAAGCCATCTACATAAGATTTAAGTTCTATAAACTGCCTTCCGAACCCGGTAGTAGAGTCTACAAATAGTCAAACTTGACGATAGCTTGTAAACTATGCTTGACGGCATATACTTCACGATTTTCATATTGTTACCTGTGGTTTTTTCTCTATTAAAGAGGGCTCAAAAGGGCTAGAACCCAGACCCTTATTATTAAAAAAAAAATTCTCTATTACTTTTGTACACCCTCATACATGTTTTATTATTTGTATTATTAGCTTCGTCATTGGCTAGCTGGCAGCAATAGCTTATTTTAGTAAACTTGTAAAGGCCATATCTCACGATTTTAATATTTGGATAAAATCACACATACTTTATTGACAGTTTCATACAATTTAAATTAAAAATTTCATTATTATATGTTTTTAATTTACACAATTATTAAGTAGCCATCGTTACTGGTTACAGTTAAGTCTTAAATGCTCGTAAATTTTGGCACTTACAAAAATCATCAATACCAACAAGTATTAGGACGAAATAAGCTCAAATTTCATGCAAATATCTTATTGTGCTACATATAGGCCGTTATTTAAAACACCATTCCGTCGTTATATTTAAAAATTACATTATGCCTCTAGATAGACTCCGCGCTACGAAAGAAGTCCCTCGGCTAAAACCTGAACTAAAATTGACGATAAGACCATTACCAAATGACAATGAGTGTCATTAAGGCATTAGCGCCGTCCCTATAGGACTTGTTTCGTAGCGCGGAGTCTAATTTTAATTTAATTTGTCATAATGAGCAACATGATAGCTGTAGACAGAGAAGTAAATAGATAGTCTGAAAGCATATATCGCATTCTTTTAAAAAAGAGAAAACCTTACACATTTACTTTTTTGATAGTAAATTCGTGTATTCTTAACTTCTTTACGAGAGAAGCTGAGTGTTAATCGGTTGTCAAGAAATTCCTTAACCCTACGTTCTTTGGTCACAAGTCTAGGACTCTGCTCGGAGTTATTCTCTACCACGCGATGGACCCGGCAACCGCACTGTGAATCCATGGAATGCTAAGATATTCGTGTCCTTCCTGGGTCTTTTCCGCACTTGGCAACTAAGGGTTGTCCATTGTACGTCGCTATATTTTTATTTACCAAAAACACCAATCGTCTATTGAGTTCTCTGTCTACGACGTCACCATTGCTGGATTTCCATTCCGTTTCACGTAAAAATTAAATTACTACTAAATCAGATTATTTAGTAGTAAAGTAATTTATAACAATAGAAATTCTAAGGTATTGTTCACGTCACACATTTTCTGCTTAATTTTCCTTCTGCTCAGTGATTAAAAGTTAGATTATTTTTATAAACCATAGACCAGTTTACACTTTTATTTTTTAAAGAATTTGTATCCTACAGATAGGATCTTAAAGCGCCACAAACTTTTCTACCCCGGTGGCCAAAAGTGGAACTAACGTCGCGGCGGTCGCCATTTTGGAAAACATTATACTAAAAGCGCCAACGACATTTTATACTATAACCGCAACATATTCCAAAGAACCGGATCTTGAGTAACTCAAAACGCAATGGTTAGGTTAGGTTAGGTATTTTTTTTTAGTGTTTGTACGTACTTCCTTACAATCTACCGAATAATAACACGTTAAATTGTAAGCAGTATGCATTTACCTCTTATAATAAAAGGACGCACAATCATGTAGAAAATTTCACTTAAAAACTGGCCAATTTTGCTTTGACAGTTTTAGAATTATTGGTAAAGAAAATTATACCTAAAGGCCTTTAAATATAGTCCAATATTCGATAAAATCCCAAATTCAGAGCAAATTCAACCTTAAGGATTGAGTTTAAGGTTGAATCTGCAAATGCAACTACTTGAATTGAGTGCCAAGAAGTTGTGTTTGGCACTCATTGAGTGGGGACGTTTTTCGATCGCTGATTGTGCATCCACTTTTGAATAGAAGATCGAAGGCAGTATGTTGCGGTTCACAATCTCGCGCGATAGATTATAATCTAACGGTGTTTACAATTTTATGGTGACATAAATAGGTCTAATGAGCATAGGCAGGTTTATACTTTCATTCGAAATCGGACGCAAAATTTACGATCTTTTCAAATCTTAGGCCCATCATCATAACGAACTAAAAATATTAACTGGTCGACGAAAAATTAACCTGCGATGATTTGGTTTGGAAAGAAAAATACAAACATTATAAGCAATAGTTTTTAAGCCAGAAATCTGTTTTTTTTTTTTAAATAAATTTTAATAAATAAAAAATCTGTGTTTCCTCTTCAGAATCCATTTAGTAACTGAATATACGTCGTTAATTCACTACAAAACCGCTAGTATGATAAGGCCCTAAATCTAAGTTAGGTTCTAACCTATAAGATGTGATACTTCTGTTATAGTCAAAGAGCCGATTACCGCGGACTTGCATTTATTTGTCAATCGTAATGGCTGGACGCTAGACTAGTTCTGGACGAATGTAGCGTCGAGCTGTGCTGTGGCATGCTGGTGGTGGGAGGAGGGAGGCGGGCGTTCGCCGCCTGCCTCTCCTGCTCGTCTAGTTGTGCTGTGAACTCCTCTTCCAATCCCTGGAGATCGATTATAAACAACGTATTAGTTATATATAATCGAGTATTCATAAAAAAAAAATAATATTTATATTAATAACAATAAAAAAAATAATTAAAACGTAAAAATGTTGCTTTTTTTTTTTTTTTTCCTAAAATTGATCGTTTTTCTAGGCTAAAAGAAAGAATATTCAAATCAGTCTAGCCGTTTTCGAAACTAAACAACATAACTTCCTTTTTTTGCAATCAGAATAAAAAAAAGATCATATTCATAAAGGTAATCAATAAGCTTAAGCCATTTACATATCTCATCTCAAAAGCTTTGATAATTTAAATTAATAATTCATCATTAAAATTTTTACACAATCTATCATGCATGCATAGATATAGAATTTAGTTCTTAAACATTTGCATTAAAAGTGGGCATATAAAGAACTTATTAATCATGCAGAATATTATAAAAAAATCAAGCCACGTACCATGCGAGTCCACATGTCCTGCAACCGCTGTTAGATGACCACATCCCTTAGTTATTAGACACCATGCTCAAATAAAATTACCAGGCATACAAAATCTATTGATGAAAAAGATTTCTATATCCATGCAGATCAATACTGAAATTATTTTTAAATTTTCTATATTTTTTATACTTTAATTTTCTATATCTTTTAAATACATATTTAACAATGTTTAAAAATACCTATAATACAAAACACTGGGTATTAAAATGTTATAAAATTTTTCAGCCCGTTCCATTTGAGCGCCCAAGCAACCGATTGTCAATTAATTATTATTTTAGTAAAAGTAAAAAAAATAATTAGTTTTGGGTATTACTAGGAAGCTGTATAGTGGGCTGGTAAACTTATTAAACGACCAAAGTCTATTACTCACAGGCTCTTGGCCTATAAATTTGTGAATGCGTGTAGTTATGAAAATTAAAAAAAAACTCCAAAAACTGTGATATCTTTACATATTGATAGAATATACTATTGCATGCTTGCAAAGGTCCCATTAAAATAATAAAAAAAATGAGATTTTGAAAAATTTTAACAAACATTCTTCTACTTCAACTTATAAAACTCATGTGATAATGTCGGTGTATGATAGTAGTTACGAACAAATCCGGAGCCCTTAGTCATGAGCGTGTTCACGCAACATAGCACGCGAGTTTTAGCCGTATTCAGAATTCATTATTAATATATATTTACTGACAATTTACCTACTTTAACTTTCCCATTCGAACTGTAAACCAGAAAGTTGGAATAAAGCAAACAATTTTTATAAACAGAACATATTTATTTACATATATTCATATTATGATTTATTAATATACAATATAATACCACATGCCAAGTGACGTTATTCAATATTCCATGATATTATAGTAGAGGAGCCGAAGACGATATTTTTGGATTCACTTGAGCGCTGGAAATATACAATTCCTTGCATGGTATTAAGTACCTCCACCAAGTATAAACTCTTAATATTGGTGGATACACACTAAAATTCTCTTAGAAAAAAACTTTAGAAAGTAATAGCTAAAAAGTGTGAATATCGAAAATTTTACGATTAGAGGGTAAGCGAAATGTTGTTTATTAAGCCGCACTTATAAAAACTCGTTTTAAAATCTGTAGTTTTCCTATAGTTAAATAGTAAATATTATATAACCTCAGACTTCCTATCATCTAATCTACCATTATCATAATAGGTCCCCGCTACGCTCAAGTAAATACATGTTCAACATCATGGGCTCTCCTACTATTAAGGAGAATTCTCAATTAATTCATATTAATTAAGATCAAGCGCAATTTCAAGTTTTAGTAAGCGAAATAATGCAAATAGATTTTACATGCAGCGGAATTACAAGAATTCACCTTAAGAGTAACAATTTCTTTTTAATTTATTTACAAGGCTGTTCTCTATGTATGCTGAAAAAATTTTAATGAACATTGAAGCTCACTTTGCCGAAATCTGTGATGGGCAAAGTTTTGCTATTTTCCTCAAAACTTGACGAATCATTTTGCAATTCACACACTATTATCTGTGTAATTAAATAATCATTATTTTAACTTAACTTTAACTCTTTCAGACTAATACACCCGTTTATACCTGCCTACACAGTGACGAGCAAAAACTGTCCACCTAACTATTAGATAGAAGCAGGCTTTACTTTGCAGAAGTTCATCATGAATATATAATGATTTATTTATTTTGCTATCATCCGCGAAAAGCCGACGAACCCATGCGACAACGTTACCCAGGACCGACGAAATACTCTACGTACGTTTCACCCCGAAACCGGAGCATCCTCAGGACTTTCCGGGTAATCATTAAATTTTGTTTATGTACAAAATATAAAAATATCCGTACTAAAAAGAAATTCTTCCTGTATATTAATTTGGAAGATCGTTCATATATTTTGATTTATCAAGTTTTGCGGAAAATTACAAAGTTTTCCCATCCATCACAGACACTTACTTGCAAAGTGACGTCAGCGTCAATTTCATAGCAATAAACATGTGATTCGTTTTAGTATTATATAGGTACAAAGGGTTAATTATACTTTAAAGCATCCATTATATACAGCGTAATAACATGCATCAACTTTAAATTAACAACAATGTAACGCCATCTACACACCGTCAAGTTTACTGTCAAGTCTGCAGCGCGCTTGGGGATATAAAATCAAAATATGGTCACGGGCATATACTTATAAAATAGTGCTTGTAGAGCTTAATGTGCCGCGGGAGACTAACATTCCGAAGGACCACATTATAAAAACACACAACAATACAATCTACATTATTAAGCGCGCTGTAGACTTGAAGGTACAGTTGACAGTGTGTGGTTGGCGTTACTATCATGACATTACACAAATCTCTTGTGATGGAGAAATCGATAAAGAATACACATACAATCATACTAAACATACTAAACCTCCTTCTTTATTAAAGTCAGTTAAAATGCAGGTTTGAGTTAGTTGTGTGTTTTTTTAAACTATTCAGAGATTTGTGTATTGACAAAGTTAATTATAAACACAATTAAATTTTTAAAACACTTATAATTCATTGAAGACTAAAAAACGAATAATACTTAAGAAAGTTATACGAAAAAAGAACATTATTTTAAATTAAACAAATTTTTTTTTTTGCTATATTCAATATAAAACATATATAATTTATACTTCTCAACAAAAAAAATCGTAACTAACTCTCTCTACAAATGCAAACGCTTCGAAAATTTAAAAATGCATGGGAATGACATTCGTCATTGACAGGTCACGTGGTCAAGTTATCGATCGGATCAGTCATTCCCAAACACTTTTGTGACTTTCGAAGCGATAGCGTTTGTAGAAAGATAGTCGACATATGGCTACAGGCACAGTACTTGCGGACTGTTTCGATTTTTTTTTATGAGAAGTATAATATATTGCAGGTAATATTACAGGGTATTTATTTTAAATTTTAATTTTTTTTTTAAATATTGTGACCTTTTTTGACGTCACACAAAAAGTGCACTGTCGCTAACGCTGTCCCTCTAACATTATAATTCAAAATAAATATTAACTTTATACCACATAATTGTAAGTACAAACAAAGTGTTCTGTTTGCATGACACCGTCTATAACTTTTACTTCTTCCATTTTTCTTGGAATACTCGAAACCAGTGATTTATTTATTCTGTTCATAAATTAATTTTAAAAAATAGGTCGCGACCTTCGTGCGTACTTAACAACTGAAGATAACTTATTTTTTTTCAAAATAGCAATACTATATTTTAATAATTTATCATAAAAACATGTAAAGCCTCTTCATACGACAATTTATAACGCGCGTCTAATTTCTGTCAATAGGCAGAAACTTTGATTGTGAACATATACTATACTTATTAACATTACACTCATTTGTATTTAACGAAGAAAAATGTAATGAAATTTTGCTTTCTTGTTAGAAAAACAGAATTTTTTTAATTATTTTCATTAACAGGTCTTCTGTTAATGAAAATAATTAAAAAAAATTGAATATAGATAAAAAGATTTTTAATAAAGAAAAAAATAACTGTATAAATGCATTTAGCCACACTACAATTTATTCTAGTTGACACCAGGACAATATATAGCAAACTCTTCATATTTCTACAAGAAAATACTTTGCTATTTCAGCTGGTACAGCGGTGTGTTTCAAAAGACTCAGTGTTTAACAATGTTGAAACCAACGAATTAATTAAATAAATTGAATTATTTTATTAAAAACATGGCCACATTGAATTTCAATTTTGTATGTACGTTTTACATAAATATTTTTTACATGGTAATTCGCAGCAAAACTTTAGAAATTTACTCGAGAAAAAAAAAAACGAACCGTGTCAGGCTCATTTTAAATTATTTTATTTCGATGAACGTAATATTTTTACTATCCCTACGTTCTGGCAAGTGTGATCTTGTACCAAATCGTACATCATTCTCGCGTTCTTAGCTCCTGTCGCGCGTATAAACGTCGCCGTGTGAAGACGCCCTAAACTACGTATACTCTATTAACAATAATTATTAATAACAATAATATATCGCATCTAATCAACCTTACTACCTATTGTATTTGGTAAAATATCAACCTACTAACATTTACACACTTGGGTTGAAAAGAATTTTCCATTTCATTTACAGATAGGGCATATCGGACCCACCAAAGTCTGGAATGGCTTGGAAAGATGCCGCCCTACCACCATGGTTTACTAAGTTCATAATTTTGTACAACTCGTCCGATGGTCATGAATAAATATCTTGTTCGTGGGTCAATGGCTAAGACACATTACTATATTTCAAACTTAAAATAAATCAATACATATCAATATAAACGAAGTGACTGTCTGTGATTTCAAAACAACTTTTGTGGTTTATAAATATTTATTTACACGATACTAAATATTCATTGATTTTTTTTTTAATTTTCGCCTGATTTTAATTGGACTTTCACTGGGAGATAGAGGAGGCTGTTGAGCAATATATAGACTACATCTTATCCCGGAAAAATCCATAGTTCCCGCGGGATCTAAGGAAAAACCTTACACGGACAAAGCTCCTCTAGACTTAACGCGATACAGTTGCAATAATAATGTCACTATTATAATGGAAAATTCGGTTCAACCGAAGAATGATACATTTTTTAAATAAAGACTATAAATGCTAAGACTATCCTACCTCTAGTTTTAGGCACATTGAATTTTTAGTCTATATTAAACCTGCACTAGCATTTACGTCACTAACAAAAGTACTTTGACCTCGTAGTTTCAAAACCATACTTTCAAAATTTA
Organism: Bicyclus anynana; assembly: GCF_947172395.1. Taxonomy (NCBI): domain Eukaryota; kingdom Metazoa; phylum Arthropoda; class Insecta; order Lepidoptera; family Nymphalidae; genus Bicyclus; species Bicyclus anynana. Next base: position 1,861,638 of record NC_069108.1, on the reverse strand, counting down.
GTCAGACTGACTAAGTTTAGTTTCTAAATTTAGTCAGACTGACTAACTGAGCTATACAATTATTATTATAGACGCGTGACTAAAATGGAATAAATGACGCGTTGCCTAATATTAAAAGATATTTTGTTTTAAAACCCAGAAATGGTAATTGTGAATCAACAATTAATTATTATAGAATAAACTTATATGCAATGAAAATTAACAAATATTTCGTAATCCAATGAACACGAAGACTCTTTACGTTTAGAAGCGAAATAACTAGACTAAAACCGTCAAATAAATTATAGAAAGACTAAAAATAACTAATAATTTATATTAAATTAAACGAAATTTAAAATCGAAACACACATAATTTGTTTTGGTAACGACATTGTATGGCTTTGAATTAGTGTTAGGAAAACAGACTTAAGCTAAGTGTATATGTCACCGTTAAATTGTAAAATAAGTTACGTTTATAATCTAACTCGCGATATTGTAATCTGTCGACATATTGTAAACTAAACATACTGATTACAATTTAACGTGTTATTTTTCGGTATATTATAATCTATCGAAGTGAAACCGTTATATTATCAATCGGGATGAATTTACCATAGAGTTAAATAAAAAATTTATACCATAGAATATTATAGCGAACATAATAAAAATTGTAAAAAAATACAATGGACAAATCAAAGAAAAAGAAAGAAGATCAGAACGCCAGTGCGTTTCTTAATTTTTTTAAACACTTAATTTTAAGCAGTGTTCTTCCATTAGTAAAATGTTGTTATTGTTAATTATAAGTACATTTTTGTAAGTGTAAAGGTTAGGTTAAACACAAAAATTTGGGTGCCCGTCCGCAGGCACTTAGGTTTGTCTTTAAGTATAATAAATAAATACGTGATGTCAAAATTCTCGAAGTATTTTATTTGACTGACATATGTGTTTCATACTTCAACTCTATGGACAAAGAACGGTCTGCTCTAAAGCTAATCAGGGATAAGTTCGGACAATTGACGTTTTAAGATTGTAATTTAACGGTTTCACTTCGATAGATTATAATATACCAAAAAATCACACGTTAAATTGTAATCAGTATGTTCAGTTCACAATATATCGACAGATTACAATATCGCGAGTGAGATTATAGACTAACGTATTTTACAATTTAACGGTAACATATATAAACTGAAGTTTCGTTTTGTTACCCAGGCTTCAGTTTAAACTGTACAGTTTTATCTAATCAATATTTCAATCAAAATCAATAGAACATAACTGTGCGGTTAAATCTGACTACACACGGACGATTTAACTAAACAGTTCGATTTAACAGTTCAGTTAAAAATGCAGGTTAAATTACAGAAACGATCCTTCAGTTTTACACACAAAGATACGTTTACAACAATTATGGAAGATTTTGTATTGGAATGTCATTCTGAGCAATACGTTTCGTTTTCATCGGAAGTTTTATTATAATTAACGTTCTTATTTTTCGTTTTTATGTTTCGAAAATGCAATTCTATAATCTTTATCGCATTATGTACAACGTACATATTTAGTTGTATGCATATATTTAGTTATTATATATTCAAGCGACAGAATCCGGTGAATCTTTTTTATCCGCGACAGCCTTCAAATTGAGGGTAGACAACTGACTGACCGGCACGCTTGCAGAGTTTGAGTAACTATTGGACCCCCTAAACGCCCCCCACCTACTCAAGTATCCCTCCCCGCTGGACTGGGTACTTGTACTGGCTATACTTTTATACGTGTCATATTTCCCATCGAGTGACGGCATGTCTATAACAACCGCTTCCATGGATATATCCTGCTTCAAACTCTGCTGGGAAATACTTCTTTTTAAACCAGGATCCTCGTTGACTTGTTTGAACAAGTGTTCGCTCAGACTCTGCCTGTTATACTTCTTCGCCCGCACAAGTTTCGACGTCTTCTCCGATTTCTTCGGTTCCTCGTCGATTTTCTGCGTTTCCTCGTAAGCCATTATGGGTTCACGTCGTATTTCCGAATTATTAAACACTGAGAAACCAGATATTTTCTCCGAAACCAGTTTAAGGTTTGACGTGGAACCGTATCTTTGCGCTTTGGAGAGTTTGCCTCTTTTAGTTGTATTACTAGCGCTTGTCACTGCCGATTTGGTTTGCCGTATTGAATTCGGGCTTATACTTCTACGTCTATCCACATTGGGTGTGTTCGCAATGAGGTTCAGTGAAGTCCTGGACCGCGATAAGGATCCGATGAAGGAGTTCCTCTGATGGTAAGTCGTCATAACGTGTTGGAGGACGTTCTTCGGCCAGGGAGCGTCGAGGAAGACGCTTCTATCCGGTATTTTGAGGCCGAATTTCTTCTCGTGGTCGTCCAAATGTTTTTCGAACGTCTGTATCACACTCTGTTGGCAACGGCAGCGGGTTAGGCGACGCGATGCGAACGGACGTCACACACATAACCTTTCAACCGTATTCGACCCCGATGACTTTTGATTTGTATTTACGTTTGTATGTGTAACGTTGAGATTGCAAATGTGTTTAAAAAGCAGTCAAAGCAGTCTTTGACAAGGTATACATGGCCTATTTCAGGGTTTCTCAAACGAACCCCTTACTAACTAATGAAACCCCTCTGCCGTCGAATGGTGAACCCCTAGGAGTTTAGATACCCCACTATGAGAAACCTTGGCCTATTTCATTTAAATTACTCATAGATTGAGAGCTTTTGATAGACAGACTCATCTATAAAAACGACCATCACCCATTTCTTTAATGCATGATAAGTGTTGCCTAAAATTTTTCTGGCCAAACTATTTTTAAAAAAACTGAATTCCACGCATATAAAATAAAAAAATATGCATAGTCATAAATGTACGATATTATTTGCAATTTCAACGTAAAAAGTGTAAAAATTAGGTATTTAACGAAAATACATTTCCATCACCAATTTAATTGAAGCTCACCCCATCATGCATACCATGCCTTTAAACATTCCATGCACCAATCTCATGTACAACCGCGACCAGATAAATAAAAACTCCTCAATATTCCGGAAAATTAACGAAATAATTTCTTACACAGACATATTACTGATAGATCACCGTAAAATTGTAAACACCGTTAGATTATAATCTAAATTGTGAACTGTCGAACTCAGACCAACTATTGTATAGGACCTGCCGCGCTATACGTTAATTTTCTGTCAAAGTATATGATCAACGATCTAATGCGATTATCAAAACTGTCTCTTATAGCATCGATGTTTCATAGTTGTAATCGTGTTCGTCGGTTAAAGAGCTCCGTAAAAATACCTTTTTGTGTAGTTGAATAATGTAAAAAACGTGCAAAAACTTATAGTTTAGTAAAAGATATATACCAAATCTAAGCTCGTTTTCCTTAGAAAATGTGTTGTGAATATGGGTGCGATACTGGTCCTTCTATAATTGGTCTGAGCTGTCGAAAGATTGTGAACCGCAACATACTCCAAAGAACTCGAGTTGCTCAGCGGTTATGTATTGCAGATAAGTAACTCGGTGTACCATTGAAATAATAAGTCACAATCACTGACCTCTTATAATAAAATTTCACTTAAAAAGTGGCCAATTTTGCTTTGACTATTTTCGAATTATTGGTAAAGAAAATTATACCCAAAGGCCTTTAAATATAGTCCAATATTCAATAAAATCCCAAATTCAGAGCAAATTCAACCTTAAGGATTGAGTTTAAGGTTGAATTTTCAAATGCGACTACTTGAATTGAGTGCCAAGAAGTTGTGTTTGGCACTCATGCAGTGGTGACGTTGCATCTACTTTTTAATAGGAGATCGATGGTCACAACATCGATTTTCGTCGTATTTTCGTTTTTGTTACAACTATTTCATCGAAATGTGATTTTGTGTTTTTACGATCATTTGATATGATTATTTCAACAAAATTACGTAAATAAAGATTTTTCGTTTAAATAACGTTACTCCTTGCTATTACCACTAATATACTAATGCCACTTTACGTGAAATGACCATAATTATGTTATTTCATTGAAAACACAATATTAGATGATTGCAAAAACGAAAATTCGTTGAAAAACTACGTACTGACTCATTATTTGAACGGTACACCGAGATACATAATAACCTTGCAGATACCAATGTTTTTTTATTTATTCTTTACAATTTAGTCCATGATTACATTCTCACCTCATGGTAAGTGATGATGTCATCTAAGATGGAAGCGGACTAACTTGTTAGGAGGAGGATGAAAATCCACACTTCCTTTCGGTTTCTACATGACCTCGTACCGGAACGCTAAATCGCTTGGCGGTACGTCTTTGCCGGTAGGGTGGTAACTAGCCACGGCCAAAGCCTCCTACCAACCAGACCTGGACTAATTAAGATCGGCTCAGCCGGGGATCAACCCAGGACCTCCGTCTTGTAAATCCACCGCGCATACCACTGCGCCACAGAGGCAGTCTTAGGGTTAGGTATTTTTCATTTGTACGTACTTCCTTACAATCTACCGAATAATAAACACGGTAATTGTAAGCAGTATGTTGCGGTTCACAAATCTATCGACAGTTCACAACCTCGCAAGATAGATTATAATCTAACGGTGTTTACAAATTTTACGGTGACAAAAGCGACTGTATCACCACCTCCAAACGAGGGTAAGACAAATGTCGACCAATAGCGACGCAATCCAAAATCGCACTCTGTGGGACGAAACGTGCGTTGATCGACAATATATGTTTTTCTTTCCACGTAGTATGTCGTCAACATAAGCAAGGCCCAAAGACAAGGCGTTTTTATATTTCTGGTCGGGTTGTATCCATTATTTCATTAGAAATACAAAGGAAACCCAGATATAATCGGATAAAATATTTACAACGTCTCGGAAATCAGATACGTTACCGCTGATACCTAAAATTTTGTATTGCGCAGTTTAACGATAACGATGTTTCAAAATTTCATAATACATTGCAAACTTAGGATTTTATAAATACAAAAATGGGTTTGTTCGTTACACTTTAACGGCCAAACCGATGAACCGATTTTAAAAATTCCTTCGCCAATGGAAAGCTACATTATCAGCGAGTAACATTGGCTATTTTGTTCACTACTACTACTACTACTACCCAAGGATTATAATAGTACTTTACAATATTATACAATGTTAAGTTAATTAAAATAATAGACCCACAACTAATTCCAAGTAAGTAAAAATAAAAAGTAATTTGTTCTTTATATTCGGGTTTCCTTTACAATACAACTTACATAAAACATATATGCAAATACAAAACCTTTTCGAAACGAATTTTTTATTTCATATATACAAAAACTTTCATTTAAAAACCAACACGACATATAGAAAAACAAATATCGGCACAAACGAAAAAATCGCAAACATTGTCTCAACGCAACGAAAGAGATATATTTCGATTCTGTCGGTATTGGTCGACAATATGTCTATGTCTCTTCACGAGAATGCCTGTTTGCTTTAAACAGAACTGTTTCGTCATTCATAATGACCGCGTTCAATAAAATCTTCGTTTCAAAGAGAGTCATGCGAGTTCACATGTAAATAATTTTGTAGTACATAAAACAATAATAGATATGTAAAAAAAATAAAGATATACAGTCCCATAGAAGAGCGCTTTCAGTGTAGGTATTCAAAGCATAGGGATAGGGAAGTGTAGGATAAGGATAGGGTAAGAGTAGGGTATTGGTAGGTTAGGGGTAGATGTAGGGTAGGGTAGGGGTAGAGTTGAATTGGGGTATGGTAGGGTAGGGTAGGGGTAGAGTTGAGTTGTGGTATGGTAGAGTAAGTGTAGGGTGGGGTAGGGTAAGATAGCGGTAGAGTTGTGTTGGAGTATGGTAGCGTAGGTGTAGGGTGGGAGTAGGGAAGAGGTAGAGTTGAGTTGGGGTATGGTAGTGTAGGTGTGGGGTGGGAGTAGGGTAGGGGTAGAGTTGAGTTGGGGTATGGTAGGGTAGGTGTAGGGTGGGAGTAGGGTAGGATAGGGGTAGAGTTGAGTTTGAGCATGGTAGGGTAGGTGTAGAGTGGGAGTAGGGTAGGATTACACTAGGAATTATGCTTATTGAACTCATCTCATAACATTGCCAACAGTGTTACAGAGGTCTCCAAATGATTGTGTAAGTGAACGTTCTTCCATAGGAAATGTATATGAGTGTGTGTGTGTATCTCTCTGTGTTTGTGTGAGTGTGTGTGTGTGTGTGTGTGCGCTCGTGTGTGTGTTTGTATGTGTGTGTGTGTGTGTGCGCGTGTGTGTGTGTGTGCACTCACCGCCTTCCTGTCGGCGAGCGTGGCGCGCCACTCCTTGAGCTCCTGCGCGTACCGCTCCTCGATGGCCTTCACCTTGCCCGTCTCGTGGTTCATGAGCGCCTTGCGCTTCTCGTTCTGGTACTGCTCCAGCTCGCGGAGCAGCGCCTAAGGGGTGGGTAGATCAATCAATTGTGACTTTGTAGGGGTAACCAAGGCCTGTAGCCATGTGGAATCTTAAATATCTTTCTACAATCGCAAACGCTTCGAAAAACACAAAGAAATACCAAGGGTTCCGTGCTGAACACGGAGTAAAGGGGAGGTGATCTCTCAATCATCAAAATTAAAAAAAAAAAACTATTATCTGTCGGTTTACTGACGATAGTTGAACGTGACAAGGTCATAAGAAAATACCGATGGAATGGTTGCATTTAAAAAAGAAATGTTAATTTTTCTAAAATACTGTTTAATAATCTTCATAGACCAGAATATACTTCATTTCTTGTAAAAACAGTTGACAACCCTAGAGCGAGGTAACGACGCATGACGTCATCTTTTTTCGAGTGTACAGCTGGCTCCATCGAATTATAAGACGTTGTCACCACGTCAATAATTTCACCAGTAGAAGGCCACTTTATTTGCAAGTGTCGTAAGCTATATTTTATCATTGTATTACCACGGGAAAATTAATTAAGCGGGTGAATATGCTTGTTCATTACCACGGGAAAATTAACCACGCGGGTGAATAAGATTGTGATTTCACTATGGGCTTTTAAAGTACAAAATAGGGATTGTTTCAAAGTTCTCTGCGAACGCCATCTACTGAGCATACGGAAACTAAAAATAACTAATTCTCCATTACAAACACCGTTTTGCTACAGCGGAAAGCAATAGACAAAAATAAAATGGCGGCCGCAGCGCGCGCGCCACAATGTTGCCCGCTGATTTTTTAAAGTTCGCGACGTCAACATGACGTTGACGTCAACGATATGTTGACGTCGCGAACTTTTGTAATGGATTGTAATGGAGAATTAGTTATTTTTGGTTTCTGTAAGACCATTTTTGTTGCGTTGAGACATGTAGTTGTAGCCTACACGACGGAGTTAAGCGCGTGTGAATTTGGATAACTAACATTGCCGCGGTAGTGGATGATAAAATTGTGTCTGGACATTGAAGTGCATAGTGCTGGAAGCGGATTGTTGTGGCCTGCAGACGAAGGGGGACGAGGTGAATACATGAAATACACAATAGGGATGATGTCAGTTTTTTAAATTGTATATAAATTAAGAGTATACTAATAGCAAAGCAATTTTGTAAAAGTAACAGGGTATCTGCGATCATTACTTTCGGAGCTACAGGGATTAATAGGGTCAGATTTGCGGCGCTTTGAAATTTTATAATCTTATTTATTTTGCAAATATCCAAACATTGTTCGCTTTTTTTGTATAAATTAGTTAACATTAACCTTATTTACCCGAATGTATCATAAAAATCAATATATTCAAACCTAGTCATCATCCCCATTATCGACGTCCACATATTACACATAACCTACTCTTCACATCGCCCGTCAGCTGAGGTCAACCAACCTAGGTCAACTCGCTACCCTTCGACCTATTTGCCTATCTGACCAATCTTTGAAGGCTCTCGATTCGCGGTGCAACGCCGTATTTCGATCGCCCGTCTTCCCCGTTGGGGCATTTGCACCCACTTGTGGGGAAGCCGAGGATTGCCCATTTAAAATAACAAACACTGTTTCACTATGCCTGTAGATGGCCCCCTCAGACCAATTATAGAAGGACCTGTATCGTACTCATAGTCACGAACAAAATTTTCTGTCATTTTCTGAAGAAAACGAGCTTAGATTTGGTATATATCTTATACTAAACTAGAAGTTTTTGCCCGTTTTTTACACAATTCAATTACACAAAAAGGTATTTTTACGGAGCTCTTTAACCGACGAACACGATTACAACTATTTAACATCGATACTATAGAGACAGTTTTTGTAATCGCATTAGATCGTTGATCATATACTTTGACAGAAAAGTAATGTCTAGCGAGGCAGGTCCTATACAATAATTGGTCTGAGATGGCAGCACGCATCGCCCGATTACACTTTTCGCAACGCATTCACGGATCCAATCCTAGTGGGTAAAGAGGTTTTACTAAAAACTAGTGAGGCAAAGTAAAGCTCACCTCTCCCTGCGCCTTGAGCTCCTCCCTGGCCTTGGCGTGCTTGGTGGCCAGCCGCTGCTGCTCGGCTCTGTACCGACGTTTCTCGTTCTCCTGGAACTGGACGCAGAACACACGTTCATTGCATACATTCCAATAACTTCATTAGGGTAATTTCCTCTATATTGGAAAACTAGTGAGAGCCCAGGACGCGTGAATTTTTTGTGTTTTAAAAATCCCACGAATACTATGGATTTTTTTGGGGGCTAGCTAGCTTAGCTGCGAAAAGGTAACAGATTTATTTTCACATTTATATTGTTAGTATGAATATCTAAAATTTTATAGATTAAAAAAAGTTATAGTTAAATAAGCTATCGAAAAAACGGTGTGTGTGTATGCGTGTGCTTGTGCATGATAGTATTTGATGGAGTTTGTGTAATGGTGTGTGTGTTAGTGTTTGGTGAAATACGTGTGCTAGTGTTTAATGGAGTATTATTATGAACGTCATAAGGCAACTGTCACCGTACCCATGCTATCTGAGAAACACTTTAGTGTTTGATGGAGTATTTGAGTATTAGTGTTTGGTGGAATATGTGAATTAGTCTATTAGTGTTTGATGGAGTATTTGAGTATTAGTGTTTGGTGGAGTATTTGAGTATTAGTGTTTGGTGGAATATGTGTATTACTGTATTAGTGTTTGATGGAGTAATTGAGTATTAGTGTTTGGCGGAATATGTGTATTAGTTAGTTAGTTTTAGTTATTTTAGCAGTAAGCAGTGACCTTCTTGAGGCGCTCGCGGTCGTCCTCGGCGGAGGCGGCGGCGGGCATGGCGCCGATGCGCAGTGACTCGCGGAACATCATCTCGCGCGCCTTCTGCTCGGCGCGGATGCGCTTCGGCAGCGAGCGCTTCTCCAGCGCCTGGCACTTGGCCAGCTCCTCCTCCTTGCGGCTGTTCTTCCTGAAACCATATACTAGCGTCTTAAAACTTTAAAGTAGCAATACAATAATGATAAATTTTAAAATGGAACACGATCCAATTATGGCACCTCTCCTGTTTGTTCCTAATAATATGCTGATTATGAGTTGTAATTATGAGTGTAAAGTAAGAAAGGGTGACCAATTGAAAATTGATGAGGGATTAGCTGAATACAGGTGGCTCAGGATTTAAATGCCAGACCTGTTATCGCCGCGTTGGCCGCTTTTAAATTTACATGTTTCTTATTAATAGACTAATAGTGTAGGAAATAGTAGTCTGGGACGGATATGACGTCGCTCGATCTCGTGTTGGCTTCAGTGTGCTCGTGGCGTTCGAGCCGTCCTCATCTCTTGTTGTGTAATTCTTTATGGGTTACTTGGAATAGGCGGGGAGAGTGACTTGAGTGGAAAAGGGAAGTGTTTGATATCAGTCAAAGTATCCTTTAACCCTACACACATTGTTCACAAGTGCGTGACTCCACTCAAGGTCATTCTCTGCTATTCTAGGGTCTTATTTTGGTTACAGTTTGATTTGTTAATTAAGTTGTCCTGACAAGTGTTGTGAATCATAACCTTTGTTCGAAATTAGTTTTATTATATTTTGAGTCCTATAATAGACCTGGCCCAATTAAGAAAACCTCAATCGCCCCAGCCGGGAATTCGAACCCAGAAACTCCGTCTTGTAAATCCACTGCGCCACGGAGGCTGTCAAACTACAATACTCAAAGAGCAGTCCCGTGTCGGCCATGTTAGTTTCCCGGTGACGTCACGCACCGTTTGATCTGCTCGAGCTCCTTGTCGTGGCGAACCAGCATCTGGTGGCGCCGCAGCAGGAACTCGTCCTTGAGCTGCCGCTTGGCGAGCTGGTGCCGCTCGTGGATCTGCTTCTCTTCCAACTCCCACAGCGCCGCCTCCCGGGTCCGCATTATCTGATGAAGCGTAACACGAGTGTGCTTTATTTACTGACACCCAGTTTCTTCATGTAAAGCTAAAGTAACAGTAAAAGTAATAAGTAGTAAAGAAGACTTTATTTTTCAGTGAATAAGACCGTCACTATTGATTTATGACGTTACTTTGACTGTTGTTTGCGATGAAGAAACTGGCCGTTAGAGGTTATATTAAGAACTAGTAGTAGTGCCGGTACGCCTCCTTGCGCCGCTCCTCGCTCACCAGCTGCGCCCACACACAGTACCTGGTGCCGCTGCTGCAGGTACTGGCGGTCGGCCAGCGCCTGCCGCTCGCGGTGCTTGTCGTGCACGCGCCGCAGCAGCGCATCGCCCGCCTCCGCCAGCGCCGCCACGAACGCGCGCTCGCGGCCCGCGTGCTCGGCGTCCAGCCGCGCGCGCCGCTGCCGGTACGCCTCCTTGCGCCGCTCCTTGTTCACCAGCTCCACCTCCTGGAACATTGGAACATTAGCTATAGGGAGAAACGTTCGTTTTGATTCCGAGACCTGACTTTAAGGTCCTGGAACAGTTCCAATTCATAGTAGGCAAAGGATTCTATAATAGACACATAAGCAAAGCAAGTGATTTCGCCTGAGAAGGCGAAAGATTCTATAATAAAATACATGCGCAGTAAGTGATTTTTGAGCCCCAAAGATGCAAAGGATTCTTTTATTGAAACACATGCGAAGCAAGTGATTCTTAAGGCCTGAGAAGGCGAAAAATTCTATAATAGAACACATGCGCAGCAAGTGATTTTTGAATCCTAAGGTACATAGGATTCTATAATTGAAAAACAAACGAAGCAAGTGATTCTTGAGGCCCAAATAAAATAAAACGTGATCGAGGCATTCAATGTTTGCTGTTGCGGCTAAATGAGCAGCCAGGTCCTGTGAGCCTCCAGTCTGCTGCAGATGATACACTCACCTGCTTGAGCAGCCGCAACTCCTGCTTGAGAGTATCGCGGAAGTGGCGCAGGTCGCGCTCGTGCTCAGCGCGCAGCCGCTTGGAGTTCTGCCGCAGCTCGGCTTCCAGTTGCTGCTCGGCGCGCTCGGCGGCCGCACGCTGTGCGCGCGCTAATGTGTCCAAATCCGCTTCGTGGGCTCGCGATAGGGACGCCAGCTCGGCCTCGAACCTAAGACAGTCAACATTACACTGCTAAAATCTATAAAATATATGGCGTTACAAGTGCTAAGTTTCTCCAATAGCAAGTGATTCAAAGTTATAATTAGAAATGTAGTGAATCCTTCACTAACTGAATCTTAAACAGTCAACATTACACTGCTAAGTTTTTTCAATAGCATAGGAAGTGATTCAAAGTTGTAATTGGAAATGTTCAAACTCATAATGAAAATTCTAAATTAGAATCCCTGACTTACTGAACCTAAAACACTCAATATTACAATGCTTAGATTCTTCAATAGCATAGAAAGTGATTCAGTTTTATTTGGAAATGTAGTGAGTAATCAGAAACTATAACCCCTCACTAACTAAATTTAAAACAGTCAACATTACACTGCTAAGATTTTACAATAGTATAGCAAGTGAGTCAGAAGTTATAATTGAAAAAGTAAATGATTCTAACTTAGAATCCTTTACTTCGTTAACCGAAGTCAAAACAATCAACATTACACTGCTGAAATGCTATAATAGTAAATAGCGTAGTAAGTGATTCTTTTGCACGTTCTAATTCAGAAAGTAGAAAGGGATTCTATTTTCTAAATTCTAATTTAAGTTCTAATTCAGAAAGTAGAAAAGGATTCTAATTTACTATTCCCCCTTCCTCATTCCTCTGACTCAGAGCTGCACAAGTTGTGTGTGACGCACCTCTTGTCCTGCTGCTCACGCAGCTGGTGCTCCTTGGCGTTGAGGTCCTGGAACTGCTTCTGCTCCTGCTTCTGCAGCATCTTGATCTCGCGCAGCTCCTGCTTGCGCAGCGCGTGGTCGTCCCACGTGCGCCCGCTCTCCTCGTCGCCCCAGATAACCTGCCACAATCACAATTATCATTTAAATACCACCACATTTGGCTGGTGGGAGGCTTCGGCCGTGGCTAGTTACCACCGTACCAACAAAGACGTACCGCCAAGCAATTTAACGTACCGGTACGATGTAGAAAGGGGTGTGCCCTTTCAGGTTCTACACAACTGTCATCCTTCTCCTAACAAGTTAGTCCGCTTCCATCTTAGATTGCATCATCACTTACCATCAGGTGAGATTGCAGTCAAGGGCTAACTTGTAAAGAATAAAAAAAAAACAGATTATGTGTTTTGGGACAGTTATGACCTACAAATCCAAGTCTTGGATTTCACTGTTTTTTCCTGAATTTCCTTGATTTTCGAGAATGTAAACTATAAACCTAGCATGTATCAACCAGATGTCTCACGGATAGAAAAAGACATATTGTCGACCGAAGTTGTAATATCGCTTTCTCTTTCGTCCCAATACAAAGAAAGGTATCAATATTTTAGATTGCATTGTTATTAGTCTTCATTTTGTCATGGTCTTGCCGAGAGATAAGTCGAGATGTGCATCCCAATATCATACTAGCATGCTAGATGTACAAGAGGAGGAATACCTTGGAGGTGGTGGTGGTCACGATGACTCCATCTATCTCGAACTTTCTCGTTCGTTTTCTCGTTTTCTTCTTTAGGTTCGCCATGTGAATGTCTTCCTTGGACCTTGAACGAAACACAACATGAGAAATTCGCTTTAAAATATATGAATACATTTAAATTGTTTTAAAAATAATTTATCTTCATTTATAATAAATATAGGTATCTGGAATATTTGTCTTCAAATTAAAAAAGAAAACCCTATCTACAAAATTGATCAATATTGTTAGATTAATTATGCTCCTCCCCGATTTTTTAACTTTCACTATAATAGCAAAAATTTAATGCTACATTTACAAGATGGGTCATTGTGAAGAGGCTCAGACTAATTACATAAGAACCTACCTCGCTAGACGTAAGAAAGTATATGATCAATGCGACTATAAAAACTATCTCTATAGAATCGATTTTTCATAGTTGTAATCGTGTCGGTTAAAGAACTCTGTAAAAATGCCTTTTTTTGTAGATGAATAGTATAAAACGGTCAACAACTGTCAGTTTAGTATTAAATATATAATATACATAATCCAAGCTCGTTTTCCTCAAAAAATTACAATAAAGGAGATGGTCCATTTCAGGTCCACTCTTGTAAGCAACTATGACATGACAATTGACAGCAAACGTCAAATCGATTACTGCATTGAAAACGTCATCTATCCGCCATTATTACCCATAGTTATTATGGGTAATAATGGCGGATGCCATTGCATTTCTTGGGAGTTATTGAATATTATTTCGAAAGAATTAAAGTAAATTCGTAGATTTGTATAACCAAAAAATATCTTCTTTTATTTGCGCTAGGGTACAATGACTGTTCTTGGGCTCCATACAATTTTGGACCATCTCCTTTTGATCAACTTTGTTTGCGATACTAGTCCTTATGTAATTAGTCTAAGTGTAGAGGGCATAGTGGCTTTCACAGGGTCTTTATGTATCTTGGTGTACCATTCAAATAACGATTCACTACATCGTGTAGTAACTGCAAATTCAGCACCCCGGCTCAGCTACCATCGCATATACATCTCATTGACCATTGGACAGGCCACAGATAACCCATCGTGTTGAAATAGCAGCATAACAGTGTCCCCAAACCTTTGCATCCTGTTGGGCTGACCGTCTTGAGGTTTCCGCCTCAGCACCACCTCCTCCGTGTCCAACGCTTGGCTTTCCGAGTTCACTCTGACCAACAAACACATTGAGTTAGTATTGCGTGTTAACATTGCTATAAATGACCATTACATATTCAAAAATTTCTTGTTAATTTTCTACAGGTAAGTCTGCCAATCCGCATTGGGCCAGCGTGGTGGACTATTGGCCTAACCCCTCTAATTCTGAGAGGAGACTTCTACTCAGAAGTAAACCGAATTTTGAAAGTCTTTACTTGTCAATGATGTGTTTTACTCACAAACACCAAACTATAACTTATTTATTTATTTATTTACAAACTTACACCAACATTACAGGACATCCCCAATTCACTAGTGTAGCCATATACAATGTACAAGTAACAAAAACTAAAACAATAAAAAATCAAATACTTATTTTACCTAGGTACTATACACAAATAGCCCACTGGGCAGCCTTTGTGAGTTCACTCAAAGTACAATGAAATAAATCTATGTTGTCAGCGACGATGTTGAGAGTGCGAAGCGCGCGCTTCAACGGAGCCTTGTTTAGTAGGTTGGTGCGTCCGCTCGTCATCATCTCATCTCATCAGTTCAGATCAGTCATCAGCTCATCATATAGTATTTACATTGAAAGCTAAGCTGTCTTCTGTAAATAGAACAGCTGTACCTGGCAGCGCCGTTGAGCAGGTGGTGCGAGTCGTGGCTGGCGCTGGTGGCGCTGGTGGCGAGCGAGTCGGCGTCGCCGCGCCGCGACCGCTCCGACGCCACCGACCCGCTGTCCGACTGCGACCGCCCGCTGGAAGTCACACTAAGTTACTACACCACTCACGATGTTAAACCCTGTACGGAGTCTTGCGGTTCGTGTACAGCACTGCTCTCTATACCTTCGACCATTAAAAACGGGACCTGCCTCGCTAACCGTTACCCCTCTGGCAAGGATCAAGAATCAATGATCTAACGCGTTTATAAAAACTGTTGAGATAGAATCGATGTTTCATTGTAATTGTTTTTGTCGTGTAAAGTGCTCCCTAAAAACGCCGGTTTGTGTAGTTGAATGGCATAAAAAATGGACAAAAAATTTGGAGTTTAGTAAAAGATGGAGTGACGTTTAATTTTTTAGTATGTCTACCTTAATTTTATCAAATTTGTAATAAAAACAATTTCTGTATAGAATCGAATATTTAGACGGAACAGCAAAAAATCGATCAAGTAATTGAATATTCCATGTATATATTCTGTGGAAAGTCTGAGCGATGTGTTAGTTAAATCTGTGTAAAAATTACGCGTGTGTCTAATGCGAGTCTAATTTATAGTTGTGTCTAGTGTAGGGTCACAGAATATATTTAATGGTGTTAAATATTTTCGATATGTGAGTGTACCTCGTGTCCCTCAAAAAACGACAGACTTTTTGTTGGTGAATTTGTGTGCGAAACAGGTCCATAGTCTAAATAGTCAAAGCTCTATACCAATTGGTTAGCTTAAAGCCAGTAAATATAATAAAGTATATATAGCCAGAGCATATTTGTCTGTCGTGAAGTATCAGAACAGAATCGGTATCATATACATGTCGGCGACTGAGTTATTTGATCGGTCAGCAAAATCTACGTTAATTATTTAATGTTTAAATAAATAAGACTTAAAGGTTGATCACGTGACTCTCGTCCAATAGTATCCCCCCCCCCCCCACTGTAGTCTGCTAGTTCAGCAGTTCAGTTGGAATCGCGTTCTCGGAATGGATAATCGTCTTCCATTTGTTAAATAGTAATAGTGAAACAGTGATAGCGAGGAGTTTATTGGGTGAGTTATCCATACAGGCAGGCCATTGTATTGTTAGTTACTTAGCTGGGAGCCAATACGAGCGGAGAAGGGGAGCGTTTACAGGTTGTAAAAGGATACTTTAACCCTGCTACTAACGGTTGCCAGCCCGTAATCCCACTCGTGCTTGACTAAAGTGCCAAAGCCAGTTAATCTTGTTCGTAACAATATCTTGGGCCACGTGTCAACACTCGCGCGACAAATAAATACGCACCAAAAAAGTTTGGAAATATCGTCACCGTCACTACCGACACGTGCGACGAGTCCTTTTTTTCAACGAATATTTGCCATATCTTTAAATATGGCCAATATTTCCATTCTTCTCCAACTAGTCGGGAAAGACTGTATTATGAGTTGGTACGACAATAGACCAACGGGGCGGGGATCGAACCACCAGCCCTCGATGATGAGTCCGAGCTCGAGCACTGCAGGCGAGGACTCAGCCATGCGGTATGTAAATAGTCACCTCTCGAAGCTGTCGGGGCTGAGGCGGGCGGCGCGCTGGTCGTGGGGCGCGGACGAGTCGCGCACGCGCACCTCCTCGCCCACCGTCACCACCGACACGTGCGACGTGTCCTGCGCACACAGAGACAATAATCCTACTATATATAATATTATAAACGCAAAGTTTGTATGGATGTTTGGATGTTTGTTACTCTATAACGAGAAATACAAATACATTTTGAATAATAATTGAATTACAAATACATTTTGTTCAATACATTGATAAAATCGTGAATTAGTGAAATATTTTCGTCGATAATAATTATTTCAATTAAATGAAAATTATTTTATTAAATTTTTTGGTCCATATCTGACAAATCGATATTATGCAATCATTTAATTCCTGAATATCGATTTTGTGACGTACCTATTTACATCATACAAAAATCAGGCAACACATGAAACGTCATTTTTGTCTCTGTAGAGAAAAAACACACTAGTTTAATCACGATTGACAACTATTAATGGGTTTCCATTATGTACGCTACTTCTATCTCAACACATGCAACCTCGCCATTCTCCTTTAATGATGATGATGATGATGATGAGATGATGATGATGATGATGATGATGATGATGATGATGATGATGAAGTACCAGGTTGATGTGGTTGTGCTGGCTGTCGTCGAACACGCCCGAGTCGCCGGCGCCGTGGCTCAGTATGAGCACCTCGCTGCTGTCCAGGCGCCGTCCGCGACTCTTCTCTGCAAAACGTATGCCGATTACAATCCTACTAATATTATAAACGCGAAAGTTTGTATGGATGTTTGTATGTTTGTTACTCTTTAACGCCGCTACTACTGAACCGATTTGGCTAAATTTGGAATGGAAATGGATTTTACTCTGGATTAACACATAGGCTACTTTTTATCGAAAAGTTAAAGTGGCGTTAAGAATTGTGAATTTTATAATTTAAAAAATGCACTAAAGGGTTGAGATAAAAATCTGAAATTTTTCAGAGGAGCTGTTTTAATAATTATGAATATGAAGTGAATATGCTTTCTTCAGTTATTCCCGTTTTCTTTAGTTTTAGGACACGCCTTATAAAAATAACATATTTATATTTTTTTTCAATGATGACTAATTGTTGTTTAAGGTACATAAAATATATTTTCATCAAAAAATCATCTTATTTCCATCTCCATCATAATTCATGCAATAAGGGGTTAAATGTTATTTTTATCTTTAGTTTATACTGTGTTTTTTATGTTTATTTTATTTTAGTTTAATTCTGTTCATAATGTAATTGTGTGATAGATCTATATCTATATTTTCAAACGCAAATCTAAAACAGTTTTCTCCCTAATTAGTCTAATTAACCTATTTATTATTCTTTTAATTCTTTTAATGTATCTATTCGAGTACTAAATTACGCATGTTGAGGTAACCTATAAGTGGGTCTATGACACAACAACTTCACTAATCCATGTTTTGTAAAACTCAATTTTAATTGTCATAACCTGTTGGTACCCTATAAAACGTGGCGCAGTGGTATGCGCGGTGGATTTACAAGACGGAGGTCCTGGGTTCGATCCCCGGCTGGGCCGATTGAGGTTTTCTTAATTGGTCCAGGTCTGGCTGGTGGCTAGTTACCAGTTACCGGCAAAGACGTACCGCCAAGCGATTTAGTGTTCCGGTACGATGTCGTGTAGAAACCGAAAGGAGTGTGGATTTTCATCCTCCTCCTAACAAGTTAGTCCGCTTCCATCTTAGACTGCATCATGACTTACCAAACAGGTGAGATTGTAGTCAAGGGCTAACTTGTAAAGAATGAAAAAAAAAAAAAAAAAAATAATAATACCTGTGTAACACGTGGTACAGTCGAGCGAGTCGAGCGACGAGGGCGCGAACGCGTCGTCGTCGGACGACGAACCGGCGCGCACGACCACCACCTCGTCCATGGGCGGCGTGGTGGATATCGTCACCGCATTGTGTGGAAGCTGCAGAAAAAAATACATTCTTTTTACGAAACGAACTTAAATTTTGTTTTGTTTCATGCATACATATATTTAGATCTGAGATTAAGAAAAGGCGAAATTGGTTAATGAGGAAATAAAGTGACGTGGTAAGAATCTAGTCTATACTAATATTATAAAGCTGAAGAGTTTGTTTGTTTGATTGAACGGTAGTGGTGAGGTAGTGAGTTGGTGAGTTGATGAGATGGTAAGGTGGTGAGTTGGTGAGTTGATGAGGTGGCGAGTTGGTGAAGTGGTGAGTTGGAGTTCTGTTGAGCTGGTGAGTTGATGAGATGTTGAGGTGGTGTGTTGATAAGATGTTCAGGTGGTGAGTTGATGAGATGTTGAGGTGGTGAGTTGATGAGATGTTCAGGTGGTGAGTTGGTGAGGTGGCGAGTTGATGATCTGGTGAAGTGACGAGTTGGAGTTCTGTTGAGGTGGTGAGTTGATGAGATGTTCAGGTGGTAAGTTGGTGAGATGGTGAGATGGTAAGGTGGTGAGGTGGCGAGTTGGTGATCTGGTGAAGTAGCGAGTTGGAGTTATGTTGAGGTGGTGAGTTAATGAGATGTTGAGATGTTGAGGTGGTGAGTTGATGAGATGTTCAAGTGGTGAGTTGATGAGATGTTCAGGTGGTAAGTTGATGAGACGGTAAGGTGGTAAATTGACGAGATTTTCAGATGATGAGTTGATGAGATGGGTAGGTGGTGAGTTGGCGAGATGGTGAGATGGTAAGGTGGTGAGTTGGTGAGGTGGCGAGTTGGTAATCTGGTGAAGTGGCGAGTTGGAGTTATGTTGAGGTGGTGAGTTAATGAGATGTTGAGATGTTGAGGTGGTGAGTTGATGAGATGTTCAAGTGGTGAGTAGATGAGATGTTCAGGTGGTAAGTTGATGAGACGGTAAGGTGGTAAATTGACGAGATTTTCAGGTGTTGAGTTGATGAGATGGGTAGGTGGTGAGTTGGCGAGTTGGTGAGGTGGCGAGTCGGTGGTCACTCACCGGTGCGGCGGTGTTGAGCACGGGCGGGTGCGTGGTGGTGACGGTGACGAGCCCGACGGGCGCGGCGGCCAGCGAGTTGGGCTCCGCGCTCACCGCCACCACCGTCACCGCTGAGGCGGCGCGCGCCGGGGGCTGCGGACAACATGTTTATATATATTTTATTTTGGCTGGTGGGAAGCTTTGGCCGTGGCTAGTTACCACCCTACCGGCAAAGACGTACCGCCAAGCGATTTAGCGTTCCGGTACGATGCCGTGTAGAAACCGAAAGGAGTGTGGATTTTCATCCTCCTCCTTACAAGTTAGCCCGCTTCCATCATCACTTACCATCAGGTGAAATTGTAGTCAAGGGCTATCTTGTAAAGAATATATATATAAAAAAAAAAAACACATTACGAGCGCTTGACTGCAATCATGATTGACAGTAATCGACGATGCAGCCTATCGTGGAACGCGCTTGCCTAATACTAGTTACCAGAGTCATCGTGGTTAGCTGTTTAACACATTCGCTCAAGACTCTAGAGGTACGAGGTCAATTGACCTCGTACCTCTAGAGTCTTGAAGAGTTAGGAGGTCGATGGACCTCGTACCGGACCACATAAAGTTCTAGTATGAGGTCAAAAAACCTCGTACAGAGGTACCAGAGCGCACAGCGACCGGCCGCAGCAAACGCGAAAAGCAACGATAATTGAGGTCCAGGATAACATATCTCTTGCAAGAGAAAAAGACAGTCGACCAATAGGGGTGATGACAGTTTTTTAAATTGTATATAAATTAAGAGTATGCTAATAGTAAAGCAATTTTGTAAAAGTAACAGGATATCTGCGATCATTACTTTCGGAGCTACAGGGATTTAAAGGGACAGATTTGCGGCGCTGCCGCGGATCCCTGAAAAACGCTCCATATAAAATGGCACGAATTAGTGACGTCGTTGGCTCGCTGATCGTTAGATTTGTACGGGCGTTCAAACAAAATTACTAATATCTTTGTTATTTGTGCGTTTATGTTTATAGTTCATTTATTGAAAAATGTTACATTTAATGTAAAGAAGCTAAAACAGTATGAATTTTCATCTAATTATGATAAAAAAAATTTAATAGATTTTGAAATTTTATAATTTTATTTATTTTGCAAATATCCAGACAATCTTTGCTTTTTATAAAATCAATATATTCAAACCTAGTCATCATTCCCATTGTTGTTAAACCGGATATATATCTCTCTTTCGTTGTTATGTTACCAAAGAGAGATCTATGTTTTATGTTCTTTGTGTGAATTAGCTTGAGGTCATTTTTTAATATTGTTAAGGGGTCTTGTATTGGACTAATAACTGTCGGGGCTCCTTACAGATGATAAAGGTAGCACAGTGTATATTTTTTATATTTATCACAACTCTGAGTCTCTGAGCCTTCTTATGAGGCTGTGTGGCTCAGAGTCACACAGCGGGCGATGGAACGAGCTATGTTAGAAGTTTCTCTGCGTGATCGAATCAGATATGATTCGCAGAAGAACCAAAGTCTCCGACATAGCTCAACGAGTAGCGAAGCTGAAGAAGCAATGGGCGGGGCACATAGTTCGAAGAGCCGATGGCCGTTGGGGTCCCAAAGTGCTGGAATGGCGACCCCGCACTAAAAAGCGCAGTGTTAGTCGACCCCCCCACCAGGTGGACTGACGACATCAAGCGATTCGCAGACATTCGCTGATGCAGGTGGCTCAGTATCGTGATATTTGGAAGCCCCTACAAAAGGCCTATATCCTGCAGTGGACGTCCATCGGCTGATATGATGATGATATCACAACTCACCGTAACGGAACGTATCTCCACAGCACTCGGCGGCGTCTCTTTCTCAATCTCCTTCTCCTCTATGGAGCCGGAGCGCGAGTAGTCCTTGCTCCGTCTCACCTCAACGTTATACCTGTCCTTGTCATCCACGGAGCGAGAGCGTGACTCTATCTTACTCACTTCAGCGCTGACGCGTTTAGTATCGATCTCCGTTGAACTAGATCTGGATCTTTCTTTCTTATCTCCTTTTATTAGCTCTGAAATAGCTCTTACTTCTGCTCTGACGTCATTGGATTTATTGATTTCGACACTAGATTTGCTCATTTCACCGTATTTGCTAATATCAACACTTCGCCTGTTCACATCCTTTCTGTTTTCTAATCTGACGTCATCGGCACTCTTTCTGACTTCCACTTTGGATTTGTTGTCTTGTTTCTCAGGCGTTTTCGGTGCGTCTGTACTCATTTTGACTGACAAGTCATTTGGTTCGTTGGACTTTTTGACGTCAGTTTTCTTGATGTCTTGACTTTGTTTGACGTCTACTGTGACTTCCTTGATTTCTATGCTAGATCGTTTGACGTCAACAACCTTTTTGACATCTGAACTTATTTTATCGACTATCGGACTAGCTTTATTGTGTGCCGGACTTGTTTTGTCGTGGGCCGGACTCGTTTTGTTATGCACCGGACTAGTTTTGTCATGTGCCGGACTTGTATTTTCTTGTGCTGGACTCGTTTTGTTTTGTACCGGACTAGTTTTGTCTTGTACCGGACTTTTATCGTGTAGCGGACTTGTTTTATCGTGTACAGGACTCGTTTTGTCTATCGTAGTCGGTTTGTCGACTATCGGAGTAGTTTTGTTGACTATGGAAGATATTTTGTCGACTATAGGACTCGCTTTGTCGACTTCGCTCGGCTTGTGGTCGGCGAGTCCGTTTAGTTTCTCTGCAGAAGGTTCTGCATTTGCTAGTCTGTCTTGCTTTGGTTTGTCTATATCATTGATGTCTATTTTGTCTGTTGTTTTGTCTTCCACCGCCTTTTCTGCTTCGCGGCATACCTGAAAATTATACAATATCATTAACAACACATTCGGTTCACTGTTGCGCACGAGTCTCCTCTCAGAATGCGAAGGTTAAGCTAATAGTCCAGACTTCACGTAAAAAATTAAGAAAATTTTGTCAGGTATGCAGGTTTCCTCACGATTTTTTTATAACTTCACAGTTTGAGACACGTGATATTTAATTTCTTAAAATAGATATAACATGTATAATTTATTTTTTGCGCTATTTATAGGTTGCCTGGGAGAGATAAGGTTGCCTATTGTACCTACATAATCTATTTCTTTTATATTCATTTTATAATTTTCGGTGTACAATATAATTTATTTCTTTTATAATTTTCGGTGTACAAAGACTATTTTCATTTCATTTAATTTGTATATAATACTTAGTATTTGGACGACTAGGCTTTATTTCGCATACATTTTTATATTTATATATTTTTACATAAAAGATCGTAATGCATTTTTGTAAAAATGTAAGTATTACAGATACCTCATTTTTATTTTGTTTCATGGTTTAAATATAAAGTGTAAATAAATAAATAAATGAAGGAAATAATTAACATTGGAATAGAAAACTGGCCACATGAATTTATAATGCCTAAAAATCCTCGGTTTTGAAAAGTTCTCAATAATGTTGTAGGAACAAATGGACTTAGGGCCCCGTATGGGTTCGAAACTAGTCGGGCATACTCCGACCTAATATCACGTGAGTTTTAGCCGTGTTTCATAATCAATGGGGATGATGACTAGGTTTGAATAAATTTATTTTTATGATACATTCGGGTAAATAAGGTGTAATAATGTTTACAAATTTATACAAAAAAAGCAAATTTGCAAAATAAATAAGATTATAAAATTTCAAACTATCAAATTTTTTTTATCGTAATTAGATAAAAATTCATACAGTTTTAGCTTCCTTACATTAAATGTGACATTTTTTAATATATGAACTATAAACATAAACGCACAAATAACAAAGTTATTAGTGATTTTGTTTGAACGTCCATACAAATCTAACGATCAGCGAGCCAACGACGTCACTAGTTCGTGCCATTTTGTATGGAGCGTTTTTCAGGGATCCGCGGCAGCGCCGCAAATCTGACCCTTTAAATCCCTGTAGCTCCGAAAGTAATGATCGCAGATACCCTGTTACTTTTACGAAATTGCTTTACTATTAGCGTACTCTTAATTTATACACAATTTAAAAAACTGTCATCATCCCTATTAATATGAATAACACTCACGATAGTTTAAATTCTAAAATGAATAAATGTATGTACCTGCTCCACAATGTGTCCTGCGATGGCGGACGGCGGCGTGCTGGGCGTGGGCGTGGGCGCGGTGGGCGTGATGGGCGCGGGAGTGGGCGTCGTGGGCGTGGCGGGCGGCGGCGGCGCGGGCTGCTTGCGCGCGGGCCGCTGCGACGGCTGGCCGGGCGAGGGCGGCGAGGGGGGCGGGGCCACTGCGGCGGGGACGGCGGGGGGAGGGGGCGCGGGACCTTTCTCCTTCTTTGGTGCCTGGGGAGATAAAATATATGACTTCAATTGATCCATTAGGCAACATTTTTGTTATGAATATTATATTTCGAGAAAAAGAACTAGAAAGAGGCTAGATCGATTCAGCCCCTAACAGCTGATGTCAACTTCGCATCTCGCAACTTCAGTCCCGTCGTGACCACGATCCATGCGACTGGGTCGAAATATAGACATTAAAAATCTCGTCGTTTTATCGTGGTATGTACCCGTTTAAATAATATTCATAATGAACAACCACGAAATAAGTTTAAAACATTTTTGTTCTTTGAAGAAATAATGACATAATTATTATCAACATATTTTAACGACCCAATATATACATAACTATCGTAATTTTACGTAAGGTGGCATTAGTAGAGTAGTAGTAACAGGTGTAAATATTTCATTTTAATTCAAATCTTTTATTTATAGTTTCGTTTGAAGTTATCATGCAAGATGATCGTAAAAACAAAAACCACTTAATGTAAAATTGCTAAAAAAGGTCAGGTCAGGTTTTAAAGGTCATTTTAAATAAGTATGATAGATGATCACAAAGTAGGGAGGCGCGAGGGGGCGGTACGAGTGTGCACTCACCGGCGGCCTCCTGTCAGCGGCGGGCTCGTCGGGCAGCGCGCGCTTGGCGGGCGCGTGCGGCGCGGGCGCGGGGGACGCGGCGCGCGGCGAGGGGGGAGCGGCGCGCGCCGCCGGCACCGCCTCCGCCTCCGACACTGTGGGCGACGGCAACAATTACTATTGAACAGTCTGGCAAGTTCTTTGATGACACTCCCATGATGTGCGGGCGACGGGGGGAAAGACTGCGCGGGGGTGCGCAGTCTTTCCCCGTTGGAAAGGGGTGAGTGTTGCGAACGAATTTGCAAAGCTATAATAATTGGTTAGACAGCAACACGGTAGCATTCCGGTACGATGTCGTGTAGAAACCGCAAGGGGTGTAGATTTTCATCCTCCTCCTAACAAGTTAGTCCGCTTCCATCTTAGATGGCATCATCACTTACCATCAGGTAAGATTGTTGTCGAGGGCTAACTTGTAAAGAATATAAAAAAAAAATACAGCCGCTATTGGTCGACGATATCTTTACACTTTACGTGCTTATGACTAGCCGCATGTTAATGGTAGAGACACAAAGGAACAGAACTCACTCTTGATGTCGGCAGTGTCGCCCGACCTCACGGACGTGGAGTCATCTTCCATGTCCACATGCATCTGAGAGCTGCGGTGTTCCTGTACACAGACGTCGTCTCGTTACATTTTATACATATATTATATTATAATATTATAAAGAGAACAAAAATTCAATATTGCCTATCCTCGGCCCAGGCCTACCCTAATCACCCGGCAATAGGCTACTTGCCTCTTTTGTAAACAGTGTTTAAACTAAATTATGGAAGTATTATAAGCTATATTTTATTTTGTCCCTTCAATAATAATCAGTAAAAAACGACGAGATTTTTAATGTCGATATTTCGACCAGTTGCATGGATCGAAGTTGACATCAGCTGTTAGGGGAAGAACCGATCTACCCTCTTTTTAGTTCTTTTTCTTTTTTCAACAACCTCGGGGTTTTGACTGTTAGGCAAACCACACTCACGACATCGCTTTTGTTATTATGCGTATCGCGGCGCCCTCTTGGTTTGCACAATTCTACCACCGAGTTCCACTCTGCTGGCTAGTTTGAAACCATCTTCCCGATTGATATTATTGAATTTTCGAATTTCAATGGCTTCTCGAACTACTCGGGGTATATAGTGGCGGTCCGTGGAAATAATGCGTGGATTATGGAAAATCAAAAATCTCGTCGTCTTATCGTGGTATGTACCCGTTTAAATAACATTCATAATGAACAACCACGAAGTAAGTTTAAAATCATTAGAAAAAATATCTTTTAATAAATTCTAATTCTTTTAACACAGTAAACAAATAAATTAGATACATACATTATATATATTGGTTATTTAAATGTATTACTATACATAATAGTCACATTATATGAAGTCACACTACGAAGATTACATATATCTTCGTATTAAGTAATGTATCATCCACTCGTGTCTGATACATTATTCACTGAACACCCTGTATTAACTCAAAAAGCATAATCACATAAGCAAACTGAAACACAAATCTAAAACAACATCTACACTAAAACGTAAATATGCCAAAAAAAAACAGTCCATGCAAAAAATAACACCACGTATAAAATTATCAATTAGTCAGCAGACGCCAATTGGTTTCACCCGCATAGTTCCCGTTACAGTGAGTTTGTTGTGGGCTCTTCTCAGACCAAGGCGCATTTGGGACCCTCGTAACTTTAATTTTAAGTTTTCGACCAATTATTATCTAATGACGTTTCGAAAGTCTTTGTATAAACTAAGCCTAATTAAAATAAATGAATTTTGATTTTGATTTTATTTTTAGTGGGACGAGGATAAAATATAGTAAAAAGAAAGAATTTCTCAAATTGGTCCAGTGGAGTTAAGAAGTTAAGAACCTATACAATGCAAACAAATAATCAATTCTTCCCTCTTTTTTAATATAAATTATTATTTAAAGTATTACTTAGTCTCCTTCAAAATTCATTTATTTCAAGTATGCTTAGTTTACATGGATTTTTGAAACATTAAATTTGACTATTTGTAAAAACTATTTACCGCATGGGGTAGCTGCACCAGTTTACCCCCCTATCCCCTTGGTTCGGGGCAATACGCTTTCAAGTGGGTGTAATTTTGAAACGTCAAGTATGACGATTTGTAGACAGTCTACAAATGGTCAAACTTGACGTTTGCCACATGAGGTAGCTGCCCCGGTTTACCCCTACACCCCAAGATCCGGGCCGGGTGTAATTTTGATCTCCCAAGTGGGGTGTAATTTGGAAACGTCAAGTTTGACGATTAATAAAGACCATCTGACACACGGGGTAGCTGCCCCGGTTTACCCTCTACCCCCCAAGATCCAGACCGTTCGCTTTCAAGTGGATGTAATTTAGAAACATTAAGTTTGACTAATTATTGTAAAGACTATCTGCCGCATGGGGTAGCTGCCCCAATTCACCCCCTACCCGAGGCGTGCGTAGTAAACATACAAGTACCTTCGACGAGGCCGGAGGCTCTTGAGGCTGGGCGTTCGATTCGCATGCAATGTACACACAAAACGTAACATTAACGCATTGTTACACTAACACAACTTACTGTACTTTAAAGGGGGCGTTCATAAATTACGTGAGGTGTTTTTTCGAAATTTCTGACCCTCCCCCCCCCCCTTGGTGAGATGTCGTGAGATTTCTTTCAACCCCCTCCCCCCATCCCCCAATCTCACGTGAGATTTTTTTTAAATGTGGGTTTCTTACGTAAATGTGTTAGATTATTATTGTAAAAAGAAAAGAAAATTTGCTTCGTGATTTTATTTACGACTAGTTAAGACTAGTAATCAATATTGCTGAGAGTTTAATTATAAGTATAATAAAAATTTAACAATAGAATACTTAAATCGTAAGTACTGTGGTTTAAAAAAGAATATCTATTCTAATTCTGTCCATGGAGAATCATGCGTGGTCTCAAGAGAGACTATTGGAACCAACATGTCCATATGATTTTCAGTTAAATCATCTGCTCCTTCAACTTCGTTCTGATCTACCCACTCT
This sequence comes from Bicyclus anynana, assembly GCF_947172395.1. Classification (NCBI taxonomy): domain Eukaryota; kingdom Metazoa; phylum Arthropoda; class Insecta; order Lepidoptera; family Nymphalidae; genus Bicyclus; species Bicyclus anynana. The sequence continues at coordinate 1,834,272 of NC_069108.1, read as the reverse complement.
AAGCCGTTGGCACTTGCGCACAGTAACTCATTAGCTCGTCTCGTGACAATCCGTGAGGGCCGCACTTTGCGGAACATACGTGCTTGCTTAGCTGGTGCGATATAAATTATTTTTTTTAGAACGAATTAGGAAATGATCTTAATCGTACTACGATTACGCTTAAGATTAAATCTTAAGCATGTACAATCTGGATTAAATTGACCAAAATAGTATATTTTTTTTTTGTTTCATTCAGAAAAAAAATTACGTGATATTTGCCGAGACCCCCCCTCCCTCCAACGTAAGATTAGATGAGATTTGACTCGACCCCCTCCCCCCCTAAAACATCTCACGTAATTTATGAACGCCCCCAAAGCAAATAAATTATTATTATTATTATTATTATTATCTAACACCTCAGACTAATTAGATAAAGACCTGCCTCGCAAGACATTATTTTTCTGTCAAAGTAAATATGATCAACGATCTTATGCGATTATAAACACTGTCTATATAGAATCGATGTTTCATAGTTTACAATCGTGTCCGTCGGTTAAAAACCTCCGTAAAAATACCTTCTAGTGTAATTAACACCATTTAAAAAAAAAAAAAAAAACTGCTAGTTTAGTATAAGATATGTATGAAATCTAAGCTCGTTTTCCTTAGAAAATGGCAGAAAATTTTGTTCGTGAATTTGGATGCGATACTAGTCCTTATGTATTTAGTCTGAGTCTAACACGAACACCATAACAAGCGTTTTATCTAATTAATAAATAAATTTAATAAATCTGTAACAGGTCAAAATTAGGTCTGTACATTGAAGATATTTTGAAAATTTTTGTTGGAGGGCATTATACAAAAGATACTGAAGTCAAAATTACGTTTTTTTCGATTTCTTGTCTGTCTGTCTGTCTGTGTTTTTGTTGGCCGGGCATCACGCTGAAACTACTGAATGAATTCCAATAAAACTTGACACGATTTGAGACCATAGTACGGAAAAGGTTATATGATACTTTTTGTTGCAAAAATTAAATCAGAAGGAGGTGAAACAGGGGTTGAAAGTTTGTATGGAAAATCCTTCATTCTTAAAGTTACAGTTATAAAAATTTGTCCATAAATCATAAAAAATATACGAAATGTAATGTGATTCCAACATTTTTAAAATTCAACCCCTAAAGTGGTGAAATAGGGGTCGATATACATTGATTTCCAATAAGTTACGGGCGTCCGCTACTTATTAATATACATATAGGAGAAACCCAGTGTCGAAACAATCTTGGGCCCAAATTATACATATGATACAGAGCTGAAAATTGGCCATCAATTAGAACGATTAAGGGGAACTCATGAGGGCAATTTTTAAAGAAATATATATTGGCCTAATCAGTTAAATTATTTGTAACAGGTGGGAAATAATTCGTATCTCTTGGACATAAAAATCATTGCATTATCTGTGTCTAAGTGACAGGCGACAGTTTTAATAAGGATTTGACACTAACTTGATATAATCTAATCAAATGACATTCATTGATTGACTTTGACACTGACAGCCCGCGTTTACAAAGACAACTGACAATCAGTGAAATCAAAGAGGATATATAAATCACTACGATCGGTGTGACAATAATGAAATCAGCTTTTTCCCTGTAGGCGAATATTATTTCGGCTAAGATACTAATGGAGTAATCTAGTAAAATATACAACATTTTTAGTGCATTTCTGTATCATTCTGAAAAGTGGGCCCAATTTCTGACATCCTTTCGTCACATTCAATGAACTATACTTAAGTTTTTTTCAGATAGCATGAGTACGGTGACAATCGCCTGTATGATGTTCATAACACGTACTATTATCGTGATTCGTGAGAAAATTTCAAGAGTGAAACGAACTGTCACCCACGCCATGCTACATGAAACGAATTGTAAAGTATATGTGAAATGATTATCATGATGATGAATAGTTTTAACTAACTTGTTCAATTAATGACAATAGATTTGTTTAATACAGGCTTAGAACAATTAGATATCAGATAGTTAATCTTTTGAATAGGATTTTATGAAAAAAATGACACATGATTTTTAAATAAATTAGTGCCTAAACCTTGGCCGTGTTCCATTAAGCGATCACAACGACCACGCTCACGATCACATTGTTTCCTGTTTCCACTTTCTCGCGAGTGTTGCAGTCACAAACTCGATTGGGATAGATTATGGCGCGTTTTAAGTGTAAAAAAAAATTTTAAATATTTAACGATAAATGCAAAACAAAATTAAACATTAGCAATATAGTTTAATAATTGGTACCATGTTATTGTTGATTAAATATTTTTTATAATTCAACGTTTCTAGATTTTAAATACTATTTTTATAATATTCAAAATATAAATACTTTATAGCGTTAATTCGGTTTGCTTACAAGAAGACAAGTCTAATAAAGATGACATTAATGAACCGTCGGAGAGTGTAACGGAACTTTCACTCCCTACCACTCAATCCCTCTCCCAGCGCGCGATGCGAGCAGCTGCGCATCGCGCAGCACGCAGCCGCTTCGTAGTGGATCGTGTTGCGTTGCAAGATCCAGCTCATGACTAAGGGCCCCGTATGGGTTCGAAACTAGTCGGGCATACTCCGACCTAATATCACGTGAGTTTTAGCCGTGTTTCATAATCAATTCATGTTTTTTCTATAATTTTCGTTGTCGCCACATTTATTGTCTGTCAAGTTTCAAAAATTCTCTTTTTCCATAAATGACGATAAACGACCACAACAACCCGTGTCATGAGCGAAATGATGACGTCATCAGTGCCGTTTTCGCCGTCACAACGATCGTGTTCGTCATAGTATTTTGTTCGTTCTGATCGCTTAGTGGAACGTAACCTTTATGTGTGTAAACCTCCCTCTCGTGAGTGTAAATACTAACCAACTCTCTGGTACTGCTCCCTGGCGGCGCGCGCGCGGCCGCGGCGACGCGACTGTCCGTTAGTAAGCGTGAACAAGCGCACACGTGCTCGGTTAGTTTACTACTTATATATTATATGAGAAGAGGAAAGAGAAGAGGGAGACAAGAGGACAGAAGTGAAGAGGATATGTCCATGAGTAGAGAATGAGTGGGCTTATACACAACATGTGTATTATGTATTATACTACCAGCGGGACAAAGATAGGGAGACAGGAGAGGAGTAAAGAGGACATAAACAAGAGTAGAAATTGAGTAGACTAATAGACTACATATGTGTTATACAAGTAGCGAGAAGAGGAGAGAAGGAAAGAGGATGTGTCCAAGTGTAGAGAATGAGTGGACAAAGGCTGCTTACGAGTTAGAGACCAACGGAACAGAAAAGGAGAAGGGGACAAAAACAGGGAAGGAACAGGGTAGGACCCGAGAAAAGGAAGATCGGAGATAGGTTTATATGTAGTAGTAGTAGTTTAGGATGAGGGCCAGGAGAATACATACATACTATTTGACTAGCTGTATACTACATTTGAAGGCTCCACTGTAGAGGGACGAGACTTAGTCCATGACCTGCATCCCATCCCCAGTGAGTTTCTTGTCACACATTTTTAAAAACACAGTTGAGTTGTTAGACAAAATCAGCAGTTACTAACATCCTAAAGTAAAACTTCTTTACGCACGCATAACTTGGGGAAAGTAAGTGAATGCGTTATGAAAAGTGTAATCAGGCGAGGCGAACGCACGTTGAGAGGAAGAGTTAGAGAAGTTTTACTTCAGTCGTGTGGTCTAAAACACACTTGTTTTTTCAAGTAACCCATATTTGGGTTTAACCCAACCCAAGATTGTCTGAAAGAACTGTAAAGCCAACGCACCTCCGAGTCATCATCGAGCAGCTCCTCCTCCACCACCTCGGCGCGGTACTCCAGCAGCAGGTCGCGCAGCGGCTTGGAGTCCAGCTCGCCGCACACGAATTCGTGCTTCAGCAGATCAGTCGACGTCGGCCTCTTCTCCGGGTCCTGGGGACAGAGGGAATTCGTCAATGCAGTACGACTCGAAAAATATGTAACAGTTGGCAAAATTTGACTAAAGCCTTGACAAAAATCATAGGCGTCATTAACTCACCTAAACAAACGCTATGGTAAGAACTATTGACTCCATTGACCCGCCTCGAGAAACTCCTTAACAAGAACTATTGGCGTATTTGATCTCGACAAGAATCATTGGCCCGGTCGACTCACCTCAACAAGAACAATGGCCCCATTTGCTCACCTTGTGCAACTCCTTGGCTATGAAGACATTGAACATTTTTCTTTATCGCGAGGGATACTCAAGACTGGACGGGTTTCTATTCTGTATCTTCCGCAGTTTACCTGAACCTATCATTCATCCACTTCAACCGCAACGCCAACGTCAACGCCTTGGATACAAAGTTGTTGAAAACTTTTCTCCATCGCGAGGGTAACTTCACGCTTGACGGGTCGCTCTTCTGTATCTTGAGCAGTTTACGAGAACCTTGTCTAACGCCTTAGCAAGAACCATTGGCCCATCGATCTACCTTAAGAAGAACCACGGCCCCAGTATCTCACCTTGACTAACGCCTTGGCCACAAAGTCGTTAAACGCCTTGCTCCACCGCGAGGGCTGCTCCAGGCTGGGCGGGTCGCTCTTCTGTATCTTGAGCAGCACGCGCATGGGCGTCATCTCGTGGTTGGGCGGCTCTATCTGCGCGAACTCGATCAGCGTTATCCCTAGGGACCAAATGTCCACCTGGAATGAGACAACAAGATACATGTTATAAGGTATCTAATGAATGATCTATGAATCTACTAGAAAAGAAGTGTAAAATAGATAGTGTCAAAAGTTGTCGTACATCACCACCTCAAGCGTTATGAGACGAATATCTTAGCATTCCATGGATTCACCGTGCGGGTATCGGGTCCATCGCGTGGTACAGAGAAAAAGCAGCCGAGTCCTGAACTTGTGCCTACAGGATGTAGGGTTAAGGAAATCCTTGACGATCGATCAACACTCCCCCGTTCTCTGCTCGTGTTGTTCTCCCTGCCCAGCTAAATTTGGTAATATAGTACAGCTATCGAAAATATGAAAGAAGCGTAACACACAGCTACCCCAACTAGTGATTGAATAACGTTCTTTGCTATCTTGACGACTTAACGACCGAAAACGCTTCCCAGATACAGGAATGATACCAGAAAACAAGCTACAAAGCGTCTTCGCCGATGAGTCTCAGAGACAAGTATTGCCTATCACCTCTGCTTTTGACTTTGGGTCCCATCAAGCGATGCTTCAGCGCTCGCCCAAAACCCCTGGTAACGAGGTTGAGGTCCCTTTAAGGAGCAAGAAATAAAAGCCATCTAGTGCTGTCAATTCTGTTCTAGAGAGCTGTTTGAACAGAGTTCGTGTCGAGTTTCTCTTTCGCCAACAAGTTGTGCGGTAATACCTTGAAGTCGTAGGGGTTGTCGCGGAAGGTCTCGCACAGCACCACCTCGGGCGCCATCCAGTACGGCGTGCCGATGAACGTGTCGTGTTTCTGCAGCGTCGACTTGTTCTTCGCCGACACGCCGAAGTCCGCTGTAATGCAGAAACAAAATCGATTATTTTACTTATTTTTTGTCCGACCAATCTTGTCTTGTAGGCCATGTGTCAAAAATATCACTCTCTTTCGGTGTCGTTCTAGGTTCTAGTCTTGATTTTCATTCTCATCAAAAATCCAAAAGGTCTTGCCTTGATGTCAATCCCTACCCTAAATCTAACGGGTCTCATTCGGCCGGCTATGTTCATTCTCGAAGCACTCACCCAAACTGCTGATGTACCTGGCGGCAACCAGTATTAGAGGGGAAATCTAGTCAGTGGCGATCACAATAGATCGGTAACGGTCAACTGATACAGGAACCTCGAGAATACCTACAGAGCTGCGACATCAGCATAATGCTAGAGACGAAGGAGAAATGGGAAGCTATAAGATTTTATCTGGAAGGAATAATAAAGTGTAAAGAGAAGGACGAAAGAGAAAGAAATAGAGCTCGGTGATACATAGACAGGGGTGTTGGTGGTAGGTCGAATTGGCAGGAACACCAACGCCTTGGGGTCACGAGGGGCTTTTTTTAGCCGGTAAGAGTCCAGCATTATCTGGTTCAGGATGTCCATGAGGATTTTTTTTCCTCCTGAGAAAAAAAGAGCTGCGACATCAAGAAGAAGAAGCGGAAGAAAAAGCACTCACCCAGCTTGACCCCGCCGGTCATGGTGGCCAGCACGTTGCCGGCCTTGAGGTCGCGGTGGATGACGCGGCGCGCGTGCAGGAACTGCAGCCCGCGGCACATCTCGCGGCACACGTACGCGATCTGCGCCTCGCTCAGCCCCTTCTCCAGCTCCGACATCACCGAGTCCAGCGCGCCGCCGTCGCAGTACTCCAGCAACATCTGTGCGACAAGCGTTACCATTAGTATCAATCAACAGAGGCTTTGTAGTTTATAACCAGAATTCAATAGACAGAAATATGCATGTGATTGAAATAAGAATCGATATTTCATTTTTGTTATCTCATATAATTCAAAAGTATATCTCGCATCCTAATCAAAAAAGGGAAAGTCATCAATATAAATGAAAAACAGAAATGGCCCCCATGTAGATCCTTGAGTGACTCCTATTTGTATCACTGCTGCTGATTTTTTTTTCTGACTTTCATTTTCTAAATAGAAACTCCCAGGTTTTATTTTTGAAGATTTTATATTTGAAAGTAATGTAGTTTCCTGATGTACCTAATCAAACGCTTTAGACTAGTCATAAAGTGGACGTGACTCGCCCTAGCATCAAATATAACTGCGTCGCTGCCTAACTTTGAAATTGCTTAGTGTGTATAAAAATTGTCGTTATAATATCGAGCGGACTTTTAGCTCAGACAACTCACCCATAGCCGGTTGTCGATGAAGTAGGCCTCGTGCAGCTCGACGACGTTGGGGTGGCGGCACTCGGAGAGGATGTCTATCTCCACCGTGAAGTCGGCGAGGTCGTCCTCGTTGTCCAGCACGCACATCTTGGCGGCGGCCAGCTGCCCGGTGGTCTTGTGCTGAGCTTTGTACACCTGTCACAAATTTTACAGATTAAATAACTTTACAAAGCTGGTCTTTAAGAAGGTTTTCACTTTTTTAATCACACTACATTATTAAATCAATGTCGACACAGTTAGTGATGCTGTTTTTAACAATAAAGAAGAAAATGACAATTTTAGATATAATCTATACTAACATTATGAAACTGAAGAGTTTGTTTGTTTGATTGAACGCGCTAATCTCAGGAACTAATGGTCCGATTTGAAAAATTCTTTCAGTGATAGATAGTCCATTTATCGAGGAAGGCTATAGGAGATATATTATCCCCGTATTCATATGGGAACCTGAACCACGCGGGTGAAACCGCGCGGCATCAGTTATTATTTTATAAATTAGTCTGGTGACGTAATTACCAAAACCTGTCAGAGGGTCACTGGGTAGGTGCGTGCGATTGCAGACATGAGCAGACATATTATTGAATACAAAAAATAAAAAAAATATGAAGGTATTTGCTTAGAGAGAAAGAGAGAGAGAGAGAGAGAGAGAAAGAGAGAGAGAGAAAGAGAGAGAGAGAAAGAGAGAGAGAGAAAGAGAGAGAGAAAGAGAGAGAGAAAGAGAGAGAAAAAGAGAGAGATGACGAATTAATTAAGGAGATGACGAAGGTATTTGCAGAGAGAGAGAGTTACCTTTCCGAAGGCGCCATCGCCGAGCTCGCCGATCATGTCCCAGTGCTCGGCGGGGTCGCTGTTGTCGCGGATGTTGCTGAACACCTTCTTCTTCTTGGCGTCATTGCCGCCGCCGAGGTGAAGCACCTGCAGAATTGAGTCAAATGTCTCAATTAATGTAGTGTAGGAAATAGTAGTCTGAAACGGATATGACGTCGCTCGATCTTATGTTGGCTCGAGCCGGTTGGCGGGTACAACTAAGGTGCTCGTCGTATGCTCGTGGTGTTCGAGCCTTCCACATTTCTTGTGTAATTCTTTATGGGTTACTTGAGATAAGCAGGGAGAGTGACTTGAGTGGAAAGGGGAGTGTTTGTTAACAGTCAAGGGCACTCTAAACCCTACACACAGCGTTCGCAAGTGCGTGACTCCACTCAAGGTCCTTCTCTGGTAGGCTCTTATTTTGGTTACAGTTAGATTTGTTAATTATGTTGTCCTGACAAATATAGTGAATCATAATTGTAATGTTCAACATTAGTTTTCTTATTTTTTAAATCCACTTTTGAAGCTTCTGCTAAAAGTAGTGTTAAACACAATATTACAAATAGGATTAAAAACAGCATTTGATTAATTGAATATTACACAAAAAAGGCTTTTAGTCTATTGTCTATGCAATGAATTCGACGTACCTTTTTGAGATTGTTAAAAAAAGACATGTTTGTGTGTGTGTGCGCGCGTCGTCACCGACGCGCGGCGCCTCAACCGTCTTTGCTCATCGTGACCGCCCTCCGCTGCTGTGGCTGGAAACAAATAATAAATAAATATAAAAATAAAACATAACAACATAACATTAGACATTTAAAAATTAAAAATCAAATCAAATCAAACATAAATTAGCTTTTACTTCAATAATCCTACTCATCTAATGACGACCTCTGTGGCGCAGTGGTATGCGCGGTGGATTTACAAGACGGAGGTCCTGGGTTCAATCCCCGGCTGGGCCGATTGAGATTTTCGGCCCAGCCGGGGATTGAACTGTGAATTGTGGGAGGCTTCGTCCGTGGCTCGTTACCACCCTACCGGCAAAGACGTACCGCCAAGCGATTTAGCGTTCCGGTACGATGTCGTGTAGAAACCGAAAAGGGGTGTGGATTTTCATCCTCCTCCTAACAAGTTAGCCCGCTTCCATCTTAGACTGCATCATCACTTACCAACAGGTGAGATTGTAGTCAAGGGCTAACTTGTAAAGAATATAAAAAAAATTCTATTCTAATATAATCAATACATCATCATCATTTACAACTAACTATAAGAATACGGGGATAATATATAGCCCATAGCCTTCCTCGATAAATGGGCTATCTAATACTGAAAGAATTTTTCAAATCAGACCAGTAGTTCCTGAGATTAGCGCGTTCAAACAAACGAACAAACTCTTCAGCTTTATAATATTAAGTATAGATAAGTCAGAATATACTAGTAGACAACAGGGTCAGGGTCACAGTGTCGGGTCTTCCTCTATCACTGGCCTGCATTATAATGTCTTACAACCTTTGGGGGGCAGAGCCTTGTCTCGTCCTTGTCTCCCTGATATAGCCACTGGAAAATGGACCTTATTAACAGAGCAATAGGATGGAGGAAACTTCGTACGCTATATGTACGTGTATGGATAATAGGTGTTTGGTTTAAGTTATAGGAGATTTTCCATGTAAAATAAATATTCTTAAACAATACACACATCACTATCTATACTATAGCCTTTCTTGATGAGTACTGTTTACCAACAAACAAATTTAAAACGAGGGTATAGATCACTAGTCATTTCACACCTAATAATAATTATAATTAACTTGTTCTTAAATTAATGAAAATAAATTTTATTAATAAGCTTAAAAGAACTAGATATGGTCAATATATTTTATACAACATTTTATAAACAAACTATACATAATTTAAAATAAATAAGTTATGAAATGACATGTTTTATCTACCTTAATTTCTAATTTATTTGTTGGTAAACAATATTCATCAAGAAAGACTGTAGTATAGCCCAAAAGTAAACGAACAGCGTAGCCCATGCAATGGGTACTTAGAGAACTGATTGTATCATATCTATAAACTAAGGAGCGGAGACTCGAGCTCAGCAGTGAGTTATGGGTTGATAATGAGTATGGCAGTATGGCAGTAGGGTTTCGGTCTTTTGACTTGTACCACCAAGTCGATGAGTCACAAATAATAATTGTCATCGCCAAAACCGCCTGCCCGTGTTATCGCGGCGGCGCGGGCTTCCGTCCTCGAGATAGTAATACTTGCCTATACACTGTGCAGCGATTGTTGACTATTGCACGTCACACACGCCTAGTTCGGACTATATTAGCATTTTAATCCAGTTGCTACTAATACTAAAGTAATTGCTACTGCCCAAAAATCGTTTGCACTTTGTTCGAGTACAGTCTTTGACTATTTAGACTATGGACCTGTTTCGCACCCAAATTCACCAATAAAAAAGTCTGTCGTTTTTTAATGGGCACGAGGTAAACTCACACATCGAAAATATTTAACACCATTAAATACATATATTCTACAACTATGAAATTGACTCGCAATACACACACGCGTAATTTTCACAAAAACTAACTAACACATCGCTTAGACTATCCACAGAATATTCGATTACTTGATCTATTTTTAGCTGCTCCGTCAAAAGAATCGATTATTTAAGAAATTGTTTTTATTACAAATTTGATAAAATCAAGGTAGAAATACTTACAAATGATACTTACTTATCTTTTACTAAACAACAAGTTTTTGGTAGTTTTTTATGCCATTCGACTACACAAACCGGCATTTTTAAGGAGCTCTTTACACGACGAAAACGATTATGACAATGAAACGTCGATTCTGTAGCAACAGTTTTTATAAACGCGTTAGATCATTTATTTTTGATCTTTGCCAGAGGGGTAACGGTTAGCTAGGCAGGTCCTGTTATTAATGGTCGAAGAGTACAGTTCACAAGTGAGTGGTGGTTTGCAAGATGAACAACCTACAACGCAATAAAGTAAGGTTTCCGTCTTCGAGATAGTAATACTTGACTATATAATTTTGACGGCCTCCGTGGCGCAGTGGTATGCGCGGTGGATTTACAGGACTGAGGTCCTGGGTCCGATTGGTCCAGGTCTGGCTGGTGGGAGGTGTCGGCCGTAGCTAGTTACCTGCCTACCGGCAAAGACGTACCGCCAAGATTTAGCGTTCCGGTACGATGTCGTGTAGAAATCGAAAGGAGTTCATCCTACTCTTAACAAGTTAGCCCGCTTCCATCTTGGATTGCATCATCGCTTACCATCAGGTGAGATTGTAGTCAAGGGCTAACTTGTACAGAATAAAAAAAAATCTGCGCGGGTGTGAAATTGTGCGTGCGGGTAAGTGAGGTGCATCAGTCGTGGGTTTTTCATTCATCGCTACACGCTCCCCGGTCCGCGCGGTCCACCGAGTGTTACGAACGAAGTTGCCAAGCTATAACACTTGTGTGAGGTGGGTGCAAGGCCGGGTCATGGCGCATGGCCACTCGATCAGCTGTGACGGCCCGTTAGTGCCTTTCTCTGTGACGAGAACGAGCCCTCTTGAATTCAGCACCGTTTCCCTTGTACTACTAGTTGAACCGACAAGTTTTATATTACCAGCTTATACAGGGTGCTAGGGAGTATTTCCCAAAACTCTGGGGTTATATTCTTTACCGAAAATTGATAAAAAATATTCAAGGATCATGTGTTCTTAAAATTAATACTTTCGGGGTAAATCATATTTCTTTTGTAAATAAATCTTAAATTGTGTCCAATAAACCCATTGTTATAATTATGATGTAGCCAAGTTTTACGTATTTTAAAATGCAAGGATAGATATAGGCGTGTGTTACATACGTTATCAACCCATATTCGGCTCACTGCTGAGCTCGGTTCTCTTCTCAGAATGAGAAGGGTTAAGTCGATAATCCACCACGCTGGCCCAATGCGGATTGGCAGACTTTACACACGCAGAGAATTGAGAAAATTATCTGGTATGCAGACGGTGATGGAATACATCGCGAGGAAACCTGCACACCAGAGAATTTTCTTAATTATCTGCGTGTGTGAAGTCTGCCAATCCGCATTGGGCCAGCGTGGTGGACTATTGGCCTGACCCCTCTCATTCTGAAAGGAGACTCGAGCTCAGCGGACGCGGACAAAGTCGCGAGTGACCCATAGTCAATCCTTTACTCGTATCTACTTGGTGATATGGCGAAGAACTTTAATTCACTTAGTCGTAACTCATAGTTTAATTATTATTTAATTGCAGTGATTACTAAGTGTTATTAACATTATGGGTGTCATTTTCCTGTTCGTTTTGAGGGGAACTATAGAGAGCGAGGTCGAGAAATTTTGAAAAACAGATGAATTAAGTTTTTTTTTGTTACTCGTGGTTCACTTGCTTTCACTTGCGTGTTTCCCGTTCCCGTATTAATACGGGGATAATATATAGTCTATAGCCTTCCTCCATAAATGGGCTATGTAACACTGAAAGAATTATTGAAATCGGACCAGTAGTTCCTGAGATTAGCGCGTTCAATCAAACAAACAAACAGACTCTTCAGCTTTATAATATTAGTATAGATTATCACCGTTATAAACTCCTAACTTCAAAAATTATGGTGCATGCTGCCCCTTAAAATTGATGACCTTGATTGATATAATACAATTAGTAAAACTCATTTTCACCTTTCGGGTGTTAGTCACGTGCATACAGACACACAAAATTAAAACATTAGTAGTTATGTATAGTGACGCCAGTGTCAAGATGAAGTCATAGTCTTATATAGAAACGGCACAAGTGAAAAACATATAGCGGAGACTGAAACGAGTATTGCCAGCCAAATGAAAATTTTGTAAGACCCCAAACATCAATACATAATTTAAACTTATGAGTCAAAAATTAAAAAATATTTTTTTTAAACAAAAACATTCAACTGACTTCAACTGGAAAATAGTTATGTGATGAGCATGGGCTTTTTCCAGTGTCTGTGTGTATTTATACATTATACATATAATATGTAGTATATAAATGTATATTAATATTATAATATCAACTATCTTAGCACCCATAACACAAGCTGCTCTGTATGCTTACTTTGGGGCTAGATAGTGATGTGTATTGTTTAAGTATATTTATTTATTATTTAAAGATGCATTTCTTTAAAAAACGATAAATAACATCGTGCCTAAGTCCTTTCTATTGAAAGATTTTTATTTTAAAAAACGATAAATAACATCGGTGCTATGCCAAATAGGCTCTTATATGTCTAGTTCGGAGTACTTTAGTCGAGTACGAACGATTTTTGGGCGTTAAATCAAAAAATTATTCATCATCATCATGTCAGCCGATGGACGTCCACTGCAGAACATAGGCCTTTTGTAGGGACTTTCAAACATCACGATACTGAGCCTGCATCCAGCGAATGTCTGCGACTCGCTTGATGTAGTCAGTCCATCTGGAGGGGGTTCGACCAGTTCGCTTTTAAAAAATTATTCATACTCTACTAAAATACTAAAGCAGTCTGTACGGCCTCTAAAAGTTCGTCTTGTTTTTGGCACCGCCTTCAAACTCATCGCGAGAGTGTGAACATCAGAAGTCATTTCCGCGAGATGCGAGGCGAGGTACGAGACGATGCACGAGGCGCGAGTGTAACTGAGCTATTACACTTATGGCACACTTTAATATACTGCATATTCCGTAAATGTCATTTGTAGCTATGTTTTGTGACGCCCTTATTCTTAACTAGCTGACGCCGCGCGGTTACAATCGTGTGGTTGCCGTTCCCGTAAGAATATGGGGATAATATATAGCCTATAGCCTTCCTCGATAAATGGGCTATCTAACACTGAAAGAATTTTTCAAATCGAACCAGTAGTTCCTGAGATTAGCGCGTTCAATCAAACAAACAAACTCTTCAGCTTTATAATATTAGTATAGATTTGTGTAATTCGTGGATAGTGTTGTTGTTTACATATTTATTAACCCCTTTGTATGGTAATTTAAGCCTTTACTAACATCTAAAAATATGTAAATGTTTTCTGTCCCAAATAAATAAAAATAAAAAATAAAAATTAAATTCCGCTCCGCTCGTCACTCGGACCACGCCTCAATGCTCATATTGAGACGTGCGAGTACGCGAGCGTTAAGCTAATTGTAATTGTTAATAACTATTCACAGCACTTAGCACTCAATTATTAACCTACGTCCAAAATAAGGGGTTATTGATCACGTCAAAATCAAGAATCAAAAACCATTTATTTCAATTAGGCTCAGTTTACAAGCACTTTTGACACGTCAGTTGACTATTTGTAAAGATTCTACCAGTGGTTCGGAAGGCAGGTTCTGCTGAGAAGATACCGGCAAGAAACTCAACAGTTGCTCTTTTGAAAAAGTCATACAGTATTATATTTATTTATTTATTTATTTATTTATTATCATCATAACTTAAAACTAGCCTTACAGGTATCACCTAATTCGCTAGCTTAGTACTATATTATAAATCTAAAACTTAATTCTATTTACCTATATACATTACAATTAATATTACCTACTTAGTATAACAAATACACCACTCAGCAATCCTTGTGAGTTCACTCAGAGTACAAGAGAAGATGTCGATGTTTTCAGCTACGACGTTCAGAGTGCGAAGTGCGCACGTCAACGGAGCTTTTTTGGCTAAAATAGTACGTCCGCTCGGTACCACCAGCAACTGAGGCTTGCGTCTCCGCGACACGTAACGGTCCGGGACGTTTAGGCTCACCTGTACTAGTACCTCCGCATTATACACCTTTCCTCTTATGAGTTTAAAGATATATAACACGAGTGCCAGTTCCCTCCTAACCCGCAGTTCATTATATCCGACCATACCTAGTATAAATAACGTTGGGTACATTAATGGATAGTATGGGTATACCCCATACAGCCTCATATACAAATATCTAATAAATTTATTCTGTACGCGCTCCAACATCAGGCTATATTTAACCTCATGTGGAGCCCATATGACCGAGTTACTTTCTAACTGGCTTCTCACCAAAGCATTATAAAGCACTATTACCGCTTTTATGTTGCTGAAGCCCCTAACAGTACGTAGCAAAAAACCTAAATTTTTGTAGGCTTTCTTGCAGCACTTTGTTATGTGATTACGAAACGTCAGCTCCGTGTTCAAAATCACCCCCAGGTCCTTCACCTCCGAAACTCTCGAAGCTGGTACCCCATCGATCTTATAATCATAACGAAGGGGAGACTGTGCCTTAGAAAACGAAATTATGGCACATTTAGAAGTGTTAAATTGTAACTTATTGTCCTCACTCCATTTAACTACTCGATTGATGTCATTTTGTAATCTAACACAGTCATTCTCATCGTCTACAGTCAAAAAGAGCTTGAGGTCATCTGCGAACAACAAGCACTTTGCGTTCTTGATCACCAGAGGCAGGTCATTTATCATTAAAATAAACTGTAAAGGTCCTAGGTTGCTCCCTTGACTCACACCAGATCTGGTGAAATACGGTTCAGACCTATAACCACCGTAATCCACATATTGCTGCCTATCCCGTAAGTAACTCGCAAACCAGTTCAGAAGATGTTTAGTGAACCCAACCGATGCTAACTTTTTTAAGAGCACGTCGTTATCTACTAAATCAAAAGCCTTTTTAAAATCAAAATATGCTGCATCAGTCTGTCGCCCCCTGTCCAGTGTTGGAACAATATTAGACATATACGTGAGAAGGTTGCTCGTCGTACTCCTCGCTGGTCTGAATCCATGCTGCGCGTCCGATAGCTGTACGCTGACCTGGTTATATATGTTTTTGTGGATCGCTGACTCTAATACTTTTGCGGGAGTGGACAGCACCGCTACAGGCCTGTACCCCTCTAACTGTGTTCCCGATCGACCTTTAGGAACTTATAATTTACAATTGATAACAATTACAATTTCTTATAGTTTTACTTCCTGTGTGAAGGTGGAAGCTGATCCAACGGCCTCCAAGCACCTTTATCAATATAGTCATTATAACCCTACCGATAAAAGTTTACTGCTGGACATCATTAGGCCATTTGAAAGGCCTTCAATTTAGGACAGATTTCCGTCGTAATAAGAGACAAATAGAAGACCCACCACGCTGCCCTAATGTGGGTTGGTGGAGTTGGTATGATAATGTTTGACTTTCACACAACATTTTTTTTTAATTCACAACGTAATATCTATCTGTCTGTCTGTCTATCTGTCTGTGGCACCATAGCTCCCGAACGGATAAAGCGATTTCAATTCACTTTTTTTGACGTGACAACGTCAAATTTAAAAAAGATGACGTCATGCGTCGTTCCCTCACTCTAGGGTTGCCAACTTTATTACAAGAAATAAAGTATATTCTGGTCTATGAAGATATTATTAAACAGTATTTTAGAAAAATTAATAAAGTATTTTATTTATTTAATTCTTATGACGTTGTCACGTTCAACTATAAAGAGTATACCGACTTTACAGACAAACGATTTTTTTATAGTTTTTTGGATAAAAGGTGAGTGCGAGTGACATAGACATGTTTGATGAAAATCGGTTGAGCCGTTTAAAAGTAGTGGGGTTTTTTAATGAATATGCTGTTCTTGAGAATATAACTAATACAATACAAATAGTAATATTATCAAGATGTCTGGTTGTAGTCAGTGGCGTGCATAAGGTTTTTAACTAGGGTATGCACTATAAGTAAAAATTGGAAAACTCCTGATCCAACTATGTTTGTATTGAGCCCTTAGAATAGGCAGTGCTTTTTTGCGTCCATGAAGTGCACGCCACTGCTTGTAGTGGTTATCTCCGGATTTATTCAACCGATTTTGAAATATTATTTTACTAATAGAAAGCCACGTTATTTGCGAGTGTTTCATCCTCGTATTCACACGGGAACATAAAACTAAACTCATCCTAACAAATTAATCCACTTCTATCTTAGATTGCATCGTCACTTACCATCAGGTGAGATTGTAATCAAGGGCTAACTTGGATATATAAAAAAAAACACTAAACGGGTAAAACCGCAGCGCGTCTAATAGTATACAAATAAGGGTCATTACCGTTGAAATCTAACCCAGCATCGAAGGCAAACGTAGCCGGTACCAATTTCACCAAACAAGTAAACGTGCATCAATGAGCTATTAGGTTAAGAGCTGGTAAACATTTTCGCGTAGGTATTTAGACAAGCTGGAAACGTATCCTACACCTCTGCTATTAACTGCATCGTTGGTCCAGTGGTTAGCCGAGGTTAGAACGAGGTCCTGGGTTCGAATCCTGAGGCGAGCTATATGAGATGATGAGTTATTCTTTCTTTGAGTCATGATAATTTTCAATTTATTTCAATTTGGCTTAGTTTACAAGCACTTTCGAAACGTCAGGTATTAACAATGATCAAAAATAACAGGTAACAAAGATAATGGTGATAATAATTAAAAAACAAAGTAACGAAGGTTCCAAACGCGTCTTGGTCCGAGAAGAGCCCACAACAAGCTCAGCTAGGTTTTTTTTAGACTATCACCATTTTACAATAGGTATATCTATACTAATATTATAAAGAGGTAAAGTTTGTAAGTTTGTAAGTTTGTCACATTCTTTAAATGGGGTAATCTTCGGAACTACTGGTCCGATTTTTAAAATTCTTTCACCAGTAGAATGCTACATTATCGGGGAGTGCTATAGGCTATATTATATATTGATATCATATATATTAGCGGAGTTAACACAGTTTTTGTCATACAGGTCGGACCGAAAATTCTCTTAAGCAGACTTATTCGCATGCGCTGCCTTAACCATTGTGTAAAATTTAAATTAATGTATAGAGGCTTTATGTATCTTTAAAAGTTCTACAAAAAAGTCCGCGACACCATATATCTATCTTCTATATATTAGCAGATATAGTACCTTTTGTGTTTTAAAAATTATTAATTTTATATACTTAGGTTTGCGTCATTATTTATGCTACTTAACTTAAATCCTTATCAAAATAAATTATTTAATAATCACAAGGATAATATGGAGATAAGATTTGCCCTTTAGTATGTTAATTAGTTAAATAGTTTCGGAGATAATACAAAATTTCTAAAAGACGCAGAAATTCCGCTACATGACGCCCCGCACTTTCAATTACGTAGTTCCCGTTCCCGTATGAATATGGGGATCAAACATAGCCTATGACACTCGCAAATAGCGTAGGTCCAGTAGATCCAAAGATTACCTCCGACAACCACACAAACTTTACCTCATTATAATTTGAGGGCTAGGCCCTAGGGCTGGACCGATTTTGCTAAGGGTAGGGGTAAGGTAGGGAAGGTATAGGGTAGGGGTAGGGTAGTTTAAGGGTTGTGTAAGGGTAGGGTAGGGGTATGCAAAATAGAATGTGAAATAGGGGTTGAAAATTGACATCGATTTTTACGCGGACGAAGTCGCGGGCGTCCGCTAGTACATTAATATAAGTAAACAGTCATGTAGTGCATTTCATTTACAAGCTTTCTATCGTTTATATAATATCGTCAACTTTCCACCCCTGGGCTGAGAATTTTAACTGAAAATTTCATATAAGAAACTCAGTATCTTCTATAGAGTGATCCAGGATTCGATCCAAAGACGTCGCGATCTGAGACCACATGGGTACACCACTAGGCTACTGACCTCTTATAATAAAAGTACGCACAATCATGTCGAAAATTTCACTTAAAAACTTTCCAATTTTGCTTTGACAGTTTTAGAAAATTATACCTAACTAAAAGACTTTGAATATAGTCCATTCAATAAAATCCAAAATTTGGAGAAAATTTAACCTTAAGGATTGAGTTTAAGGTTGAATTTGCAAATGCGACTACTTGATTTGAGTGCTAAGTTGTGTTAGGCAATCATTGAGTGGGGACGTTTTTGGTCGCTAATTGTGCATCCACTTTTTAATAGGAGATCCATGCACTAGGCCAACGAAAGTGCATAATTCCATCATCATTATCAGCCGATGGACGTCCACTGCTGGACATAGGCCTCTTGCGTGGACGTCGAATACACAACGGTCTCGAGCCACCAGCATCCAGCGACTCATTGCAACCTGCTCGATGTCCTCAATCCCCCTGGTCGCCGTTCGAGCACTTTGAAACCCCAACGTCCATCGGCTCTTCCACTTTAGCTTCGCGACTCGCTGAGCTATGTCAGTGACTTTGGTTCGTCTGCGGATCTCCTCATTTGTGATTCAAACACGCAGAGAAACTCCAAGCATAACTCGTTCCATTCTTTCAGTCACGTTCTGTGACTTTTTTTATTATTATTCTTTACAAGTTAGCCCTTGACTACAATCTCACCTGATGGTAAGTGATGATGCAGTCTAAGATAGAAACGGGCTAACTTGTTAGGAGGAGGATGAAAATCCACAATCTTTTCGGTTTCTACGCGACATCATACCGGAACGCTAAATCGCTTAGCGGTACGTCTTTAAGTCCGTTCCGGTAGGGTGGTAACTAGCCACGGCCAAAGCCTCCCACCAACCAAAGCCTTTGAGCTTTCTTTTATTTCATAAATTCTATTAAATATTCTATTGCATAAATTACCTACCCGAAATTGTTGACTAGCTCTCGGACTACTCGCAACGGTGGAAGGGCATTCCTGAGCGCTTGAAATCGAAAGCGTGTCAACGTAGCCTCTGCTCCGCCGCGTGTATTATGTGTGTGCACAAGGTTTCTTAACTAGGGTAGGCATTTAGGTAATATAAAGCGATTTTGCATTGCAGTACGAAGTCGAAAAAAAACCTAAGCTCAACTGTAAAGCGTGGTACCGAGAACTGTAAAGAGAGGTCACGGTTCGATCCCCGCCCGGTGATCGATGGTTGGAGGGGAGGGGAATATTGGTCACATTTAAAAGATATGGCAAATAATCTTTAAAAAAAAAACATGTTATTCGCTGATAATGTAGCTTTCTATTGATGACGATGTTTTTATTTTTAAATCGGGGTGGGATTTAAAAATAAAAACATCGTCGTCGTCGTCATCGTCGGGGTGGGAAATGGTGGCAGTGACTACGCACAGGTGTGCGAGCTGTGCTATTGGGTCCTGTCACAAGTCAGATGTTACACGTCCCCGTCGTCCACCCTGGGCAATGTTGCAGTATCTAAACCGGGCTCGCACCTTTTCACATCCAACCTCGGGCTGCAATAGCGGAGTATCATTCTGGCGGTACACTGTGTACACTCCCATACACTGTTGTACTTTTCCTCTCCTATACCCACATCCCCTCCCACCTCCTGTCTAATGCCCACCTTAAACCCAATCCCCTACCAGTCCTTCCAAACTCTCCTCCCCCTCAATTCCCTACTGTCTAAACACACTCACACCCCGGAGGAGAAAACCTCGACTCCAAAAATCCCCAAATCCAAGGTGTTATACGTACCGTGCCGAAGGATGCATGGCTGAGGGGGTGCTCAGTCCTTAACGGAGTCTCCTCGACACCAGGGCAAATCGAGGTAGTATCATGCCCTTCAGGCGGCAAGCGGGGCTCTGCTGTCTGTGACCGCTTATTTCCCTTGCTACTCGTGGGACATGCTGGAGAATTCAAATCTACAAGTTTCTTTTGCCACATCTTGTGGCACCAACTCTAAGGCGCAGAGGCCTGTCGTAGACTCTGCAGAGCCTGGAACTAGCTCGTTCACTTTCGGGAGTGGCCAGAAGGTCGGCGGAGACGTCATCGTCGAATACGCCCGGAAACACAACGCAGAACTACTGGTGGGTTGCGACGCGAACGCCCATCACGACGCCTGGAGTAGCACTGACACGAATGATAGAGGTGAGTTTCTCTACGATTTCCTCTTAGCTAATAACCTTCAGGTCTTAAACAAAGGCAATGTACCAACCTTTGTCACAAAAACTAGAAAGGAAGTTCTAGACATAACCTTCGCCACCGTCAATTTAGCCAGGAGAATTAACGACTGGCAGGTGAGTAAGGAAAGTGCAATGTCAGACCATAGACACATAGGTTTTAATCTGACAACAAATTTTCCTATGGAAACGGTTACTTACAGGGATCCTAGGCGCACTAAATGGACGGACTATTGCAGCAGCCTGCAGTGCAACCTAGAGCTAGTACCTAAAAGTATAAAAACGCTAGAAAGTCTGGATCTAGCAGTTGAAGTTGTCACCGAAGGAACTATTAAAGCCTTCGAAGACAACTGTATGCTCAAGACCAAGACTTCTAAACACAAAGTGCCGTGGTGGAACTCAAAGCTTAAGCGCTTGAGGGACAAAACACGCAAACTATTCAACAGGGCTAAGACGACCAAGGAGTGGGACATCTACAGAAAAGCCCTAACCGAATACAGCAAAGAAATTAGGAAGGCTAAAAGAGCATCATGGAGAAGATTCTGCGAGGAAATAAGCAACTTGCCTCAAGGTTCCAGACTCCAAAAACTGCTCTCCAAAGCCAAACCTAATCAGCTAGGCTTGTTAAAAAAGCCTGATGGTTCCTTCACATGTGATGAGAAGGAAACCCTAGAATTGCTAGCACACTCTCACTTCCCAGGAGCGGTCAGTACTAACGCTAGAACCTTGGCGCAGGCTCCATGCAGGCCTCATATCGAGGACTGGAGAAGGGCCACCATAGTTTTCAGACCTGGAGCAGTGAGGTGGGCTATCAACTCTTTTGAATCGAACAAAGCTAGTGGGATTGATGGAATAACACCTCTTTTATTACAAAGAGGTGCAACCCTGCTGATCCCACATCTGGTCAAAATCTTCAGGGCGAGCTTTGCCTGGGGATATATTCCAGAAAACTGGACCAAAGTAAGGGTCATATTCATACCTAAAGCGGGAAAAAAGGACTACGCCATGCCTAAAGCCTTTAGACCCATAAGTCTCTCTTCATTTTTACTAAAAACAATGGAGAAGGTACTGGATAGGTATATTAGGGATGGTATTCTCATTGAGAGACCCATCCATATAACCCAGCATGCCTATTGCAGAGGACGCTCCACAGAAACCGCCCTGCTAAGCCTGGTTGATAAAATCGAAAAGGCACTGGAAGACAAAGAAATCGCCCTCGCGGCGTTTCTAGACATTGAGGGAGCTTTCGATAACACTCCCATCCGAACATTGGTGAATGGTCTAACCAACAAACGGGCTGACCCAACCACTGTTCGCTGGGTTGAAGCGATGCTCTCAAACAGAATAGCCAGATTTAAGCTAAACGACATCTCGACTGAAGTGCTTACGACAAGGGGATGCCCGCAAGGCGGGGTCTTGTCACCCCTGCTATGGACCCTTGCAGTCGATCACCTGCTGTATAAGATGGCTGAACTCCGCATAGATACCCAGGGATACGCGGATGACCTGGTAATCATTGTGAGAGGAAACTGCCAAAGTACTATTTCGTACCTCATACAGAAAGCTCTAAACACCATTGAAAGATGGTGCAAAGACAATGACTTATCTGTTAATGCAGATAAAACAGTCATTGTCCCATTCACCAATAAGCATAAACTCGAAAAACTCGAGCCGCCTATTTTGAATGGAAAACACATTCCGTTCTCGTGCGAGGCTAAGTATCTGGGTATTACCTTAGACCAGAAACTTACTTGGAACTCTCACGTGGATGGTACACTTAAGAGGGCGAAAACAGCCCTCGGTATCTGCAGTCGACTGGCAGGAGCACGATGGGGGCTGAAACCTAAAATAACCCTCTGGCTCTATACAGCTGTGGTGAGGCCGATTGTATCTTACGCCTCAACAGTTTGGTGCAGGAAAACGATGCAGAAAACCACTCAAAGTAAGCTTAGCAGTCTTCAAAGATCTGCCTGCTTGCTTATAACCGGAGCCATGAACACCTCACCTGGAGCAGCTCTTGATGCACTACTTAACCTCCCGCCCCTGTTTCTCTATTTTAAAAGGAGGCAAGAGAGGGCATGTACAGAGTAATCTGCCAGAAAGAGGTGAACTGGCTTTCTCAAGTTATGAGGAACCTACAAAACTCAGTACTTGATATCCCAGTTTTGGGGATGCCATCAGACAATATGACCCCAAATTACTACTTCCAAAGGAACTACACCGTTGAGATACCCGATCGGGACAGATGGCTAAAAAATGAAATAACTTGGAAAGCGGGAAGCCTAAAGTGCTACACCGATGGTTCCAAGTCAGGAAAAGACGTAGGCTGTGGAACCTATGGAGAGAAGCCCAGGGTGAAAATTCACCGGAACCTGGGAACGTATACCTCCATCTTCCAGGCAGAGGTGTACGCCATCATTGATTGTGCGGAAGCCTTGCAGCAAAACAACTACGTTAACAGAACTATTTATATTCACTCTGACAGCCAAGCGGCTCTTTCAGCCTTGTCCGCGGAGGTTATTACCTCTAGACTTGTTGAAAACTGCTGGCAATGTCTGAATAACTTGGGCAACCGTAATCAGGTTATCCTTCGCTGGGTTCCAGGGCATGCAGGAATAGTCGGCAACGAAAAGGCGGACCAACTTGCGAAACTAGGCGCGAGGTTACCACAGACAGGACCTGAACCCTTCTGTGGTATACCTAAAAGCCTAGCCAAACTCACCCTGTTAACTTACTGTTACTACGACACCCTTATTCGCTGGAGAAAACTTCCAGGAATGAATCACTCAAAAGCGCTAGTAAAATCCTTCAATAAGAAGGCTGCTTCAGACCTACTAGCGCTTAGTAGGAAAAACCTATGTATCTTAGTGCGGGCACTTACCGGACACTGTGGACTCAATAGACACATGTTCAATCTTAAACTCCGGGACACAGATCTGTGCAGACTCTGCCTAGAGGCAGAGGAAACACCTATGCACATCTTATGCAATTGCCCAGCTCTAATACATAAACGCAACCTCCACTTAGGGCATTACACAATGGATCCAGAGGAGGTGAAACACATCCCAGCCAAGAAACTGCTGCTGTACCTGGCAGCAACCAGTATTGGAGGGGATATCTAGTCAGTGGCGATCACAATAGATCGGTAACGGTCAACGTGATACAGGACCTCAAGAGACCTGCAGAGCCGCGACATCAAGAAGAAGAAGAAGAAGAAAGAGAGGTCACGGTTCGATCCCCGCCCGGTGATCGATGGTTGGAGGGGAGGGGAATATTGGTCACATTTAAAAGATATGGCAAATAATCTTTAAAAAAAAAACATGTTATTCGCTGATAATGTAGCTTTCTATTGATGACGATGTTTTTATTTTTAAATCGGTTCAGCGGTTTAAGCGCGAAAGTAACTAAAACAAACAGACGAAAAATGTAAAAAATGTATAGAATTCGACCAGTTAAGTATAAATTAGAAGTTAAGTATAAATTAGAAGAATTTTTAAAAACTCAACCCCTATCCTATAGCTATACTCAACCATACCTATAGTGGTGAAATAGGGGTTGATAGTTTACATTAATTTCCACGCGGACAAAGCCGCGGGCGTGCGCTAGTTATAAATATTTTTTTTATAGATAGTCTATTAATATATGTTTCATAGACCAAGCAGGTGCAGTTGACGCACGACTGCTGCACCGTGCTATGCTGCACCATGCAATTATAACTCGTGCGTATTCACTTGACACCTGGTTACAAACTCGTCCCTCCTCCCGCTTCCCCGCGCGAGGGCACTGAGAAGCGTTAGCATCACAGTTATCACCATTGCACGGTCGAAACCGAAACCAAAACCGAATTTCGGCTTCAGTCTCAGTTTCGGCCGCAACCGAAACTTCCACATGATCATGTGGTAATTTTTCCGTACGAGAAAACCGAGTTCTGGTAGTTAAATTTAAAAGGACTTCTTTAGAAACATTTTAGATTAATCTGGAAAAAAAAATCGACTGATTTGTATGCGTCTGATAGCGATCGACGCAGTTTATTGAGGTACTAGCTAACGCCGTGCGTATTCCATTTTATGTCATTACCCAAAGACGTGCACGCACATCTTATCTTATTACGTAACAAGCGCATGTTGTGGGTGGACGTGGACTTGAATAAATATTTACTTTTTTTATTTTAATCCCTTAACTGTGCCTTCGTGTTAATTTTGGAAGTCTAAAAACACAAACCACAACATTATTTAAAGAGAAATGTGTCACGAGTGACAACCAATGACAATTCCGACGCTTTGAGGCACATCTAATGTCATAAAATTGTGCGTTCTTTAGTATGGAGGGGCCCATCTATCGATTTATATCAATGACGGAGTGCAAAAAAGTTTTGTTTTTTTTTTAAGTTTTGTTCTGTAAATAGTAAAATTTTATTTATGGTTTGCTAGTTAGATAATAAAAATTGTAATAAATATATGTTAAATTTAGGTTGAAATTTTTATTGTTTTTCACATCAAATATATGTTATTAGGATAAATTATTGAAATTAATATTTTAATTGTAAAAATGTTGCATACTGTAATCAGTTGAATGTATAGGTGACTCAATAATTTTAAGACCAAAAAATGTACCACATTCTAGCAAATAAATGATTTGATTGATTGATTGATTTGATACTATCGATGCTCAGTACCATAAACAAACGTCATTCGAGCCACGTGTCAAGATGATTCGCACGAGCTGTATGTCACATTCTTTTACGATTCGCCATAGATCATGGCGAACGCGCCACGCGTGCCCACCTGCCCATTTCCTGGTCGCCATAACTTGTGCGAGCTTGATTGTGCAATGTGCGAGTGACGTCACTTCCGGGACCTTAGTGTTTCATTAGATGTATTACCGCGTTGCGAATTCGTTTTTGAAGCTTTTCCCTGTGCTATAAATATAATAAAACAATACTTTTCCGTTTCCCCAATCACTCACACTATAGCTTAGCAAGGTCGTTGATGACACTCCCATGATTTGCGGGCGACAAGAGGGGAAGGACTGCGCGGGTGTGATGTCGTGCGCGCGCGGCACAGGGAAGGACTGCGCGGGTATGAAGTCTCGCACGGCATCGCTACTCTACTCTCTAAATATAACTCTGGAGTTATATTCTTAATTGTTTTGGAATTCAGTTTTTCACCATTCCCGCGGATGAAAAGTAGCCAACAAGTAGTCAACACATATGACTTAATGAAAAAACGTTTCGTATAAAAGTTGTTTCCAAAAAAATGATCTACCAAACTGGTCTGATGTTATTTTTTCGTAAAATGATAAATAAAAGTTACATCAAAAAATATAAATTATTATATTTCTGGGATTTCTGTACATTTTTGCTTATAACTTTTTTATTTATTTTTCTACGACAAAAAGTTACTGAACGAAAGTTGTAGAGAATTTAATTTGCTAAAAAAAATATTAACAAATCTAAACTATTTATCTGATAAAAAAATTATCGATAAAAAATAGTTTACGAAATATATCGTAAAAATCATTTCAACCCTTATTTTCAAGATGGCGGCCGCGAGACAAGGGTGGTGACCCACAAACTTGGTTCTAGATTTATACTGACCCCCCCCAACACAGCAAAAAAATTAAATTGCGTCCTCTAAAAAACGCAAGGTAAGGCCTAAAAAATGTAACATTTCAATGAACTAATCTAATAGTATAAAATCGTTGTCATAAAATACACGATCGCGTCAGAAATATGACGCGCCCTCGGCAAAGTGAACATAAAAATACAAAATTGTGATCATAAATCGAGCTATTCTCAGCTCGTTCGCCTGAACAACGCAAAAACTCAAATCCGCGCATACTTTATACGCGGCTTTACGTGGAAACTGATTTAATGTACCGATCTTTGAGTATTATACTAATAGCATTAACAACTGAGTCTTAGGGCCATAAATCATTTCTCTATATCTATCTCGCTTGCACTTATGGGTCTTATGGAGCCGTCTAGTGAAGGGTGTAACAATGAAAGACATATTATCGATAAGTAAAGTTTATTATCGTATCTTGTTCACAAAATTAAAAAAATTAACAATATTTGATTTAATATAATACATATTTCATATTATATAATTATTAACTAAATAAAATTAATCTTCATCTGAGTCTTCATCATCAGAATCTTCGTCTTCTGCCAAATTTATTATATATTAGTATCCATAGTGCGCAACGAGTAACACATGAATGTATTTATTTAATTGCAGTAAACACATTTATAGCAAAAAAAATACGCAATGCAATTACATTAGAAACCGACCAATCAGAATCGTCCAAATCATTATTGACTCATCATTAGCACGTGCGCAGGTAGCCGTTTATCGATAATTAGGGTGCGCAGGTAGGCGCGCTGCACATTCCTATCTTTTTTGACTTTTATGACCGGACGACTCAGATGATAATGCGCATACTATAGCTTTTCAGAAATACAATATACAGGGTGCTGGGGAGTGTTTCGCATAACTCTGAGGTTATATTCTTTACAGAAAAAAATTTTAAACGTTAAAATGTGTTCTATAAAATGTTTTTAACACAAAAATTTACCCGACACAGTGATGTATTAAATAAAGCCGATTAAATCATAAAGTTTAAAGACAGTTCTTTCCCGTGGTTCTTTTAGAAACGGCTTTAATTAATACGTCACTGGCTTGGCACCGCCTTCAAAGTGATCAGAAAGTAGTCATATGATGTTATTTTTCGCTTATTAGTTTATTTTTGGGATTTTGAAGTCTGTTAACTGTTTTTGTAAAAAAGCTTATATTTTTCTGTTTTTAGATGTCCTAGCATAGTGAACGAGAGCCGGTATAGGGGCAATTTCGTTATTTTCATTTTAACATAAAAATATTGAACCGATTTTCATGAAAATGGGACCAATCTGGAAGTAAGTCTTTCAAATAAAAAAAAATCTAAATTGGTTAAGAATTGACGAAGTAATGAAGTAACAATCATAAAAAAACCCTACGCTTCGAATTGAGAACCTCCTCCTTTTTTTTGAAGTCGGTTAAAAATCAATATTTTCAGGGTAAATAATATTTCTTTTGTAAATATATCTTAAAATGTGTCATTTATACGCATCCTTATAATAATGACGTAGCCAAGTTTTACGTATTTTAAAATGCAAGGATAGATAAAGGCGTGTGTTACATTTACAGTCGGAATTACGGAATTAATTACTTTGTATGAAAACGTAATTTTTTTTTAATTAATAAAATATTAGTAATGCAGTTCGGCTCCTATAAGTGGACTCGTCAACACCTTGAAGTTATGGGAAATACTCCCGAGCACCCTGTATAGTATTAGCTAGTGGCGAGCACTACTACATTATGCACTGTATACCCTGTGAGGAGACGGCATAGCCCAGTGGATATGACCTCTGTCTCTGATTTCGGGGGGTGTAGGTTCGAATCTGGTCCGGGGCATGCACCTCCAAATTCTCAGTTGTGTGTATTTTAAGATATATCACATGTCTCAAACGGTGACCGAATAACATCATGAGGAAACCTGCATAACTAAGAATTTTCTCAATTCTCTAAGTGTGAAGTCTGTCAATCCGCATTGGGCCAGCGTAGTGGTCAATTAGCCTAACCCCTCTCATTCTGAGAAAACTCGTGAAGAGGAGTGAGTCGAATATGGGTTGATTTTATATTAAAATAAATACTTAATTTTTTACATAAAGTGTAGTCCTATAGTGTATTATAAATAAATAAATAAACTTATTAAAGTGTAAGGTGTTATCAACTATGATAACAGATAGTGTGACATGATAGTGGAAGGCACAATTTTATCAAAATCTGATAAACATTACTGATAAGAAGCCGAGAAGAAAGTTGATGAGATATCATATATCTATGAAAATCTACTTAACTAGATTATGCTATTGGGTCATTTTCAGGGTTCCACGCTTATATGTGGAAAACACGTCTTGGTTCGACTGCTCCACTATTGTCATACCCACTCCCTACAATAGTCTTAGCAGGTGGGAGGCTTCAGCCGTGGATAGTTACCACCCTACCAGCAAAGACGTACCACCAAGCGATTTAGTGTTCCAGTATGATGTGTAGAAACCGAAAGGGGTGTGAATTTTTATCCTACCCCTAACAAGTTAGCCCGCTTCCATCTTAGATTGCATCATCACTTACCATCAGGTGAGATTGTAGTCAAGGGCTAACTTGTGACGAATAAAAAAAAAGTCTACAGACTAACGTTGGGCCGAATTTGTACAAGTTTGCCTTTGACTACAATCTCACCTGATAGTAAGTGATAATGAAATCTAAGATGGAAGAGAGCTAAATTGTTAAAAGGAGGATGAAAATCCACCTTTCAGCTTCTACACAACATAATACCAGAATGCTAAATTGCTTGGAAGTAAGTCCCGGCAGGGTGGTAACTAGCCACGGTCTGAGCCTCCCACCAAGAGCTAGACCTGGACCAATTAGGAAAACCTCAATCAGTCCAGCTGCAGATCGAACCCACAACCTCCGTCACATTTAATATACATGAAAATCGGTTCAGTGTTAAAATGAAAGACGAAATTGCCCATAC